>NC_026000.2:54120202-54156481 GCF_000442705.2 Elaeis guineensis
TCAACATCGGCCGTCGAAAGGGTTCTGCGATGAACTAGCATTCGTGAGGAGCCGATCAGATCGAAAGCTTTGTGTGGATGATCCGCAGAGGTCAGACATACTGTGTGGCTGCATTGCAATGATCAAACTTTTTCGACGATGATCAGACTGTCGCGATCGACTACCTGCACAAAGATAATGTGTTCTGAACACATAACAGTAAAATATTTACTATAGAGAATTTGAAATTTTAAATTTAAATGCATGCTATATATATCATATTTAGATCCTTATGTAGAGTTCATATATATTAATTAATTAGATTAATTAATATTTTTTGCTATAAAATTATAATTTTGAAAAAGTTTTAAAATTACCATTTTACCCATACACTGAAATTCATAACAAATGGTATTAGAGTGGGTTCTAAAATATGATATACATTTACATACATAGATTAAGTAGTAATCTAAAAGTTTAAATTTAAAATTTAAAATTTGAATTTTGAAATTTATTTAAAATTCAAAATTCAAAAATTTGAAATTCAAAATTTGAAATTTGAAATTTGAAATTTAAAATTTGAAATTCAAAATTTAAAAATTTAAAATTCAAAATTCAAAATTCAAAATTTAAAATTTATTTAAAATTTTAAATTTAAAATTCAAAATTTAAAATTTGAAATTCAAAATTTAAAATTTAAAATTTAAAATTTAAAATTGGTATATTTAGATATACTTGATCCAAGTAGCAAGTAGTCTAATTGGGTTGGTTGCCATGGTCGTCCGGTCATAGGAGAAAAGTCGGGTTTAAAGGCCCTCTCCTTCCATTCGATGGAGTTCTCCTATGACGGTAAGGGTGCCGATGTAATTATATCCCATGCAGACGAAGTAGCGAAAGGACTTAATTTGTAAATATTCAATTATAAAATTTATCATGAATATGTTAGATTAGATCTAAAAAAATATTCATGATTTATTTTGATTGAGTTATTTTCTGTTATGTAATTAGCAATAGGATTGCTGTTTATGAAATATGCTGATCTGTTTGTGAAATGAGTCAACACATTTGGTGAACAGAAAATAAAATCTTTCAAATTTAAAAATTATTTTCGAAATGCCAAATCCTGACCCATCAGCCCAAATACTTAATTAAAAGAATTAAGTGTTGTCTAGTTGGTCTAGAATTATGAATTAAGATCTAAGACAATTGCATAAACTTGTGGGTCAATGGGTTAGATGGATTAGGTCCATAATTGGATTAGACCTAAGGTTAGCTTAAAGAAATAGACTAAATTAGAGTAATTGATCAAATCTAATCAAAAGTTGAATTAGATTAGGTCAAGGACACTCTAGACTCAACTCCAATAGTTATAGTTGATGTTGGGAATAGTGTCCCAAAGCCAATCGTCAGCCTGTTGATGGTTGTGCTCATTTTTGTATATGTACATGAATTATGAATTAATAAAAATTATTTTGATATTTTTCATCATAAAATATTTCATCTTCTAATGAACTCCTATATTGTGGTGAAGTCCTTAGGACTATTTAGACTCGACAAAGGAGAATTTATCGTTTAGTCCTTAAATCTGTTCGCGACCAAATAATACGTTGTTACCAAGGATGACAATGTTTATCAAGCATAAGTCGTTGTGTACCATATAGGTTGGTTGTCCTCTTAACCAATGAGTGTGGAGACACTGGTATGGCATACAGGTGAGATGTAAGGGTACATCTGCACTGAACGTGACCGACTCTGGAGCTATTTCTGTTGTCAAAATTTGCTCCGATGGAATATGGGTATAAATATCCCTCCGACCTGAGACCGTCATGGTGACTTGCAAGCAACTCACTGCACTTAGGCACTGGACTACCTAAATTTCTAATTCAGTGACGGAAGGCTGCTGGGTGTAGTCAAGTACTTGACTTGTCGGTGTATGTGTCAAGATGGGATTGACCACTCTAGTTTAGGAGCTGTGTACAGTCATATTTTAATTTAGCAAAACCTTGGCCAGAGTAGTCTTTGTGAGGAGTCACAGGACTGTTTGAGTTGAGCATGATTCGGATGATCTAATCAGAGTTGACAGTTTAACCCTGAGTCATCCTAAATACAGAGGTCAAAAGGATGAATTATACAGTAACCATATTCATATAGGTTTTGACTATTGCGATTGCGACCATTCGATCTATCCGATCGTTGGGTACCATTGCTAGATGGTCACTTAGATTAGTACAGAAATTGGTTCCTGTGCTACCGGCTTAGGTTCGAACCTGCGGGGTCACACACATTAGAAGTTCCTATCTGATCTGATGGCTGATGAAGAGTCTTTCATGTCTGAGATTCTATGATCGAGAATCAGGATTCTCTGATCATGAATTCCACACATTTTGGATACCGGGGTCAAGAGTCCCACTAGTTTAGGACTCTTCGATCAGGGTTACATATCGATGAATTCTGATGCCCGATTACCCATCGGATTTGGACTCAATATTTATGAAAAGTTTAATTAGTGATTTGATCACTAATTAACTCAATTTGATTGAGTAATTATTTTTGGATCAAGTCCAATTGAATTGGATTCAGTTGGGTTTGACCCGATTAGGTTAAGAGTTGACCTAATCGTCGAGATGGTTTGGTCCCTGATATGATCAGGGGTTGGGCTTAATCAATTCTTGATTTGATTAGGATTTTATTGAGTCTAATTAAGCCTAATTAAGTTGAGTTTAAATTAGTCTAATTGGGCCTAACTTATTTGGTTCAATTAGGTTGGTTTAAATAATGAAACCACCTTGACCCATTCTCCCTGCGCCACCTCACTTCCACTGCACCCATTTGAATTCACGAGAAAGAATTTCTCATGAATTTTTTCTCACACAAAGCCCTCCTCACGCCCTACTTTAATGCACCTAATGAGTGGATAAGGATGATTGGTTGGCCATTCAAATTCAAAAATAAAGTTTGAATTTGAATGAGCAACCAATCTTAGCGCCTGGACCTTATCCTCTTTTAACGTCCTATTTATTACACGAGAAAATATTTCTCATGAAATCACTCATGCACAAATTAAACCACGTCCTCCTCTTCTCATGTCCTTAGTGGATAGGGGTAAATTAGTTTCCATTTGAATTCAAAATTTGATTTGAATTCAAATGTGCAATTACTCATCTTTATCCTCTCACGTGGATAAGACGTTTGTCATTGTTTTAAAAGGAGGAGAAGAGTGGAGCGTGTGGTAAGAAAAATTTTGGAGAGAAAATTTGGGCGTGAGGAATCCTTGTGTGCAAGGTGAAGGTCTATATCCTTCCGAGAGAAAAAGAAAGAAAAAGTGTGCGCAGGGTTTTAGTGAGTTCTTCAAGGTTTCAGCCTGGACTTCGAAAAGTGAGAAGGTGAGCTACGAGTATCGTGAGCTCACCAAATTTCAGAGAGATCTTCAACATCCTCTTAAGCATGTTTGCTGATGATCCGAAGCATCCAAAAAATCAGCAGATATCGATCGAAGGAGTTCGATCAGCATCGGCCATCGAAAGGGCTCTACAACGAGCTAGCACTCGTGAGGAGTCGATTAGATCGGAAGCTTCGTGTGGACAATTCGCAGAGGCCAGACACACTGTGTGGCTGCATCACGATGATCAGACTCTTTCGATGATGATCAGATTGCGACGATCTACTACCCGCACAAAGGTATTGTGTTCTGAACACATTACAGTAAAGTATTTACTGTTCAAATTCGAATTTCAAATTTAAATATATGCATGCTATATATCATATTTAGATTCTAGTGTAGGATAAATTTATGTTAATTAATTAGATTAATTAATATTTTTTACTATAAAATTATAATTTTGAAAATATTTTAAAATTACCATTTTACCCCTGCACTGAATTTTCCCACAAATGGTATCAGAGCAAGGTTCTAAGATATGATATATATATTTGCATGCGTAGATTAAGTTGTAATCTAAAAAAGTTTAAATTTGAAATTTGAAATTCAAAATTTGAAATTTAAATTTTGAAAGTTGTTCGAAATTTAAAATTCAAAATTTGAAATTCAAAATTTAAAATTTGAATTTTGATAGTTGTTCGAAATTCAAAAATTTGAAATTTGAAATTCAAAATTTAAAATTTGAATTTTAAAATTTGAAATTCAAAATTCAAAATTTAAAATTTAAAATTTAAAATTTGGTAGAAATTTCAAATTTAAAATTTAAAATTCAAAATTTGAAATTCAAAATTTGAAATTCAAAATTTTGAAATTTGAAATTTGAAATTTAAAATTCAAAATTTAAAATTTAAAATTTAAAATTTAAATTTTGAAATTGATATATTTAGATATACTTGATCCAAGTAACAAGTAATCGAATTGGGTTGGTTGCCATGGCTGTCCGATCATAGGAGAAAAGTAGGGTTTAAAGACCCTCTCCTCCCATTCGATGGGGTATCCTACGGCGGTAGGGGTGTCGCTGCAATTATATCCCATGCAGATGAAGCAATGAAAGGAATTAATTGTATAGGTTCAATTATAAAATTTATCATGAATGTGTTAGATTAGATCTAAAGAAATATTCATGATTTATTTTGATTGAGTTATTTTTTATTATGTAATTAGCAATAGGATTGCTATTTATGAAATGTGCTGATCTATTTGTGAAATGAGTCAACATATTTGGTGAACAGAAAATAAAATCTTTCAAATTTAAAAATTATTTTCGAAATGCCAAATCCTGACCTATCAGCCCAAATACTTAATTAAAAGAATTAAGTATTGTCTAGTAGGTTTAGAATTGTGAATTAAGACCTAAGACAATTGTATAAACTTGTAGGTCAATGGGTTAGATGGATTAGGTCCATAATTGGGTTAGACCTAAGGTTAGCTTAAAGAAATAGACTAAATTAGAGTAATTGGTCAAATCTAATCAAAAGTTGAATTAGATTAGGTCAAGGATACTCTAGACTCAACTCTAATAGTTGTAGTTGAATGGATCCATGTCTTTAACTAGACCAAGATGGACTTAATTCATGGCTATGCGGTGGAACCCTATTTACTAAGTTGATCAAATTAAAACTAATGAACCGGTTGGTGTCTAAGGTAAGTTTGGCAGTTTGACTAATGATTTTTAAGCAGGAGCTACTCGCAGTGATTCGATCTTTGACGAGTTAATGGCTTATCCCCACCACTGATCTCACTTACCTGGCCAACCTGGTGAATTAGGTTTTGATTAGATCACTCGGTGATTAGGGCTCACTCATGTCATTAGGTAAATTAGTGTGACTGATTTAGGTGCTCCTAATGCTGGCTTAATTAAATCTTTTTTTTTATCTGACTTGGTGAAGTCAGTGGGAGGATTGAAATTGACTGGTAATTTTTCTTCTCTTCGATTCTTTAATAAAATCCTCAAAAATTATTAGGTCCCTAAAAATGATTAAGTTATATTGATAACTAAATCATAACCTCCCATTAAGTGAGTGATAATGAGTCCATTAGTTTAATAATCATTGGAGGCCCAAAGGCCTGGTGCTTATTGACTAATGGAATTATCATTCATAATATGATAATTTGGTTTGAGTCTTTCTGATGGTGGTCAGGTTGGCCGGTCAAAGTCGGGCCTGATCATTTATTGATCCGATTCACCAAATCAAATCATGTTAATGGTTGGACCTAACCAGATCTTTTCAGTGGAGGTGAAAGCCTACTGATTAGGTTCTGGGGCAAAATCAATTATTAGAAGTTATTTAGAGAAATAACTGGTTATGAACTCATCCATAGATACATATGGGTTGACCAACCAAAGTTGGGCTCGTGTGTAGTCTGTATGGATTCTAGTACCCACTAAGGAATTAAAGTTGTTGGGTATAAAATACCCACGGCCGAAGTTCTCAACGGGATTAGCCCTTGCGAGCTCAGCCCGGACCCCTACGGGAGCCGAGCTTCGTCGCCAACTTCAACCGCAAGTAGACTCCGCTCGAACTCCTACGGGAGTCAGGCTCCGTCCTCAACATCAACTGCCGGTAAGCCTTGTCCGGACTCCTACGGGAGCCGGACTTCGCCTTTGACTTCAATTGCAGGAAGACTCCGCCCGGACTCCTACGGGAGCCGGGCTTCGTCCTCGACTCCAACGGCTGCAGATAGACTTCATCCGGACTCCTACGGGAGCTGGACTCCATCCACGACCCCAACTGCAAGTAGACTTCGTCCGGACTCCTACGGGAGCCGGACTCCGCCGACGACTTCAACCGCAAATAGACTCCGCCCGGACTCCTACGGGAGCTGGGCTCCGTCCTCAACATCAACTGTCGGTAAGCCTTGCCCGGACTCCTACGGGAGTCAGACTTCACCTTTGACTTCAATTGCAGGAAGACTCTGCCCGGACTCCTACGGGAGTCGAGCTTCGTCCTCGACTCCAACGGCTGCAGACAGACTTCGTCCGGACTCCTACGGGAGCCGGACTCCGTCCTCGACTCCAACGGCTGCAGACAGACTTCGTCCAGACTCCTACGGGAGCCGGACTCCATCTTCGACTCCAACGGCTGCAGACAGACTTCGTCCAGACTCCTATGGGAGTCAGACTCCGTCCTTGACTCCAACAGCTGCAGATAGACTTCATCCGGACTCCTACGGGAGTCGGACTCCGTTCACGACCCCAACTGCAGGTAGACTTCATCCAGACTCCTACGGAAGCCAGACTCCGTCTTCTATTCTGACTGCGGGAAGACCTCGCCCAAACTCCTACGGGTATCGAACCTCACTACCGACTCTAACCGAACTCTGGCCGACTAGTCTGGACCCCCTGGCAGGCCACGGTAACGGACAACACTGCTCCACTCCCTGCGGCGAACCCTACGCAGCTCCATTACTCCTTGACAGGCCGTATTAACGGCCACGATTCTGCTCCACTCCCTGTGGTGGATCCTGCGCGATTCCATCATTCTCTGATGAGCCACGACAGCGGACGCCGCTCCACTCCCCGTAACTGACTCCACGTGGCAAGCCACGGCCATAGCCACGCTCCCACTCTACTACCCTCCGCAATAAATTTCTCATGACTCTGGGCGGCCCACTACGAGACGGTTACAGGCGTCGCCATCAATTTGTTGCCCCCTCCGCCTATAAAAGGGGGCCCCAGATACGTTATTCAATAAGCTCTCGTCTTTCATCTAAAAACTCTGCTAAATTCTCCGTTCGAGTACTCCATTCTTGTTGAGGCAGAGAACTGACTTGAGCGTCGGAGGATCTTGCCGGAGCAACCCCACCTCCAGTTTAGACTTTCTTTGCAGGTCCCGACGGCGACCGCGACTTCCTCGACTCCAGCTTCTCCGGCGCAAGCAGATTTTTGCACCAACAGTATTGGCGCTAGAGGAAGGGCTGTATCTTCGCAATACCCTTGTTCTTAAAGGAGCGCTCAACGGATCCACCTCCGGTCATCTTATCCGGTACCCTCTCCTCCTTTCCTCATCTGATGCCTTCTCGCGAGACATTCGCACCACTATCTCCGGCTATGGTCGCCGACAAGGAGTGGCCGGACGATCGGCCTCTATCGGATTCCGTCAACACCATTTCGGGGGGATCCCAGCGGGAGGCAACCAACATGCCGGCTGTATCCCCCAAGCGGCAAAAAGTTGAAGAACCCATAACCTTTACCGAAGAAGACACCCAGGGAGTCCAATTCCCTCATAACGACGCAGTCGTAGTTTCCTTGAATATAGCAAATTACGACGTTCGTCGCATTCTTGTCGACAACGAAAGTTCGACCGACATCTTGTTCTACGATACCTTTTCAAGAATGTCCGCTCTTGACGATCATCTGAGATCGATTTGCTCCCCCCTGGTAGGGTTTACCGGTGACGCCGTTCCGACGGAAGGAATGATAGCTTTGACTGTGGCCGCAGGTCAATATCCAAAGCAATCCAGGGCTCTGGTGAATTTCTTGGTGGTGAAGGTGCCATCCGCCTACAATGCAATCCTTGGCCGACCCGACCTCAATGCCCTCCGAGCTGTCGTTTCGACCTACCATTTGAAGTTGAAGTTCCCCACCAACCAGGGGATCGGAGAGGTCCGGGGAGACCAAGCCCTGGCCAGACACTGCTACAACATCGTCTTGCAAAGAAGCGATCAGGCTGACCCCTGTCCCGTCGATGGACTCGATGCTCGCGGTGACCTCACCGAAGAAAGGGGTGGCCCAATCGAAGATCTGGTACCAATCCCTTTGAATGATGGGAACGCGGAGCATGTGGCGCTAATTGGCTCCAACCTGGGGGAGGAGGTGCGGACGCGTCTTATTGATTTTCTACGAAGGAATGCGGATGTTTTTGCTTGGGTTCCAGCGGACATGCCGGGGATTGACACGGAAGTCATGGAGCATCATCTGGCCGTCGATCCAAAGCATCGACCGATGAGAGAAAAAATTCGGAGTCATGCCCCGGAGAGGCAGAAGGCGATAGCCGAGGAAGTGGATAAGCTCCTCAAAGCCGGATTCATTAAGGAAGTCAGTTATCCTGATTGGATTTCCAATGTTGTTCTGGTCAAAAAAGCAAACGGCAAGTGGAGGATGTGCATAGACTTCAAAAAGCTGAATAAGGCTTGTCCAAAGGATAGCTATCCCCTCCCCAGAATCGACCAACTGGTGGACGCGACCTCAGGCCATGAGCTCCTCACCTTTATGGACGCGTTCTCCGGCTACAATCAAATTAGAATGGCGTCTGAAGATGAAGAAAAGACAGCTTTCATCACTAATCGCGGCCTTTACTGTTACAGGGTCATGCCTTTCGGCCTCAAGAATGCGGGCGCAACCTACCAACGGTTGGTGAACAAAATCTTCAAAGAGAAGATCGGCCGAAACATGGAGGTCTATGTGGACGATATGCTCGTAAAAAGCAAGTCTTTCAGAAATCATGTCGCCGACCTCGAGGAGACCTTTGACGCTCTCCGAAAGTATAGAATGAAGCTGAACCCAACTAAATGCGCTTTCGGAGTAACCTCAGGAAAGTTCCTGGGCTTCATGGTATCAAGGCACGGGATTGAGGCCAATCCAGAGAAAATTTGCGCCATCCAAGAGATGACCGCCCCAAAGTCGATCAAAGAGGTTCAGCGCCTCACAGGGAGGATAGCAGCTCTTAATCATTTTGTCGTGAGGTCGGCCAAACGGTGCTTGCCCTTCTTTCAAATCCTCAAGCAGTCGAAGAACTTCTGTTGGACCTCTGAGTGCCAACAGGCGTTCGAAGAGTTAAGAAGCTACCTTAGCTTACCCCCACTGTTGGCAAAGCCTGAACCTGGGGAGGAACTATTTTTATACCTAGCGGTCTCTCCCATGGCCCTCGCGGCTGTTCTTGTCAAAGAAGAAATGAAGGTCCAGCGACCAGTCTACTACATTAGCCGCGCACTGAGGGATGCCGAGACCAGGTACACCAAATTAGAAAAACTGACCTACGCCTTGTTGGTTGCAGCTCGGAGGCTCCGACCCTACTTTCAAGGGCACACCGTGACGCTACTCACCGATCAACCGATCAAGGCGGTTTTGCACCGGGCTGACACCTCCGGAAGAATGGCGAAATGGGCGATCGAGCTCACGGAATTCGATATCAACTACAGACCTTGACCAACAGTAAAGGCCCAAATACTGACAGATTTTATAGTAGAGTGCACCATCCCAGAGGAGGCCGAACCTGAGCAAAGCAAAGTTGACGACCTGAAGTCTCAACCGAACTCCCCCAATGAAGAGGCCAATCCCTCCGATCGCTTTTGGACCCTCTATGTGGATGGATCTTCCAACATGTCGGGCGCAGGTGCAGGCCTGATCTTGGTCAGTCCGGAGGGAGTCATCGCGGAGTACGCTCTGCGTTTCGAGTTCCCCACAACAAATAATGGAGCAGAATATAAAGCTCTGATCGCAGGACTAAGGATCGCCAGAGAGCTGGGAATAAGTCAGCTCCGGGTGCACAGTGACTCTCAACTGGTGGTGGGGCAAGTCAGCGGGAGTTACGAAGCGCGGGAGGGCAGTATGGCCAGATACCTTGAGAAAGTAAAGGAGCTCACCCCCGCCTTCAGCAGCTTCAACATTAGACAGATTCCAAGGCTGGAGAATACCAGAGCCGATCTTCTCTCCAAGCTGGCGACATCGGCTCCGGCCGAATTGCCCAAAGGCATCCTCTTTGAAGTTCTAAAACACTCGAGTACAGAAGAATCGCAGCCCGTAATGGAGATCGACCACGAGCCCAGCTGGGTCGACCCGCTGATAACCTATCTCAGGGATGGAGTCCTCCCCAGGATGCGAAGGAGGCTCGGAAGCTCCGAAATCAAGCCTCCCGATACATCCTTTATGAGGGCAAATTGTACAAAAGATCATACTCCTTTCCCCTCTTGAAATGTCTCCGGCCCTCGGAAGCTGACTACGCCTTGTGGGAAGTACATGAGGGGATTTGCGGAAACCATTTGGAGGCTAGATCTTTATCCCACAATCTGCTCCGCCAGGGATATTACTGGCCAACGATGCATCGTGATTTGATTGAATATGTCAAAAAGTATGATCGATGCCAAAGGTATGCCAACATCCAGAGATAGCCCACCACCGGACTCACACCCTTGAGTGCCCCATGGCCTTTTGCACAATGAGGGATGGATATCCTTGGCCCTTTTCCCATGGCATCTGGGCAAAGGAAGTTCCTCCTCGTAGCGATCGACTACTTCACCAAATGGGTTGAAGCCGAACCACTAGCAAAAATCACGGAAGCAAAAGTTCAAGATTTCGTCTGGAAATTGATCGTATGTAGGTTCGGTCTGCCTAGAACCCTAATCACTGATAATGGACGATAATTTGGGGAGCAAATTCGCCGAATTCTGTGAAGATCTAAATATCTCCCACAACTTCACATCAGTAGTCCATCCCCAGGCGAACGGCGAAGCTGAGGTGACCAACAGAACCCTTTTGCAGGGGATTAAGACAAAGCTCGAAAAAGCGAAGGGAACTTGGGCGGACGAACTTTATCATGTGTTGTGAGCGTATCGAACTACTCAGAGGCTACCCACGGGGGAGACCCCTTTCGCTTTACCTTCGGTATGGAAGCCGTCATCCCCATCGAGCTTAAACTCCCGTCAGCACGAGTCGTGACGTTCGACGAACATCAAAGTTCGCAAGGTCTTAGAGCCAACCTCGACCTACTGGAAGAAAGACGGGAGATAGCTCAGGTTCGGATGGCAGCCTACAGACAGAAGGTTGCTCGATATTACAACGCCGGGTTAAGAACAAAGCTTTAGAGTGGGAGATCTAGTGCTTCGACGAGCCGCTGTCTCGCAACCTCAGGATCGAGGGAAACTCGCACCAAACTGGGAGGGACCGTATGAAGTCAAAGAAGTAGTCCGGTCCCGAAACTTATTATCTTAAGGAACTCGGAGGAGCCGACCTCCCGCGATCGTGGAGCTCGAAAAACTTGCGGATGTACTACCAGTAATTCATTTCAATTGAAAATCACATACCTATATATCCTTGGACAATGCAACAAACTGTATCAAAAACGAAAGGGAAAACCTCATCCCGACAAGGTCGAAGGCCCGGTTCCATTTAGACCGGATGGGGGGAGAGGTCTACAGTGCCCTAATGTGCCCCCACAGCCATGTCAAGAACAGGAGGAGAACCTCGTCTGACATGAGCAAAGTCGAAGGCCCGATTCCATTTAGACGGATGGAGGGAGAGGCCCTACAACGCCCATATGCGCCCCCACAGCCATGTTAGGACAGGAGGAGAACCTCGTCCTGACATGAGCAGGTCGAAGGCCCGGTTTCGTTTAGACCGGATGGGGGGAGAGGCCCTATAGCGCCCATGTGCCCCCACAGCCTGCAGGAACAGGAGGAGAACCTCGCCTGACATGAGCAAGTCGAAGGCCCGGTTCCATTTAGACCGGATGGGGGGAGAGGCCCTACAGTGCCCTAATGTGCCCCCACAGCATGTCAGGAACAGGAGGAGAACCTCTCCTAACTTGAGCAAAGTCGAAGGCCCGGTTCTTTAGACCGGATGGGGGGAGAGGCCCTACAGCCCTAATGTTCCCCCACAGCCATGTCAGAACGGAGGAGAACCTCATCCTGACATGAGCAAAGTCAAAGGCCCGTTCTTTTAGACCGGATGGGGGGAAAGGCCTTACAGCCCCTAACGCGCCCCACAGTGGGCCGGGAACGGGAAGAGAACCTCGCCCTGGTTCGAGCAAAGTGGAAGGCCCGGACTCCTACGGGAGCCGGACTTCGTCCACGACCAAGGGAAGACTCCACCCGGACTCCTACGGGAGCCGACTCTGTCCACGACAAGGAAAGACTCCACCCGGACTCCTACGGGAGTCAGGCTCGTCCACGACGCCAAGGAAGCTCCACCCGACTCCTACGGGAGTCGGGCTCCGTCCACGACGCCAGGAAAGCGCCACCCGGCTCCTACGGGAGCCGGGCTCCGCCCACGACCCCAATCACAGAAGGGTTCCGTCCGGACTCCCACGGGAGCTGAACTTCACCTTGACTTCAGCGGAGAAAAATTCGAGCGAAAAGGAAAAAGGAAGGCAACGGACCATGACAGCTATGGTTGGAAAACGGACAGCGGTCGAGGTACAGAAAACTCCATCACCGTAAGGACTGGGGCTCCCATCGGGAGTCCCAGCTTTTGGGGAAGTTTTCAACACAAAATAGGACAATTTAGTTAGGGTGACAGAAGCTCGGATCTCCGAATTCAAGCCCTGGAGGGACCCCAGGCCCGAATGGCCCAAGCGAGCCTGCAGCCATTGATAAAAAATGATAACCGGGTATCCTCGAACGGCATAAAAGTCGAAAATGAGCTCGGCAAATAACAATCCTACACGAATAAAAGAGGTCGTCGATGACCTTAGGACGATGTTAAAAAGAAAAGAAGAAAAGGAGGAAGAGAGAAGAAAGAAGAATAAAGAAGTTCGACGGATGACTATTCGATGCAAGATGCAGACGAGATAACAAAATCTTCTTTTCATTTTTCAACCAACAAGATGTATGTTACAAGACCCGGTGGGCCAAAAAAAAAAAAAAATATATATATAATATAATAAATACATCATCGACGACATCAAGAACACGGTTTGGAAAGGATACGCCGGAAGCCGCTTCAAGCTACAAACTTCTCTTCCCATTTCGTGTCCAGTGCGTGTGGCGGGCCTATCGGCTTTCATCCCGCCTTGCTTCGCCCCACCTCCGAAGTCCCAACCTCAGGGGAAAAAGGATGGGATAGATTCCCGGGGGCGGTAAGGGCAACGGTAGCGGCGACGAAGACCTATTTCAAGAAGAACCGGAGTCACCTTGGGGGCAACGGTGGCGCCAGAAATATGCATCATCACCGAATACTCCGTGGTGGCCACCGTCCAGAACGCTCCGGCAAGGTCGGCATGCGCTACTTCCACCGCCCCCGCAACAAGTTTTACTGCCCCACCGTCGACGTCGACCGCTTCTGGTCCCTCGACCCCGACGGCATCAAGGATCCCGCCACAGCTTGTGACGACAGCTCTGCCCTCTTGACCGGTATCACCCCGCCTTGCTACTCCGAAATTCTCGAGCAGAATACCTTTACCGACGGCCCCCATTATTAAACCCCTATTGTTGAAGGAATTCTTCCTTGAGCCCCCTTTGAGACGACGGGGATTCTCAGCGGCCACTTGATGACCGGAGAACTCACCGACCGCTATTCTCCTCCTCGCCTTCCTCCAAGCCCTAGACATCCCTTCGAGGATGGCCTCCGGGGTGGAGGACATGACGTGGGAACCCCTTAGAGAAGAATCGAGGAGCTGAAGACGGCAAGGACCGATGCGGAGGAAGTGGCTGAGTAGCTAGGCTCTCAGGCGGAAGAAAGGTGCCATCCTCTCGGCAGGATGAAGCCCCGAAGGAAGAGTAGGGGGTTTAAATAGCCAACGGATCTTAGCGCAGTTATGGCGACGGGTGTCCCTAGGCCAACTGGTGCGTGCCACGTGTCTCGCGTGTCCCACTCGCCGCTATCGAGGATTGACTGTTCGCAAATTTTCGTAATGCGATGCTTGGGATCACGTTTCGATGGGAGTTCCGAAAAGACTCTTCAGGTCGCCTTAACCAGAAAAAGGGCTTTGACGTGCACACATTAAATGCCAACATATCCGAGGGCGGTTATGCGCACGATTCGAGGGGATAACTTCGGCCATCTCTCTATACTTCCTTCATTCGAACTTCAAACTCGGAAGTAGGGGGACTAGTGTTGGGTACAAAATACCCATGGCCGAAGTTCTCAGCAGGATTAGCCCTTGCGAGCCCCGCCCGGCCTCCTACGGGAGCCGGGCTTCATCCTCGACTCCAACAGCTGCAGACAGACTTCGTCCGGACTCCTACGGGAGCCGAACTTCGTCGCCAACGTCAATCGCCGGTAAGGTCCGTCCGGACTCCTACGGGAGCCGGACTCCGCCAACAACTTCAACCGCAAGTAGACTCCGCCCGGACTCCTACAGGAGTCGGGCTCCATCCTCAACATTAGCTGCCGGTAAGCATTGTCCGGACTCCTACGGGAGCCAGACTTCGCCTTTAACTTTAATTGCAGGAAGACTTCGTCCGGACTCCTACGGGAGTCGGGCTTCGCCCTCGACTCCAACGGCTGCAGACAGACTTCGTCCGGACTCCTACGGGAGCCGGACTCCGCCAACAACCTCAACCGCAAGTAGACTCCGCCCGGACTCCTACGGGAGCCGGGCTCCGTCCTCAACATCAGCTGCCGGTAAGCCTTGTCCGGACTCCTACGGGAGCCGGACCTCGCCTTTAACTTTAATTGCAGGAAGACTCCGCTCGGACTCCTACGGGAGTCGGGCTTCGTCCTCGACTCCAACGACTGCAGACAGACTTTGTCCGGACTCCTACGAGAGTCGGACTCCGCCAACAACCTCAACCGCAAGTAGACTCCGCCCGGACTCCTACAGGAGCCGGGCTCCGTCCTCAACATTAGCTGCCGGTAAGCCTTGTCCGGACTCCTACGGGAGCTGGACTTCGCCTTTAACTTTAATTGCAGGAAGACTCCGCCCGGACTCCTACGGGAGCCGGGCTTCGCCCTCGACTCCAACGGCTGCAGACAGACTTCGTCCGGACTCCTACGGGAGCCAGACTCCGCCGACAACTTCAACCGCAAGTAGACTCCGCCCGGACTCCTACGGGAGCCGGGCTCCGTCCTCAACATTAGCTGCCGGTAAGCCTTGTCCGGACTCCTACGGGAGCCGAACTTTGCCTTTAACTTTAATTGCAGGAAGACTCCGTCCGGACTCCTACGAGAGCCAGACTCCGTCCACGACCCCAACTGCAAGTAGACTCCGCCCGGACTCCTACGGAAGCCAAACTCCATCTTCTATTCCGACTGCGGGAAGACCTCACTACCGACTCCAATCGAACTTCGACCGACAAGTCTGGACCCCCTGATAGGCCACAGTAACGGACAACACTGCTCCACTCCCTGCGGTGGACCCTACGCAGCTCCATTACTCCCTGACAGGCCGTATTAACGGCCACGATTCTGCTCCACTCCCTACGGCAGATCCTGTGCGATCCCACCACTCCATGACCAGTCACGACAGCGAACGCCGCTCCACTCCCCGTAACTGACTCCACGTGGCACACCCCGATGATAGCCACGGGTCCACTCCACTACTCTTCGTAGCAAACTCCGTCTGACCCTGGGTAGCCCACTGCCAGACGATTACAGATGTCGCTATCAGGCTACTGCCCCCTCCGCCTATAAAAGGGGACCCCAGATACGTTATTCTATAAGCTTTCATCTTTCATCTAAAAATTTTACTAAATTCTCCGTTCGAGCACTCCATTCTTGTTGAGGCAGAGAACTGACTTGAGCATCGGAGGGTCTTGCCGGAGCAACCCCACCTCCAGTTTAGACTTCCTTTGCAGGTCCCGACGGCGACCGCGACTTCCTCGACTCCAGCTTCTCCGGCGCGAGTGGATTTTTGCACCAACAGTTTTCATCAAGTTCGATAGGATCACCGTTTCGGATCAAGAAACCATAGTATCTGTCCGGTTGACATGGTACTTTACCAGATTGCCTTAAGGGTGCTTGAACAATGGGCTCCGGATCTGATCTAACCAAATTCGATTCAGATTCAGCAACTTGTGTCAGTTTTTTCACCTGTCGAACTTCATCAAGTTCGATCTTAGAGGCAACAGTCCCTTCACCAAGGAACTCCTTTTCCAAAAAGATTACCTTAAGGCTGACAAACACTTTTTGCTCATCAGCTAGGTAGAAGTAATATCCTTTGGTCTCTTTTGGGTATCCTATAAAATTACACTTGTCAGACCTAGGTCCAAGCTTGTCCGTAATTAAACGTTTAACATAAGCCGGACACCCCCAAATCCTAAGGTGCGAGAGTATTGGCTTACGTCCTATCCATATCTCATATGGCGTTTTGGTTACAGACTTACTCGAAACTCTATTTAGAAGGTAATAAGCCGATTCGAGTGCATATCCCCAGAGGAAGATCGACAAACCAGCAAACCCCATCATGGATCAAACCATGTCCAACAAGGTCCGATTCCTCCTTTCAGATACACTATTATGTTGTGGTGTTCTAGGAGGAGTCCACTGAAAGAGAATCCCATTCTCTCCAAGATATGTCAGAAAATCAATGGAAATGTATTCACCTCCTCGATCAGATCGAAGAATTTTAATACACTTTTCAATTTATTTTTCTACCTCATTTCGGAATAGTTTGAACATTTCAAACGACTTCGATTTATGCTTCATTAAATAGACATACCTATACCTCGATAGGTCATCTGTGAAGGTTATGATGTAAAAATATCCACCTCTTGCACTTGAGCTCATGGGTCTACATACATCAGAATGTACCAAACCCAAGAGTTCACTGGCTCGCTCACCTTTTCCAGTAAAAGGTGATTTGGTCATTTTACCAAGAAGACAGGACTCACAGGTTGGAAATAATTCACAATCATCTACTTTAAGAATTCCTTCTTGAGCCAACCTGTTTATCCTGTTCCTATTGATATGACCTAGCCTACAGTGCCAAAGGTAGACTTCTGACACATTATCTTTCTAGGGCGTTTACCGGAGGTTTGAACCACATTAACAGGTTGTGATAGAAAGTAAATTTCATTATTAAGTTGTCCAACAAACATTGTAACACCATTCAAAATGATATTGCAAACGTTTTCTTTTATTAAAAATTGATAACCGTTCATGGCCAAAAGGCCTATAGAAATAATATTTAATTAAAAACTTAGACAATAGTGACATTCACTTAGAATTATATTTCGAGAATTGATTACAAGGTTCATGATTCCTAATACTAGAACTGGAACTTTGCTTCCATCTTCAATGTTCAGAAATCTATCGCCTTCATCAAATCTCCTACTGACCTGCAGACCCTGCATCAAATTGCAAATATGATAAGGGCTTTCGGTATCCAATACCCAGGCAGTAGTATCACAAATGAAAAAGTTGCAAGGTGTTATCATATAAGTACCTTGCTTCTTCTTCGACCTGTTCGGGTCCAGGGAGGCATTGTATAGAGGACAGTTCCTCTTCCAGTGCCCCTGCTTCTTGCAAAAGAAGTACTCTGCCTGGCTCTGGTCGGGCTTGCATTTCTTGGTCTGACCCTGTGCAGACGTCCCAGCATGCAGCTGCACCTTCTTATTCTTCTTCTTCTTGTTCTTCTTCTTACCTTTCTTAAAGGATCGATGACCAGAAGAAGACCCTCCCACTTCATTCACCGACTCCTTATGAAGCTGGTGATCCTTCTCAAAGTTTTGCAACAACCCCAACAAGCCGTGGTAATTCACTACAGGCTTTGTCATCCGAAAATGAGTAAGGAAGGGGAGGAAGGACTTGGGCAATGAATTAAGGATCACATCCTTACCAAGCTGCTCGTGTAGGGGAAAGCCCAGTTTACATAGGTGCTCAATCATTTTGATCATGTACAGTACATGATCAGTGATCAAGGCTCCATCCCTCATCCGAGCATTGAAAATGGCACAAGTAGTTTTATGCCTTTCAACATCGTCAGGCGTGCCAAAAGAGTCGTTCAACATTTGAAGCATCTCCTGTGGCTGGGCGTTCTCGAACCTGCGGCTGAACTCATCATTCGAGGAATTACTTTAATTCCTTAGTGGGTACTAGAATCCACACAAACTACACACGAGCCCAACTTTGGTTGGTTAACCCATGTGCATCTATGGGTAGGTTCATAACCAGTTATTTCTCTAAACAACTTCTAGTATTTGATTTTGCCCTAGAACCTAATCAGTAGGCTTTGGCCTCTACTGAAAAGATCTGGTTAGGTCCAACCATTAACATGATTTGATTTGGTGAATCGGACCAATAAATGATCAGGCCCGACTTTGGCCGGCCAACCAGACCACCATCAGAAAGACTCAAACCAAATTATCATATTACGAATGATAATTCCATTAGTCAATAAGCACCAAGCCTTTGGGCCTCCAATGATTATTAAACTAATGGACTCATTATCACTCACTTAATGGGAGGCTATGACTTAGTTATCAATATAACTTAATCATTTTTAGGGACCTAATAATTTTTGAGGATTTTATTAAAGGATAGATGAGAAAAAAATATCCAGCCAATTTCAATCCTCCCACTAACTTCACCAAGTCAGATTAAAAAAAAAAGATTTAATTAAAGTTGGCATTAGGAGCACCTAAATCAGTCAAACTGATTTACCTAATGATATGGGTGAGCCCTAATCACCAAGTGATCTAATCAAAATCTAATTCACCAGATTGGCCAGGTAAGTGAGATCAGTGGTGGGGATAAGCTATTAACTCGTCAGAGATCGTATCACTGCGAGTAGCTCCCGCTTAAAAACTACTGGTCAAACTGCCAAACTTATCTTAGACACCAACCGGTTCATTAGTTTTAATTTGATCAACTTAGTAAATAGGGTTCGACCACGTAGCCATGAATTAAGTCCATCTTGGTCTAGTTAAAGATATGGACCCATTCAACTACAACTATTAGAGTTGAGTCTAGAGTATCCTTGATCTAATCTAATTCAACTTTTGATTAGATTTGACCAATTACTCTAATTTAGTCCATTTCTTTAAGCTAACCTTAGGTCTAACCCAATTATGGACTTAATCCATCTAACCCATTGACCCATAAGTTTATGCAATTGTCTTAGGTCTTAATTCATAATTCTAGACCTACTAGACAATACTTAATTCTTTTAATTAAGTATTTGGACTGATGGGTCAGGGTTTGATATTTCAAAAATAATTTTTAAATTTGAAAGGTTTTATTTTCTGTTCACTAAATATGTTGACTCATTTCACAAATAGATTAGCACATTTCATAAATAGCAATCCTATTGCTAATTACATAATAAAAAATAACTCAATCAAAATAAATCATAAATATTTTTTTAGATCTAATTTAACACATTCATGATAAATTTCACAATTGAACCTTTACAATTAATTCCTTTCACTGCTTCATCTGCATGGGATATAATTACAGCGGCACCCTTACCGTCATAGGAGACCCCATCGAATGGGAGGAGAGGGCCTTTAAACCCTGCTTTTCTCCTATGATCGGATGGCTATGGCAACCAACCCAATTTGATTACTTACTACTTGGATCAAGTATATCTAAATATACCAATTTCAAAATTTAAATTTTAAATTTTTGAATTTCAAATTTTAAATTTTGAATTTCAAATTTTAAATAAATTTTAAATTTCAAATTTTTGAATTTTAAATTTTGAATTTCAAAATTTGAATTTTAAATTTTGAATTTCAAATTTGAAATTTTAATCAAATTTTAAATTTCAAATTTCAAATTTTTGAATTTTAAATTTCAAATTTCAAATTTTAAAATTTAAATTTTAAATTTTAAATTTTAAAATTTTAAATTTTGAATTTCGAACAACTTTCAAAATTCAAAATTTAAATTTTGAATTTCAAATTTTAAATTTAATCTTTTAGATTACAACTTAATCTACGCATGCAAATATATATATCATATCTAAGAACCTGACTCTGATACCATTTGTGGAGAAAATTCAATGTAGGGGTAAAATGATAATTTTAAATTTTTTTTAAAATTATGATTTTACAGTGAAAAAATATTAATTAATTTAATTAATTAATATGAATTTATCCTACACTAAGATCTAAATATGATATAGCATGCATTTAAATTTAAAATTCAAATTTGAACAGTAAATATTTTACTGTAATGTATTCAGAAT
Organism: Elaeis guineensis; assembly: GCF_000442705.2. Lineage (NCBI taxonomy): Eukaryota > Viridiplantae > Streptophyta > Magnoliopsida > Arecales > Arecaceae > Elaeis > Elaeis guineensis. Next base: position 54,140,408 of record NC_026000.2, read on the forward strand.
ACAATACCTTTGTGCGGATAGTAGATCGTCATAAATTGATTACTATTGGGAGAGTCTGATCATCGCGATACAGTCACACAGTGTGTCTGGTCTCTGTGGATCGTCCACATGAAGCTCCCGATCTGATCGACTCCTCACGAGTGCTAGCTCGTTGTGGAGCCCTTTCGATGATCGATGCTGATCGAACTCCTTCGATCGATGTCTGTCGATTCTTTGGATGCTCTGAATTATCAACAGACATGCTTGAGAGGATATTGAAGATCTTTCTAAGATTTTATGGGCTCACGACACTCGTAGCTCACTTTCTCACTTTCCGAACCCCAGGCTAAAACTCTAGGAAACTCACCGAAAACCTTGCACCCATTTTTCTTTCTTTTTTTCTTTTTCTCTTGGAAGGATATGGACTTTCTTCTCATGCACAAGACTTCCTCATGCCCCAGAATTTTTCTCCAAAAATCTTCTTCTTGCATGCCCCACTCTTCTTCTCCTTTTATAACAACGTCAAAAGTCTTATCCAAAAGAAAGGATAAAGATGAGTAATTGCACATTTGAATTCAAATCAAATTTTGAATTCAAATGGACACCAACTCATCCCTTATCCACTAAAGGCATGAGGCGTGGCTTAAATTATGCATGGAGTGATTTCATGAGAAACCTTTTCTCATGTAATAAATGGGGTGTAAAAAAAGGGATAAGGTGCAAACATTGATTGCCCATTCTAATTCAAACTTTATTTTGAATTTGAATGGCCAACCAATCATCCTTATCCATTCATTTGGCACATTAAAGTGGGGCATGGAGAGGGCTTAGCGTGAGGAAATGATTCATGAGAAGTTCCTTCTCATGAATTCAAATGGGTGCAATGGAAGTGAGGTGGCGCATGGAGATTGGGTCAAGGTGGTTTCATTATTTAAACCAACCTAATTGAACCAAATAAGTTAGGTCCAATTAGACTAATTTAAATCTAACTTAATTAGGCTTAATTAGGCTCAATAAAATCCTAATCAAATCAAAATTTGACTAAGTCCAACCACTGATCAAATCAGGGACCAAACCATCTCGACGATTAGGTCAACTCTTAACCTAATCGGGTCAAACCCAACTGAATCTAATTCAATTGGACTTGATCCAAAAATAATTACTCAATCAAATTGAGTTAATTAATGATCAAATTATTAATTAAATCTCTCATAAATACTGAGTCCAAATCCGATGGATAATCGGGCATCAGAATTCATCGATATGTAACCCTGATCGAAAAGTCCCAACCAGTGGGACTCTTGACCCCGGTACCCATAATGTGTGGAACTCATGATCAGAGAATCCTGATTCTCGATCACTGAGTCCCAAACATATAGGATTCTACACCAACCATCAAATTAGATATGAACCTCTAATGTGTGTGACCCCACAGGTTCGAACCTAAGCCGGTAGCATAGGAACCAATTTCTGTACTAATCGAAGTGACCATCTAGCAATGGTACCCGACGTCTGGATAGGTCGAAGAGTCACAATCTCAACACTCAGAACCTACATGAATATGGTTATTGTATAATTTATCCTTTTGACCCCTGTGTTTAGGATGACTCAGGGTTAAACTGTCAACCCTGATCAGATCATCCGAATCGTGCTCAACTCAAACAGTCCTGTGACTCCTCACAAGGACTATCCTGGCCAAAGTTTTGCTAAATTGAAATACGACTGTACACAGCTTCTAAATTGAAGTGGTCAATCCCATCTTGACACACGCACCGACAAGTCAAGTACTTGACTACACCCAACAGCCTTCCATCACTGAATTAGAAATTCAGGTAGTCCAGTGCCTAAGTGCAGTGAGTTGCTTGCAAGTCATCATGGCAGTCTCAGATCGAAGGGATATTTATACCCATATTCCATCGGAGCAAATCTTGACAGCAGAAATAGCTCCGGAGTTGGTCACGTTCAGTGCAGATGTACCCTTACATCTCACCTGTATGCCATACCAGTGTCTCCACACTCATTGGTTAAGAGGACAACTAACCTATATGGCACACAACGATCTATACTTGATAAATGTTATCATCCTTGGTAATAACGTATCATTTGATCGCAAACAGATTTAAGGACTAAACGATAAATCCTCCTTTGTCGAGTCTAAATAGTCCTAAGGACTTCACCACAACATAGGAGTTCATTAGAAGATGAAATATTTTGTGATGAAAAATACTAAAATAATTTTTATTAATTCATAATTCATGTACAAATACAAAAATGAGCACAACTGTCAACAGGCTGACGATTGGCTTTAGGATACTATTCCTAACAGGAAGTTCCTAAGAAAGCTGAAGCAATGGAAAAGTATTTTCACTGTGATGCTAAAGGTCATTGGAGGAGGAACTATCCATTTTACCTGAAAAGTCTAAAGGCCAAAAAGGATGATAAACCTTCGAAAGGTATGCTCGTAATTGAATCTAACCTAACAGTTTCTTCTACTTCTAGTTGGGTATTAGACTCTGGCTCTAGTGCTCATATATGTACCTCAATACAGGATCTAATAGAAAGTAGGAGGTTGAGGAAAGGTGACATGATCCTTCAGATCGACAATGGAGCAAAAGTTACTACAGTAGTCGTTAGTACTTATCTTCTTCGATTACCGTCTGATTTTAGATTAGATTTGAAGGACTGTTATTATGTCTCTATAGCTAATCAAAATTTGATTTTCGTGTCTGTGCTAGCACAGGAAGATTTTGAAATTAGTTTCTGTTGGTGCAGAATTCCGTCAACGTCGGAAAAGCTAGATCGAGGGGATCGCGTCCGCCGTCGAGATCTGCAAGGAAAGTCTAAACTGGAGTTGAGGGTGCTCCGACAAGATCCTCCGATGCTCAAGTCAGTACTCTGTCTCAACAGAAATGGAGCACTCAAATGGAATTTTAGCAGAGTTTCGAGATAGAGTTTTGAGCTTAGAGAAGAACGTATCTGAGGGTCCCTTTTTATAGATGGAGAGCGTAACTGATTGACAGCGACGTCTGGAATCGTCAGGTAGTGGGCTGTTCGGGACCACGCGAAATTTGTTACGGAGAGTAGTGGCGTCAGGGGGCCGTTTAGGGCCACATGGAGTTTGTTATAAAGAGTGGAGTGGTGTCCGTTGTCGTGACTTGCCAGAGAGTGGTGGAGCCACGTGGAATCCATTACAGAGAGTGGAGTAGGGTAGTGGCCATTGTCATGACTTGCCAGAGAGTTCGGGCCTGACGGCTGAAGCTCGGCTGGGACGTCTGATGGAGCAGAATGGCTCTCTGTCTCAGTAATCCAGGAGAAGCTCGGATGTTTTCGAGATTGCTGATGAGTCTACTGTTGTCGGATGCCTTGGATGCTGATGCTACAAGTGGGAGTCATCTACTATAGAAGCTCGGACGGAGACTTTCTATTGGTGAAGTTCGATAGAAATTTGATTGACAAAGAAGTCTGTCTGGAATTTATCTGATGTAGAAGCTTGTCTGAGGGCTGTCCACTGGAGAGGTCTGGTTGCATGAGGAATCCGACAGAAGGTCGGCTGATAGCAAAATTCGGAAGGCATTATGGAAGTTCGTCCGCTGGAGGAGACCGAATGGATCTGTGGAAGGGTGGCTGGTACTGTTGAAGGTTGATGGCCGAAGAGGTACGAAAGACACCCGAGACAGTCGATCACTGTAGAAATCCGATGGCTGGAACACGTCCGTTGTAGAAGTTCATCCGAAATTCAATCGCTGTAGAAGTTCGGATGGAGTCCGGTTCCTGAGGAGTCTGGAAGGAGGCTGCTTACCGTAAAGGCTCGGATGGAGATCGGTTGTCATAGAAGTTCGGAGTAGACCGCTTACTATAGAAGCTCGGATGGAGACCGATTGTCGTAGAAGTTTGGAGTAGACTGCTTACTGTAGAAGTCCGCTGCTGGAGAAGCTCAGTCATTGACGAAGTTCGAAAGAAGTTTGGAGTAGAGATCCAGCTGGTGGAGCCTATCCATTGTAGGAGCTCATCTGTGATCTATCCACTGTAGAAGTTTGGATGGAGTCCATTTGCAATAGAAGTTTGGGGTAGAGATCCAATTCTTGTAGGAGCTCGGATGAAATTCGGAAGGTGGTTGACCACTGTAGAAACTTGGATGGAGTCTGGTTACTGTAGAAGTCCTACTTTTGGAGAAGCTCAGATATTGATGGAGTCTGAAAGAAGTTTGGAGTAAAGTTGCTCATGGCAGGAGGAAGTCTGGAAGAGATTCAAAGGGTAGCCAATCACTGTGGAAAGTCGGCTGATAATGAAGCTCGAGAATCATTTGGAGCAGCCCAGGATATGAATGGAGGAGCTCATTATCGGAGAAGTCTGGATGGTATTATGGATGCTCAGATGGTCGAGGGAGTTCAGAAAGATGCCATACAAGGTCGGAAGCCGAAAAAGCCCTGGAAGGGTCAGCCTTTTACAAACTTCGGCTGGGGGTATTTTATACCCAATACCAGTCCCCCTACTTTCGAGTTCAAATTTCGAATGAAAAAAATACAGAAAAATTTTCACAGCCAAAGTTGCTTCTCTTGATTTTCGTACCCGATTGTTTCCAGATATTTTGGCATTTGGCGCACTAGTGCTGGAGCCTTTTCAAATTGAGGCGATCCAAAAAGATTTTTTCAAGATTTTCGCTGAAGCATTACTCTAGGTACGGCGCAATAATGGTTCTGTCAGTTGTCGGCCACTTTTAGCCGCCTTCCATAATGAGTGGGACATGTGGCGGTTGTAGATCGGCCAGAGGAGATCTGCGATCATTATTCCGTCGGACCTCGTTGCCTATTTAAACCCGCCTCCCTCCTTCAGGGATCTCACTTTGCCTGAAAATTTCTTCGATCCCTCCTTCTTCTTGAGAGTTCCGTTCTTCCCCAGCATCCTTTTCAGCCTTAGGCATTCTTTGAGTCATCCTCATCTCTGCATCTCTACATCCTTCGGACCAGCCTAGGTTAGTTCCAGAACTCTCCTCTTTTTTTTTCTTTCGTTGTTCTTCTTTCATTTTTCTCCCTTTACATTCTATCTGTTCGGTTTTCCATGAATGTTCCATTCCTTATTTTTTCCAATTTTTTTGGAATTTTTAGGATTTTCACTCGATTCAAAATATCCTCTAGCACTTCCTCCTCTAGTAGTTCTAGGAGTTCGTCCATTCCAGTGCCCCAAAATCTTAGTTCTATAGATGAACTTCATTTGGTCTTTGTACCAGACACCATCCCCAGCTCTCTGACTCTAGAGGAACTCTCACTGATTAGGATTCAGTATGGGGTTCCTTCAGAGTATGAGCTGGAGCTTTTCGGGCTGACTGACCGGGCTAGCGCTCCTCCCCTCTGTTGCTTCTATTTATACCAAGAAGCTTTCCGCGTCGGGCTTCGACTTCCGCTTCCATCTTTTGTTATTGCTCTCTTCCGCTTCTTAAATATTTTTTTAGTTTCTGTAGCGCCGAACTCCTTTAGGTTTTTGATAAGATTTTTTTTTCTCTGTAGTTTAACTGAAGTTTCAGCTGGCCTACGAGCAGCAGGCGGTCAAGGATGCCGAGGCGGAGTCCGAAGTTCTGAGGAATAGGCTTCGGGTGTCAGAGGGCGAGAGTCGACGGTTCCACCAAATATATCGAGAGATACTGTTAAGAAAGAAAGAACTGGAAGAAGAAGTCGAAAACTTAAAGCAATCCTCGATGATGGCTGGAACCGAGAGTTCGAAGTCTGAAGAAGCCGAGCTTCCTTAGAGCTTCTTTACCTTTTATTCTATGTATTCTTTCCTTTTCTTATCATTTTTCTTTTTTAGCCTTCAAAGGCTTTGTAATGTACACTTCATTAATGAAATGAAAAGAAAATTTTCCATTACCTTATCTATTCTTGCATTAAGTTGTCGTTTACCAAACTTCTTTTATCTTTTGTCTTGTTCGATGTCGACATCGTTTGAAGGTTCCTGATCGTCACCGTGTTGATTTGCCCCTTTTGTTCACGATCGAAGGTCTTTTCAAGACCACTCAAGTTTGATGTTTCCTCCCTGTGCTCGAGCTTGGGGGCCCAAACTTCTCGTTACCTTGAAGAAGTCGATTTTCTCCTGCCAGTGTTGGGTTCCCTCTTAGAGAATGAGGGTTTTTGACAAGAGTCTCCTTCCTCGTTGAGACGAGGTTCCTTGTGTCTTTGATGTAGTTTGTTTTTTCCTTATCACTGGCGTAGCTCATCGCTTTTCCTTTTTCTCTTCCCTCCTCTTTTTTTTTTTTTTTTGTGTTCGAGTGAGGATTTTTTCTTTGCTCTTAACGGGGTTGTAGGGGTGTAGAGGAGCCATTGAGGAGGTTTTTCCCCTCATCCGGTCTTGAACGACTGGGTCTTCGTTTGTGTCAGGACGAGATTCTCCTCCTGTTTCTGACATAGTTAATCTCAGCTCATGTTAGGACGAGATTTTTCTCTTGTTCCTAATAGGGCTGTGGGGGCACGTAAGGGCCCCTCCCCCCATCCGATCTTTAAATAATCAGACCTTTAACTTTTCTCATGTTAGGACGAGGTTGTCCTCCTGTTCCTAACATGGCTGTGGGGGCACATAAGGGCCGTTGTAAGGGCCTCTCCCCCATCCGATCTCTAAATAATCGGGCCTTCAACTTTGCTCATGTTAGGATGAGGTTCTCCTCCTGTTTCTAACATGGCTGTGGAGGCACATAAGGGCTGTTGTAAGGGCCTCTCCCCCCATCCGGTCTCTAAATAATCAGGCCTTCGACTTTGCTCATGTTAGGACAAAGTTCTCCTTCTATTCCTAACATGGCTGTGGGGGCACATAAGGACCGTTGCAAGGGCCTCTCTCCCCATCCGATCTCTAAATAATCGGACCTTCAATTTTGCTCATGTTAGGACGAGGTTCTCCTCCTGTTCCTAACATGGCTGTGGGGGCACATAAGGGCCATTGCAAGGGCCTCTCTCTCCATCCGGTCTCTAAATAATCAGGCCTTCGACTTTGCTCATGTTAGGATGAGGTTCTCCTCCTGTTCCTATCATGGCTGTGGGGGCACATAAGGACTGTTGCAAGGGCCTCTCCCCTCATCTGGTCTCTAGATAATCGGGTCTTCGACTTTGCTCATGTTAGGACGAGGTACAGAAATAGCTCCAGAGTCGGTCACGTTCAGTGCAGATGTACCCTTACATCTCACCTGTATGCCATACCAGTGTCTCCACACTCTTTGGTTAAGAGGACAACCAACCTATATGGCACACAATGACCTATACTCGATAAGTGTTGTCATCCTTGGTTACAACGTATCATTTGGTCGCGAACTGGTTTAAGAACTAAACGACAAATCCTCCTTTGTCGAGTCTAAATAGTCCTAAGGACTTCACCACAACACAGGAGTTCATTAGAAGATGAAATAATTTGTGATGAAAAAATATCAAAATAACTTTTATTAATTTTTAATTCATGTACTAATACAACAAAGAGCACAACCATCAACAGGCTGACGATTGGCTTTGGGACACTATTCCCAACATATAGTGTATCAGATATCTACTTATGCCACTGTAAGCTAGATCATATAAACAAGAATAGGATAAATAGGTTGACTCAAGAGAGAATCCCCGAAGTCAGTGATTGTAAATCACTTCCGACCTGTGAGTCCTGTCTTCTTGGTAAAATGACCAAATCACCTTTTACTGAAAAAGGTGAGAGAGCTATTGAGCTCGTGGGCCTAATACATACTGATGTATGCAGGCCCATGAGCACAAGTGCTAGAGGTGGATATTTCTACTTCATCACTTTCACGGATGATCTATCCAGATATGGATATGTCTATCTGATGAAACATAAGTCAGATTCATTTGAAATGTTCAAATGATTCCGAAATGAAGTAGAAAAATAAATTGAGAAGAGTATTAAAACTCTTCAGTCTGATCGAGGAGGAGAATACCTTTCTAATGAGTTTCTCACATATCTAGGAGAGAATGGGATTCTCTCCCAATGGACTCCTCCTGGAATACCACAGCATAATGATGTGTCTGAAAGGAGAAATTGGACTCTATTAGACATGGTCCGATCCATTATGAGTTTTGCCAGCTTGCCAATATCCTTCTGGGGATATGCACTTGAATTGGTCTGTTATCTGTTAAATAGGGTTCTAAGTAAGTCTATAATTAAGACTCCATATGAGATATGAACGGGGCATAAGCCAGCACTTTCACACCTTAGGGTCTGGGGGTGCCCGATCTATGTCAAACGATTAGTTACAGATAAACTTGGACCTAGGTCTGACAAATGCACATTCATAGGGTACCCCAAAGAGATCAAAGGATATTTTTTCTACCATGCTGATGAACAAAAAGTGTTCGTCAGTCTTAAGGCAACCTTTTTAGAAAAGGAGTTCCTTGATGAAGGAACCGTTACCTCTAAGGTTGAACTTGATGAAGTTTAATAGGTAGAAGGACCGACATCAATAGCTGAACCTAAGTCGGATTTGATTAGATCAGATCCGGAGCCCAATGTACTTGCACCATTAAGACGATCTGGTAGAGTATCGTGTCAACTGGACAGATACTATGATTTCTTGATCCAGAACGGTGATCCCATCGAACTCGATGAGAACGATGAGGATCCAATCACCTATATGGATGCAATGTAGAGATCTGATTTCAAAAAATGGCTTGAAGCCATGAAATCCAAAATGGAGTCCATGAAGGTCAACGATGTATGGACATTGGTTGACCCACCTGAAGGGGTTAAACCCATTGGGTGTAACTGATCTTCAAAAGAAAGAGGGATGCAGACGGAAAGGTGGAGACCTATAAAATCCATCTGGTTGTCAAGGAGTATCATCAACATTATGGTATTGACTATGACGAGATGTTCTCCTCTGTGGCGATGCTCAAATCCATTCAGATAATGCTTGCAATAGCTGTCCATCTGGATTATGAGATCTGACAGATGGATGTAAAGACAGCTTTTCTGAATGGAGAGCTGACCGAAGAGGTGTATATGATACAACCTGAGGGGTTTACATCCATAGATGAGTCCAAAGTGTGCAAGCTTCAGAGATCCATTTATGCATTGAAGCAAGCTTCTCAGAGTTGGAACATGCATTTTGATAAGGTGATCAAAATGTATGGCTTCATTAAGAATGGAGAAGAGTCCTGCATCTATAAATGGGCAAATGATCCAGTTGTGGTATTCTTTGTCTTGTACGTGGATGATATTCTCTTAATCGAGAATGACATCCTCACACTACAGGGAATAAAAGTTTGGTTGTCATTGCAGTTCTCCATAAAAGACTTGGGTGAAACATCCTACATCCTAGGAATGAAGATCTATAGGGATAGATCTAAAAGGATACTTGAATTATTCCAGTCCACGTACATAGACACTGTGCTGAAGAGGTTCAGCATGAAGAATTCCAAGAAGGGCTATCTACCGATAGGCTATAAAATTTCTCTCTCTAAGAAGGATTGTCTGATAATTTCTGAAGAGAGAGAGCGTATGAGTAGAGTCCCATATGCTTCGATCGTAGAATCTATTATGTACGCCATGACACGTACAAGGTTAGATGTAGCATACTCACTAGGAGTAGTGAGTAGATACCAATTTGATCCTAGAGAAAATCACTAGAAAGTGGTTAAAGCCATCCTTAAGTATTTGAGAAATACTAAGGACCAATAGTTGGTTTATAGCGAGTCAGATCTGAAACTTATGGGGTTCAAAGACTCCAGCTTTCAATCTGACCATGATGACAGCAGAAGCATGTCGGGTTATATTTTTATTCTGAATGGTGGAGCCATCTGCTGGAACAGTTTCAAGTAGCATACTATGACAGACTCTGTTTGTGAAGTGGAGTACATCGCAGCATCGGATGCCGTGAAGGAAGCTGTGTGGCTGAGAAAATTCATCAATGAGCTCAGAATAGCACCCTCTCTTGATAGTCCGATCCTGCTCTACTACAACAGCACTGGTGCCATAGCTCAGGCAAAGGAACTCAAAAAACACTAGCTGATGAAGCACATTTTGCACTGCTTCCACCTGGTCTGGGAGATCGTGGATCGAGGTGACATCGACTTTTAGAAGATCGACAGAAAGGAGAACCTGACCGACCCCTTCACTAAAGCCCTGGCGATAAAGGAATTTGACAACCACAAGTCGAAGATGGGTATAAGATACTGTGTCGAGTGGCTTTAGGATAAGTGAGAGTTGTTGAAAAATATATCTTAAAAGCCAATCGTCAACCAGTTGATGGTTGAGCAACCTTGTATTGTAATTGATTTGTTAATAAATAAAATATATTTTTGATATTTTCATCATAAGTTTTCATCTTCTAATGAACTCTATTGTTGTGATGAAGTCCTTGGAACTATTTAGGTTCGATAAAGAGAGGATTTATCGATTAGTCCTTAAAACTATTCATGACCAAATGATAGGCTGTTAATAAGGACGACAGCTGCTATCGAGCATAGGTCGCTGTAGGCCATATGGATTGATTGTCCTTTTAATCAAGGAGTGTGGAGATACTGGTATGGCATACAGGTGAGATGTAAGAGTACATCATCATTGAACGTGACCAACTCCAGAGCATTCTGCTGTCAAGAATGTCTCTGATGGGATATAGGTATAAGTATCTCTTAGATCTGAGATCACCTCAGTGACTTGCAAGCAACTCACTATGCTTTGATACTGGACTAACTGAATTTTTAATTCAGTGACAGAAGGCTTCTGGACACAGTCAAGTACTTGCGAAGTCAGAGTGTGATCAAGATGGGATTGACCACTCCAAGAGTTGGAGAAGAATGGGTCGCTGTATTTTAATTTAGCAAAACATTGGCTAGGGTAATCCATCAGATGGATTTGATATTTGAAATACAATATAGATAACCTAATCAGAGTTGACAGTTGAACTCTTAGGTATCCTATGAGCATTTTGGTCAAGAGGATGAATTATATGGAAACTATATCTGCATGGGTTGTAAGGATGTTGTTCTACACATTCGACCTATCCGGTCGTCGGGTACTATTGCTAGATGGTCACTTCGATTGGTATAAAAATTTATTTCTGTGCTACCGGCTTAGGTTCAAACCTATGAGGTCATACACATTAGAGTTCACGATCCGATCAGATGGTTGATCAACGATTAAGAATTGTTCTAGGGTTAAACGATCAGTACGATTGACATTTAACCTAGTGCAAGTGTTGCAGGAGGATCGATTAGTAATTCGATTGCTAATTAGCTTAATTTGATTAAGTTAAAAGATAGAGATTAAGTTTAATTAAATATAATTTAATTAGATTTGGTTTGAGCTTGATTGAATCAAGTCCAATTGATTTATTGGATAAGCCAAGTGCAAGAAAAAACTAGTCCTAGTTCAAATAGGACTTAGGTCAACCTAATTTCTAATTTGATTAAAAAATTAAATTAGATTTAAATCTAACTTAATCTGATTAAATTAGACTTTTAATTAGATTAAGATCTATTTTAATTAGTTTTATTTGGTTTTGATTTAATTTGGTTTGAGAAATCAAATTTGAACAAGTCATAGATTGAATCCTAGTAAGACTAGGATTCCACCTTGTGCCACCTTAGCCCCCCATGCCGACTCTCTCTTATTTTGTACGACAAAACCCTCTCTCCTAGGTTTTCACGCATGCCCAAAACTTTTTTCTCTTTCTCTCTTATATGGAATGTGGTTGTGGACCAAGTCAAAGTAGGAATTAGTTTGGATTTCAAATTCTATGAGATAAAGTTTTAGGAAACCAAAACTCTTTTCTTATGGCACTGATTTTATCCAGATTTTTTTAAAAATTTTTGTGGCTTTTATGGCACATAATATGCATCCTTTGCTGGTGGTCTATGACAGAAAAAAGAAGGGGACACCTAAGAGTTGGGCGCCCCTTGTCTTGCCTTGTTTGGATAATCCTTGACTAGGTATTTGACCTAGACAAGGACTCTTCATATCTCTTTATTTAAAATAAATTTTTTCATAAAATTTTTATGAAACATAGAGCATTGAGAGACCTTTAGGGTGTCCAAAAATCAAGGAGAAAGAATCTTGGGGCGTGGAGATCTAATAGACACAAAACTAGGTGTCTGGGTTAGAGCAAAGAGAAGAAGAAGAGCATCTTCTTCTAGAGTTGCTGGATTCATCTCTTCCCTTCCTCCATCTGTAAGCTTTCTGAAAGTGTCTCATCTAAAACTCTTTCTCCTACTTCTCATCTTTGGAAGAGTCCAAATCAAGAAGAAGGAGGCATCTGATCGACCATCGAAGAAGGATCAGTGCAGTACTAGCATACTGTGCTGATTTTTTGAATCAGAACTTCTGATCGTGATTTGTGGGCTTGTGTGGAAGACTCCTAGAGGTCGGACGTATGTGCGGCTCGCAACATCATCCTCAAGCCCAGATCAGCAAATTTAGAATGTCTAACTTGCAAGGTCATGTTGGAGCACGATCCCGGCTCCTCCCACGAACCTTGGGTGTAGCAGAACCAGCATCGAACAAATCTGGAGACTTCTGGACTTGATCTAAGGTCCTTTACGAAATCAGCCTGGTTGCTGTCTTCTTCGTCAGCCTTTCATTCCAGATGAAGAACGCCTCTGAAATCACCTCTAAAAAATTCAAGATCTGGTACCCAAGCAGATTAGGCCTGGACCGAGGTCTTTCAATTTGTAGATCTCAAATCGGGATGTTCTAGATAGAAAAGAAGGTAGATGGAGACAGACCTTGCAGATCTATCCTGCTGCAGCCTTTCCTGTAGATCTATTGATGGAGATCTCATCCGCACCTCAAACGACCTCAGATCAACTCCAGATCTGAGAGAAACCTGTACCAACCTCTTCGCAAGAGATTTCAAGTCTTGGACCTAATGTTTGGGTGGCTGCAAGAGAGGGAGAGGAGAGAGATTGCTGGCGGCACAAAGGGGAAGGAGGTAGCGCCTCCTTGCTTTTCTTTCCTTTTTGGGACCTGCCGGCAAGAAACCCTAGGATTTCTTGCTCCTGGGGTGTGGAGAGTAGCTGGAGAGAGAGGGAGAAGAGAGAGAGAGAGACTTGGGAGAAAGAGTTCTGTATTTTCTTGGCTTCATCAAACCTATACACAATACATGTATATATAAACACAGGGTCAAGTGACCCAAACCCAAAACTCCCTTGACCAACTCTATGGGAGATTAGGTTAACCCAAGCCCATGTACACCCATGACTCGACCTAATCTCACCTATTCTGGGCCCAGACCTGGCCCATAAAGAGTTGGTCCCTTGAGGCCCACATAACCTAGACCTCAAGAACCCGAAAGGCCCACAGCCTTTCAACCTAGGGCCCAACTAGCCCTAGAGCCTCTATGAAGCCCTCATGAATGATGGATCTTGGCCTTAGCTTTGGTCCCCTGGGCCTTGGGCACACCATCTGGATCACAACAATCTCCACCTTGGTGTCCCAAGGCCTCAACCAGCTCCACTCTGTCCATCAACCGAATCAGCTCAACACATCTCTGAAAGCTATCCTGTGGAAGTACCTTCGTAAGTGCATCAGCTGGATTCTCCTTGGTGTGTACCTTTACCAGCTCCACCTCGCCATCCTCCACAAGCTCCCTGATTCGATGATATCGAATGTCGATGTGCTTTGTCCTTGCATGATAGACTGAGTTCTATGCTAATAGAAGTGCACTCTGGCTGTCACAGTGTACTCTAATGGCCTCCTGAGTAAGGTCCATCTCCGTCAACAAATTCTTCAACCAAATTACCTCCTTAGCTGCTTCTGTCAGCCCGATGTACTCCACCTCTATAGTGGATAGGGCTATGATAGGCTGCAGACACGATCTCTAAGAAATAGGACCTCCATACAGGCTAAAGATGAAGCCTATCATAGACCTCCGGGTATCCACATCTCCACCAAAGTCTACATCTACATAACCGCCAATCAGCCCCTGAGCCTCCCTGGATATGTCAGAGTATCCCACTGCACCTCCTCACTGTCCGTAGCAGATGCCAACTCCAACTGAACCTGTCAGGTATCTGAATATCCACTTCAGAGCTCTCCAGTGCTCCCTGCCAGGTTGCGTCATGAACCTGCTAACCTGACTCACTGCATGAGCGATGTCTGGCCTACAACAGACCATCGCATACATCAAGCTCCCAACTCCTGAAGCATAAGGAACCTTCTCCATCTCCTGAGCCTCCACCTCAGTCTGTGGCGCCATGGTCTTCGAGAGTTTGAAGTGACCGACAAGTGGCAGCTCCGCCGGCTTTGCTCCCTTCATCCCGAACCTCTCTAAGACCTTCTGTATGTAGCCCCCCTGAGATAGATGCAGCACCCTCCGGGCTCGGTCTCTGAAAATCTCAATGCCTAGGATCTTTCTTACAGGGCCCAAATCCTTCATCTCAAACTCCCAAGATAAGGATGCGTTCAGATCCTACACAAACTTCCTACTCTTGCATGCTATAAGCATGTCATCTACATACAAGAGTAGGAACACCCTAGAACCATCCTCAAGAGACTAAACATAAACACAGAGATCAAACTCACACCTGAAAAGTTCAATGCTGCGCACATAGGAGTATGTTTGTACCATTGCCTCGGTGACTGCTTCAGCCCGTACAGCGACTTCTGCAACAAACAAACCTTTCTCTCTGATCTTGGATCTCTGAAACCGGGTGGTTGCTCCATGTAAATCCTCTCCTCCAAATGCCCATGGAGGAATGCCGTCTTGACATCCATCTGCTCCAGCTCTAAATCTTGAGCTGCTACAATGCTCAGCAATACTCTGATGGAAGTATGTCTGACGACGGGAGAGAAGACCTCGCTGAAGTTGATGCCTTCCTTCTGGGAGTATCCCTTAGCCACTAACCTCGCCTTGAATCTGATACCTCCCTGCTCTGAAGGCCTTTCCTTGCGACTGTAGACCCATTTATAGCCAATGGGCCTCTTCTCCTGTGGCAACTGCACCAATCGGCACATCTGGTTTTGGTGGAGAGACTGCATCTCCTCGGACATTGCCTGGACCCACCTCTCTCTATCCTGGCTCTCAATAGTCTCCTGATACGTATATGGGTCTCCATTCGCTGTCACCAGGGCATATGACAGCATCTTCTCGAAGCCATATCGGTCTGGTTGCCTGATGGTCCTCTTGGGCTTGTGTAAGGCAACACCGATATCAGTCCTCGATCTAGCTCGCTCCTGCTGGACCTCTCCACCTCGATCATCCGTCCGAGTCCTCTCCACCTGTGGAGACACCTTAGGTAGGTGCTCCACCTGAATGTCATGTCCTCCAGTAGTACCTACAAGAGGCAAAATCAAAGAGGTAAGTTGTCCAGCAGCGCCCTGCTGCACCTCCTCCTGCTCCTGCTGCTCCTCCATGCCTGCTCGTCTCCATAGGACTGACTCCTCATCAAAAGTCACATCCCGACTAATGATGACCTTCTTTTTCAAGGGATCCCACAGCCTGTATCCCTTAACTCCTCGTGGATAGCCTAGAAACACCGTCTTGCATGATCTGGCATCTAGCTTGCTCCGCTCACCAGCTCTAATGTGCACATAGGCCGTGCACCCAAATACCCATAGATGGCCCAGCCCAACTGTCCTCCTAGACCACACCTCCTCTGGAAGCCTGCCATCCAACCTAGTGTGAGGTGACTGATTGACCAAGTAACCGGCTGCATCAACTGTGTCAACCCAGAACACCTTTGGAAGCCCTGCCTGCAGCCTCATGCATCGTACCTTTTCCAGAAGTATTCTGTTCATCCTCTCGGCCACCCCATTCTGCTGTGGAGTCTCCTTAACTGAGAAGTGTCTCCTGATCCCACACTCCTCACAGTAATCTTGGATCTCTCTACTGGTGTATTCCCTGCCATTGTCTGACCTCAGACACTTCACACTCCTCCCCTGCTCCTTCTCCACCTCAGCTCTCCAAATCTTGAACTTGGTGAAGACCTCTGACTTCTCTCTCATGAAGTAAATCTAGAGTTTCCTTGAGAAATCATCAATCAGGGTCATGAAGTATCTGACCCCATTCCTAGCTGAAACTGGAGCTGGTCCCCATACATCCGTGTGTACTAACTCCAAAGGGGCTGCACTACGGGCTGTACTGATGTTGAACTAAACTCTCCTCTGCTTTTCTATCTG
>NC_026000.2:54156581-54212595 GCF_000442705.2 Elaeis guineensis
GTTACTACATAAGGATCCGCTCATGCTCAAGGACGATTTTCAATTTTCGATACCAGCTATCGAAATTGGGTCCCATGAGCTTGTCATTATCTAATAATGACCGGACGACAGGGTAGTGGCCATAGCTGCTTAAAGAAAAATGAGACCTCTATTAGTACATAAATTAATACTAAAGACTTGGACTTTAGTCTAAAGTTTTTCCAATATTTTTACGAACTGGTAGCCTCATCCTCCAATCGAGAAATTACTTTAATTCCTTAATGGGTACTAGAATCCACACAGACTACACACGAGCCCAACTTTGGTTGGTCAACCCATGTGCATCTATGGGTAGTTCTTAACCAGTTGTTTCTCTAAACAACTTCTAGTAATTTATTTGCCCCAGAACCTAATCAGTAGGCTTTGGCCTCCACTGAAAGATCTGGTTAGGTCCAACCATTAACATGACTTAATTTAGTGAATCGGACCAATAAATGATCAGGCCCGACTTTGGCCGGCCAACCTAACCACCATCAGAAAGACTCAATCAAATTATCATATTATGAATAATAATTCCATTAGCCAATGAGCACCAGGCCTTTAGGCCTCCAATGATCATTGAACTAATGGACTCATTATCATTCACTTAATGGGAGGCTATGACTTAGTTATCATTATAACTTAATCATTTTAGGGATCTAATAATTTTGAGGATTTTATTAAAGAATAGTAGAGAAGAAATCATCCAGCCAATTTCAATCCTCCCACTGACTTCACCAAGTCAGATTAAAAGAATTTAATTAAAGCTGGCATTAGGAGCACCTAAATCAGTCATACTGATTTACCTAATGACATGGGTGAGCTCTAATCACCAAGTGATCTAATCAAAATCTAACTTACCAGATTGGCCAGGTAAGTGAGATCAGTGGTGGGGATTTTCCATTAACTCGTCAATGATCGAATCAATGCGAGTAGCTCCCGCTTAAGAACCACTGGTCAAAACTGCTAAACTTACCTTAGACACCAACTGGTTCATTAGTTTTAATTTGATCAACTTAGTAAATAGAGCTCCACCGCGTAGCCATGAATTAAGTCCATCTTGGTCTAGTTAAAGACATGGACCCATTCAACTACAACTATTGAAGTTGAGTCTAGAGTATCCTTGACCTAATCTAATTCAACTTTTGATTAGATTTGATCAATTACTCCAATTAGTCTATTTTTTTAAACTAACCTTAGGTCTAACCCAATTATGGACCTAATTCATCTAACCCATTGACCCAAAAGTTTATGCAATTGTCTTAGGTCTTAATTCACAATTCTAGACCTACTAGACAACACTTAATTCTTTTAATTAAGTACTTAGGCTGATGGGTCAGGGTTTGGCATTTCGAAAATAATTTTCAAATTTGAAAGATTTTATTTTCTGTTCACCAAATGTGTTAACTCATTTCACAAACGGGTCAGCACATTTCATAAACAGCAATTCTATTGCTCATTTCATAACAGAAAATAACTCAAAATAAATCATAAATTTTCTTTTAGATCTAATCTAACACATTCATGATAAATTTCTTAATTAAGTCCTTTCACTGCTTCATCGGCATGGGATATAATTGCATCGGCACCCCTACCGCCATAGGAGACCCCATCGAATGGGAAGAGAGGGCCTTTAAACCCTACTTTTCTCCTATGACCGGACAGCCATGGCAACCAACCCAATTAGATTACTTGCTACTTGGATCATGTATATCTAAATATACAAATTTTAAAATTTAAATTTTGAATTTCAAATTTCAAATTTCAAATTTTAAATTTTAAATTTTAAATTTAAATTTGAGATTTCAACCAAATTTCAAATTTTGAATTTTCAATCTTTGAATTTTAAATTTGAATTTTGAATTTCAAATTTTAAATTTCGAATTTCAAATTTCAAATTTTGAATTTTGAATTTCAAATTTCAAATTTCAAATTTCAAATTTTAAATTTGAGATTTCAACCAAATTTCAAATTTCAAATTTTGAATTTCAAATTTGAAACTTCTAACAAATTTCAAATTTCAAATTTCAAATCTTTTGAATTTTGAATTTTGAATTTTGAATTTCAAATTTAAACTTATAGATTACACCTTAATCTACGCATGCATATGTATATCATATTCTAGAACCTGCTCTGATACCAATTGAAGCGAAAATTTAGTGCAGGGGCAAAATGGTAATTTTAAAACTTTTTCAAAATTACTATTTTGCAGCAGAATTATTAATTAATCTCATTAATTAATACTAATTAATCCTATACTAGGATCTAAATATGATACAACAGCATGCATTTAAATTTAAAATTCAAATTTGAATCAGTAAACGTTTTACAGTACTGTGTTCAGAACACATCACCTTTTGCGGGTAGTCGATCACCGCAATCTGATCACCGTCGGAGGACTCTGATCATCATGTCGCAGCCACCCAACTGTCTAGCCTCTGCGGATCGTCCACATGAAGCTCCCGTCTGATCAGCTCCTCACGAATGCTAGTTCGTGATTTCACCCTTTTGATGGCAGATGTTGATCGAACTCCTTCGATCGATGTGTGCCAACTTTTTGGATGCTCTGGATCATCTGCACAGTTACTTGAGAGGCTGATGGATCTCTCTCTGAAATTTGGTGGACTCACGACACTCGTGGCACACCAATCTCACTTCCCGAACCCTAGGTAGAAACCCTAGGGTACACACCAAAAACCCTGCGCCCAATTTTCTCTCTTTTCTTTTTTTTTCTCTCGAAAGGTTTTGGACCTTCACCTTGCGCAGAAGCCTTCCTCACGCCCCAAAGTTTCTCTCTTAATTTTTCTTTGCATGTCCCACCTTTCTCCTCTTTTTAAAACAACGTCGAACGTGTCTTATCCGTGTGAGAGGATAAAGACAAGAGGTTACACATTTGAATTCAAATCAAATTTGAATTCAAACGAAAACCAACTTATCCCTATCCTTTTGGGCGTGAGAAGAGAAGGGGCGTGGCTCTTTGTGCATGAAAAAGTTTCACGAGAAACCTTTTCTCGTGTAAGTAATGTGGCGCACAAAATGGATAAGGATGAAAGGGCAAGTGATAAGTTATCCATTCGAATTCAAACATGCTTTGAATTTGAATGGCTAACTAATTAATTTATCCATCCATATGGTGCACAAATGAGGATGTGGGGAAGGGTTTTACGTGAGAAAAATTTCACGAGAAGTTTCTTCTCGTGAATTCAAATGGGTGCAAGGAAGTTGGGTGACGCAGGGAATTTAAAACAAGGTGGTTTGATTCAAATTGAGCCAACCTAGTTTGAAATAGGTTGAGCACAATTAGACCAAATTAAACCCAATATAATTAGGCTTAATTAGGCTTAATAAAATCTTAATCAAATCAAGAATTAACTAAACCTAACCCCTGATCAAATCAGGGACTAAACCACCTTAGCGATTAGGTCAACATTTAACCTAATCGGGTCAATCCAAACTGAATCCAATTCAATTGGACTTGATCCAAAAATAATTACTCAATCAAATTGAGTTAATTAGTGATTAAATCACTAATTAAATCTCTCATAAATGTTGAGTCCAAATCCGATGGGCAATTAGGCATCAGAGACCATCGATATGAAACCCTGATCAAAGAGTTCAAATTTCAAATTCAAAATTCGAAATTCAAAATTTTGACCTCGGTACCCAAAATGTGTAGAACTCATGATTAGAGAATCTTAATTCTCAATCATAGAGTTCCAGATAGATAAGACTCATAATCAGCCATCAGATCAGAAAGGAACCTCTAATGTGTGTGACCCCGCAGGTTCGAACCTAAGCCGGTAGCACAGGAACCAATTTCTGTACTAATCGAAGTGACCATCTAGCAATGGTACCCGATGACCGGATAGGTCAAATAATCGCAATCGCAACATTCAGAACCTACGTGAATATGGTTACCGTATAATTCATCCCTTTTGACCCCTGTGTTTAGGATGACTCAGAGTTAAACTGTCAACCCTGATGATATCATCCGAATCGTGCTCAACTCAATTAGTCCTGTGACTCCTCACTAGGACTACCCTGGCCAAGATTTTGCTAAATTGAAACACGACTGTACACAGCTCCTAAACTGGAGTGGTCAATCCCATCTTGACACACGCACCGACAAGTCAGGTACTTGACTACACCCAGCAACCTTCCGTCACTGAATTAGAAATTCAGGTAGTCCAGTGCCTAAGTGCAGTGAGTTGCTTGCAAGTCACCATGGCGGTCTCAGGTCGGAGAGACATTTATACCCATATCCCATCGGAGCAAATCTTGACAGCAGAAATAGCTCCGGAGTTGGTCACGTTCAGTGCAGATGTACCATTACATCTCACCTGTATGCCATACCAGTGTCTCCACACTCTTTGGTTATGAGGACAACCAACCCATATGGCACACAACGACCTATGCTCGATAAATATTGTCGTCCTTGATAACAACGTATCATTTGGTCGCGAACATGTTTAAGGACTAAACGACAAATCCTCCTTTGTCGAGTCTAAATAGTCCTAAGGACTTCACCACAACACAGGAGTTCATTAGAAGATGAAACATTTGTGATGAAAAAATACCAAAATAACTTTTATTTATTTATAATTCATGTACTAATACAAAAGGAGCACAACTGTCAACAGGCTGACGATTGGCTTTGGGATACTATTCCTTCATCCCGAACCTCTCTAAGACCTTCTGTATGTAGCCCCCCTGAGATAGATGTAGCACCCTCCGGGCTCGGTCTCTGAAAATCTCAATGCCTAGGATCTTCCTTACAGGGCCCAAATCCTTCATCTCAAACTCCCGAGATAAGGATGCCTTCAGATCCTACACAAACTTCCTACTCTTGCATGCTATAAGCATGTCATCCACATACAAGAGTAGGAAGACCCTAGAACCATCCTCAAGAGACTAAACATAAACACAGGGATCAAACTCGCACCTGAAAAGTTCAATGCTACGCACATAGGAGTCGAACCGTTTGTACCATTGTCTCGATGACTGCTTCAGCCCGTACAGCGACTTCTGCAACAAACAAACCTTTCTCTCTGATCTTGGATCCCTGAAACCGGGTGGTTGCTCCATGTAAATCCTCTCCTCCAAATGCCCATGGAGGAATGCCGTCTTGACATCCATCTGCTCCAGCTCTAAATCTTGAGCTGCTACAATGCTCAGCAATACTCTGATGGAAGTATGTCTGACGATGGGAGAGAAGACCTCGCTGAAGTCGATGCCTTCCTTCTGGGAGTATCCCTTAGCCACTAACCTCGCCTTGAATCTGATACCTCCCTGCTCTGAAGGCCTTTCCTTGCGACTGTAGACCCATTTACAGCCAATGGGCCTCTTCTCCTGTGGCACCTGCATCAATTGGCACATCTGGTTTCGGTGGAGAGACTGCATCTCCTCGGACATTGGCTGGACCCACCTCTCTCTATCCTGGCTCTCAATAGCCTCCTGATACGTATATGGGTCTCCATTCGCTGTCACCAGAGCATATGACAGCATCTTCTCGAAGCCATATCGGTCTGGTTGCCTGATGGTCCTCTTGGGCTTGTGTAAGGCAACACCGATATCAGTCCTCGATCTAGCTCGCTCCTGCTGGACCTCTCCACCTCGATCATCCGTCCGAGTCCTCTCCACCTGTAGAGACACCTTAGGTAGGTGCTCCACCTGAATGTCATGTCCTCCAGTAGTACCTACAAGAGGCAAAATCAAAGAGGTAAGTTGTCCAGCAGCACCCTGCTGGACCTCCTCCTGCTCCTGCTGCTCCTCCATGCCTGCTCGTCTCCGTAGGACTGACTCCTCATCAAAAGTCATATCCCGACTAATGATGACCTTCTTTTCCAAGGGATCCCACAGCCTGTATCCCTTAACTCCTCGCGGATAGCCTAGAAACACCGTCTTGCATGATCTGGCGTCTAGCTTGCTCCGCTCACCAGCTCTAATGTGCACATAGGCCGTGCACCCAAATACCCATAGATGGCCCAGCCCAACTGTCCTCCTAGACCACACCTCCTCTGGAAGCCTGCCATCCAACCTAGTGTGAGGTGACCGATTGACCAAGTAACCGGCTGCATCAACTGTGTCAACCCAGAACACCTTTGGAAGCCTGCCTGCAGCCTCATGCATCGTACCTTTTTCAGAAGTATTCTGTTCATCCTCTTGGCCACCCCATTCTGCTGTGGAGTTCCTTAACTGAGAAGTGTCTCCTGATCCCACACTCCTCACAGTAATCCTGGATCTCTCTGCTGGTGTATTCCCTGCCATTGTTTGACCTCAGACACTTCACACTCCTCTCCTGCTCCTTCTCCACCTCAGCTCTCTAGATCTTGAACTTGGTGAAGACCTCTGACTTCTCTCTCATGAAGTAAATCCAGAGTTTCCTTGAGAAATCATCAATCAGGGTCATGAAGTATCTGGCCCCATTTCTAGCTGAAACTGGAGCTGGTCCCCACACATCCGTGTGTACTAACTCCAAAGGGGCTGCACTGCAGGCTGTACTAATGTTGAACTGAACTCTCCTCTACTTTCCTATCTGGCAAGGCTCACAGATCTCCCCTGTAGCACCATCCTCCAGATCAGAGATGAGTCCTCTCCTGCTCAACTCCCTCAGCCCCTTGTCACCCATGTGGCCTAGGCAGTAGTGCCACATCCTGTAAGCCCCTTGCTGGTCTTGTGCTGCAGCTGCTGCATCAGACTCTCCGATCACCACAGATCGCTCCATGCGATAGAGGTTATTGTCCAACCTCCTGCCTCTCATCACCACCATAGCTCCATTGGAGATGTTTAATACTCCACTTCTGGCCCTACTGCTGAAGCTGTATCCACTGCGCTCCAAGTAGCCTAGTGACACCAGATTTTTTTCCAGCTCCAGAATGTACTTTACATTTGTCAATGTCCTCACAATCCCATCAAGCATCCTCACCCTGACTATCCCTATCCCAGCCATCTTGCAAGGATGATTGTCGCCTAGAGTCACTGATCCCTCATCTGTCTTGGTGTATGTCGCAAACCAAGACCTGTGTGGTGTGTAGTGATGTGAGCACACAGAGTCTAGTGTCCACTCCTCTGTGTAATGCCTGTGACCATCTGATACCACACATAGATCATTCTCCACCTGCTGCCTAGCAACTGCACTCACTGATTCTAAGCCACTTCTTTCTCCCTTCTTGCTCTTCATAGTGGACATTCTCACTTGAAGTGCCCGAACTCGTTCCACTTGAAGCATTTCATCTCTTTCTTTCCCTTCCTGGACTTGGACCGCCCTCTGAACTTGCTTCTGCCTCTGCCTCTGCCTCTACCTGTCCTCTCCCCTACTGCCAAACCCTCCTGGGAAGTCCGATCTCTAGTCAACTTTTTCTTTTGCTCATTAGACCTCAGCACCGAGACCATGTCCTCATATTCTAAAGTCTCCTTGTCATAGAGCAGTGTAGTCACCAAAGAGTCATATGATCCTGACAGCGAACACAAAAGCAACAGGGACTTATCCTCCTCATCCAGCTTCACCCCGATATTCATCAACTCCATGCACAACTGGTCGAACCTCTGAATGTGGCCAATCACATCAGATCCCTCCTACATCCGAAGACTGTACAACCTCTTCTTCAGCATTAGCTTGTTGCACATATTCTTCCCCATATATATGGTGTGCAACTTCGACCAAAGGCCCTTCGGGGTCTTTTCTTCCAGCATCGAATACAACGCCGTATCCGCCAAACATCCTCTGATCACCGAGCATGCTTTCATCTCCAACGATGCCCACTGTCTATCTGTCATTCCCTCAGGCTTCTCATCCAAAGCCTGATCCAGATCTGCTTGCACCAGAAGATCCTCCACCTGGATTTTTCACATGAAAAAATTCTCCTTACCATCAAACTTCTCAAAATTGACCTTCATATTGCTGCCCATGACTGGATCCAAGCCAAACAAGCAATATAAAATCAAGAAGTGTAGAATATACCTTGATGGTACCTTGCTGAAAATTTTCAGCACTTGGGATCTTCAACTTTTCGTGCTTGGAACCGCTTTCTCACCACCGTGACTCTGATACCAACTATTAGAGCATGATCCTGGCTCCTCCCATGGACCTTCGGTGCAGCAGAACCAGCAACGAACAAATCTGGAGACTTCTGGACTCGATCTAAGGCCCTTTACGAAATTAGCCTGGTTGCTGTCTTCTTCGTCAGCCTTTCATTCCAGATGAAGAACGCCTCTGAAATCACCTCTAAAAAATCCAAGATCTGGTACCCAACTAGATCAGGCCTGGACCGAGGTTTTTCAATTTGTAGATCTCAAATCGGGGTATTCTAGATAGAAAGAAGGTAGATGGAGACAGACCTTGCAGATCTGTCCTGCTGCAGCCTTTCCTATAGATCTGTTGATGGAGATCTCACCTGTGCCTCAAACGACCTCAGATCAACTCCAGATCTGAGAGAAACTTGTACCAATCTCTTCGCAAGAGATTTCAAATCCTGAACCTGATGTTTGGATGGCTGCAAGAGAGGGAGAGGAGAGAGATGGCTGGCGGCACAAAGGGGAAGGAGGTAGCGCCTCCTTGCTTTTCTTTCCTTTTTGGGACCTGGCGGCAAGAAACCCTAGGGTTTCTTGCTCCTGGGGTGTGGAGAGTAGCTGGAGAGAGAGGGAGAAGAGAGAGAGAGAGACTTGAGAGAAAGAGTTCTGTATTTTCTTGGCTTCATCAAACCTATACACAGTACATGTATATATAAACACAGGGTCAAGTGACCCAAACCCAAAACTCCCTTGACCAACTCTATGGGAGATTAGGTTAACCCAAGCTTATGTACACCCATGACTCAACCTAATCTCACCTATCCTGGGCCCAGACCTGGCCCATAAAGAGTTGGTCTCTTGAGGCCCACATAACCTAGACCTCAAAAACCCGAAAGGCCCACAGCCTTTTAACCTAGGGCCCAACTAGCCCTAGAGCCTCCATGAAGCCCTCATGAATGATGGACCTTGGCCTTAGCCTTGGTCCCCTGGGCCTTGGGCACACTACCTGGATCATAACAGGTCATGGATCTGATATATTATATTTTATATACATTAGATGTAGTGTAGAAACATATTGATATCATCAACATGTAGTTCTTGCTCTTTATATTTTAATTTTGATTTAATACCATGTAATAATCATGTAACAGGATCTTAGATCTAAGATTTTTTGATTTTATAAGATAAATTTTTGATTTATTTTAGTCTTCCACTATCTAATCTTGAAAAAATTTCAAAATCTAACCTTGAAACCCTAGATCTGGTTCCTTCAATGGCACTATTGATTGTTATAAGGCCTGTCTTATGACTAAAGGTTTCAATCAATAGGAAGGGACTGACTATGAGGAGATGTTTAGCCCTATTATCAAATCAGTTACTATTCAGACTGTCCTATCTATTGCGGTTTCTCTTGGTTGGCCTATCTAATAGCTTGATGTTAAGAATGCTATCTTATATGGGCTCATAAATGAAGAAGTCTATATGCAATAACCGTCTGGATTCTCGGATACTTCTCATCCTTATTTTGTTTGCCAGTTACAGCGATCTCTGTATGATCTTAAATAGGCCCCATAGGTATGGTTACAATGTCTGAGTAGCTTTCTTCAGTATCTTGACTTTTCTAGTTCTCAAGCAGACTCTTCTCTATTTATACTATGATGGTTTAGTTATATGGTGCTTCTCTTGGTCTATGTTGATGATATCATTCTCACTGGCACATCTAGTGCTCCATTCATGTCTTTTCTTATCGATCTCAGTCAAAAATTTGGGATGAAAGATTTGGACCATCTTCATTACTTTCTTTGTATTAAGGTATTTCTAGTTCTTATGGTTTTCATCTTACATAGTCAAAATATATTCATGATGTTCTAATCTATTATGCTATGCTTGACTATAAGCCTCTTTGTACTTTTGTTGCCGTAGAGTCTCGTCTCTCCTTATTTGATGGTGATCTGTATGACAACCGCTCTCTCTATCTCAGTGTAGTTGGCAGTCTCCAATATCTCACGCTCATGAGATCTGATATTGCTTATATTGTTAATCAAGTTTGCTAAATTATATATAAGCCTGCCACATCTCATTGGGCAACCGTCAAATGCATCCTTTGCTATCTAAAAGGTACCATTACTCATGGGCTCTTTCTTCGATATGGTTCTTTATCTCTTTTGCATGGTTATTCTGATGCTGATTGGATTGGAAACCTTGGTGATCGATGCTCAATTAGCAAATACGCCACTTTTCTAGGTCCAAATCTCATCTCTTAGTCCTCTAAGAAGCAACGCACTGTTGTTTGGTCAAGTAAAGAGTCTGAATACAAAAGTTTAGCTAACGCTATTGCTGAACTCATTTAGATACAGTCTTTGCTTCATGAACTTTGCCTACAGCTTCGCTCTTCTCTGACTGTATGGTGCAATAATCACTTTGTTATCTATCTCATAACTAATCCAATGTTTCATGCTCGCACCAAATACATTGAAATTGATTATCATTTTATTCGGGAGCATGTCTTTCAGAGTAGTTATCCATTCACTTTATTAACTCCACTGATCAGCTTATTAATGGGCTTACTAAGGGGCTTACTTCATCACGCTTTGTGTTTCTTTGGTCCAAGCTCAATGTGTCTGACTCCCCATTGCGTTTATGAGAGAGTAATAGAGATAAATCTTCATAGTAAGATATTTATGATTCTGTTATCAATAAATTAATAGTATAATCTTGTGTAATCATTAGTAACCATATTGTATGACTTATCCCTTTATTTAACTACAGCAGGCTCATCTTAATGAATAAGGTGAGGTTTACGAAATTTTCTCTCTCCAAATATTTTTAGAACTATTTGTTTTGCTTATTTCCATTGTTTCTTGAGATTTGGTACGAGGGATGCCTGGCTAAGATCGGGTTAGAATAAGACCGAAACAAATCGATAATGTCAAAATCCACTAGCTTTACCAACTGAACAAGTTAGCATATTTGATTGTGCATACCGCCTCATGATGTATAATTTATTTGGCCCAGCTTGACAAACAAATGCCAGCGCAAACATAATTAATTGGATGAGACAAGATACCAGAGGAAAGGAATGTCATATCTTTATGTTCCATTGTTAAATATTTTGTTTTCTTATTTCATTGAGCGTACTTGTTTAGTTTATCCGGTCCGATTTATCAAAGAAAAAAAGAGAGTTGGGTGGTGCAAGGAAGTCCTCCGTTCGGCACGTGGTGGTAGGTAGCGCGTGTGGTGTGGGTGGTGCAAGGAAGTCCTCCGTTCTGCACGTGGTGGTAGGTAGAAAGCAACGAGCGGCATTGTGTGGTCCAGTGGCTGGCTCCTCCCAAGATCAAACGTTCATTCTAAGCAGAAAGTCTTGCAACATAATATAACGGCGCTGAAGGAAAAAGGGTGGTGGTGGCTTGAGGATTCCTCGGCCACCCCACGCGCACTCGATGGCTACTAACACCCTCTCCCTTTCGACACACACTGCCCTCTCCCCCCACACAGCACGCCCACCCCAACCCCTCCAATTTATTTGTCACTCCTTTCATCTCCTTAATCTACATATGTCTATATACATAAGCTTCTCTCCCCTACCACATATTCTAACATCCTCTCCGTGTACTAGACAAGTCCCACATCAACCAAACTCATCTTATTCCTCTCTCTCTCTCTCTCCCTCCCCCCCCCTCGTACTTTTTCCGGTGAGTGTTATTCCCAACCCGCGATGTGATGCTAAGTACTTGTGTTAATGAATAGTCCATTGCTATTGCAGACTGTAGTAGTTTTTAGTCCTGTTTAGTGTGCATATGTTCATTTATATGGGACTTAAGTTTGATGATATATTTACAAAGTTTTTCTTTCTTCATGTTAAAAGATCAACAAAACCTTAATTGGTAGGATATATGGACTTCCATGTATAACACTTCATGTGCACCAGGATTTGTTGCCTTCGTTCTCCTCTGTGCGCACAAATTCTAGTGTGCGGCTGATGTTTCTTACGTTCCAAATATAGGCTAGGGTAAATATTATGTTTCTTCTCAATGTCTTCTTTCTTCTCTGATTATGAGAAAATCTTTTTCAGAACTAAAAACAATTTTAGGATAATGCGGCATATCGACATTGTATATATCCACGATCCTTGTTCCGCTTAGCATTTAGGTGTGTAGGGGGTGGTGGATGTGAAAGCACCACAGACCATGGAGTGCACTCAAAGAAACATGGGCATGCTTCAGCCTTAAAAGTCAATTCTTCCGTCTACTTTCTTTTCTTTTCTTTTTTTTTTTTTTGAGAAATTCCGTCTACTTTCTATCAAAGTATTTTATATATATGGTGCCCAAAAGGATTTTGAAAGATACTATCAAAGATGACAAGAAAGTTAGAAATTTTTAAGAGAAAAAAAATTATATAATTGTTAGGATAATATATCATCAGTTATCTTGATATGTGCTTCTTAAAGGAAACTTGAAGACATGGTGCAATTGGGTCCTTTTCTCATGAGTGCTTCTTAATGCTTTAGAGATTTCTAAGATCTTCTGTTGTGGTTCTAAAGTCTTGTAGGCCCCACTTTACGACCTTTCTCCCCCTATCTAACTCGCGGATGTCAGGATTTCTTCAGGTAAACTAGCAATGGAGTTGGAATCTTGTGTCCCACCCGGCTTCAGGTTCCATCCCACAGAGGAAGAGCTTGTGGGGTATTACCTGTCAAGGAAGGTTGCTTCACAAAAGATTGACATGGAGGTTATTCGAGACGTCGATCTGTACCGAATAGAGCCATGGGATCTCCAAGGTTTGTGGTATTCTTGGAGAAAAATATAGCATGATTCTGACATACACTTATTTATGATTGCTATTTATTTTAGTTTCTTTTTTTTGGTGCTTCTAATAGATAGGTGCAAGCATGGTAATGAAGAACAAACTGAATGGTACTTCTTCAGCTATAAAGATAGAAAGTACCCAAGTGGAACACGCACCAATAGAGCCACTGCAGCTGGATTTTGGAAGGCAACAGGCCGAGACAAGCCAGTACTGTCAAAATCTAGAGTTATAGGGATGAGGAAGACCCTTGTGTTCTATAAAGGGCGTGCTCCAAATGGGAGGAAAACTGATTGGATCATTCATGAGTATCGCCTTCAATCAAAGGAACGTGGACAGATTCAGGCAAGTGACCATTTTTTTTTTCTCGTATATATTATGGGAATATAACCATCATCATAATTGACATGCGCTTCAAATCCATATTAGTTTGTTTTTTTGAATTGACTTCTGAAAATTTAAGATTTTAAGTAACATGTATTCTGAGATGTGTCTGAACGAATATGTAATATTCAAGAATGCCCAAATACATAAAAGCTTTTTCTGGGAAAGAACTCAACACAGGCAAGTTAATCACCGGAAAACTACGCCTTCATCCTCCGACGAACACCATCATTTAGTTTTGGATTAACTAGAGTGAAAAATCACTAAAGAAACTATCACGGATTGCATAGGATACTATGGTGAC
This sequence comes from Elaeis guineensis, assembly GCF_000442705.2. Lineage (NCBI taxonomy): Eukaryota > Viridiplantae > Streptophyta > Magnoliopsida > Arecales > Arecaceae > Elaeis > Elaeis guineensis. The sequence continues at coordinate 54,170,101 of NC_026000.2, forward strand.
CGTGGGTTGCTGGATGATTTTGAAATTAAGAAAGAAATAGACGAATCTTTAGATTTGAAGCTACTGAATGGTACAAAATTTATCACAAAAGCATCTCTCCCTCTTAAGCTACTGGACCTCATGGTATCAAGGGAAAGCAAAAACAGCATTGGATGAGATGATTAAAATCTTACAAGAACCAACAGCTGAAATGAAGGTCATTCAAGTATCGGAAAGCTGCACTAGCGAGGTTAATAGTAAGCCAAACAAAACCTAACACAAGCTAAGTTAAACTGCTCATCGTAACCTTCTATTTGGCTTCGACCAACTCTGTGGATCAACCAAGCTCTGGGTTGGCCAAATGATGGGTCTGCAACCTCATCTCCCATTACAACCAATATTGTTGTAATTCGCTCCTGTAAATATCTGCAGCAATAAAATCGGGTAGAACTACTTCCTCCCATTTCAATCAAAAAAAAAAAAAAAGTTCTTTAAGTTACTGGCTGATGAAATGTTCAATTATTCTCTTTGAATCTTCTATTATTCCTTGAAGAAATATGGCATCATCATCTGTGAAAAAAATAAGATTATATATCTCACATCTCTTAAATTTGAAAATTGGAATTGCAGGAGGAAGGATGGGTTGTATGCCGAGCATTTAGAAAACCCAGTCCCAATCAAAGGCAATGCTGCAACAATTACGATCCCACTTGCTGCAACAATATTGACCCCCAATATGGACTAGAATCACTTGTAAACATTGCTAGTCCAAACCGTTTCGTGGAATCCTATCCGGGAGGATACCTCCAAGAGCAACGTACTGGATGCGGGGGAGAACTTGAGTCAAAGAACACTCTCCTCCGCCATGTTCTTGAACTTCCACAACTAGAAAGTCCAAGGTTATCGACAAGTTTATCCACTAAGGAATGCTTTGAATCTAATGTTGCGGGTGTCAAAGAGTATGCTTGCAACAGAAGTGACCGTGAGGGGCAACTAATCGATTGGAAGGTCTTGGACAAGTTGCTCTCCTCACAGTTCAATGAATCAGCTTCTTCAACTATGCCAATTTTTCCAGTGAATTGTGATGCAGGTGCTCAAAACCAGGATCATTTCCTTGCATTGTTTGATAGATCAAAGTGTTGACTCTTGTTTCAATGGCTATATACGTTGCTAATAATATAATGCGGCAAGGTCAAGAGCTACTTGATTTGTAGCTATTATTACATTTCAAGTACTAAGTAGAGAAGCATTTCAAGTTGTCTGGAGCCCTCTTAGGTTGAATTTGTTGTGCGTTGTTGTGAGTTGTTCTTTAGTAAATACGTACTGATATCTATAAAAAGGAAAAAATCATCTGAAATTGTGTTGATTATTCCCCTCCCCACCTCTGTGTGTTTGTGTGTGTATGTGGGTGGTTGAATATATGGTAGTTATATAATACGAGTTGTGTGGGATGTAAATATGGCTTTACAGTTTTTAATTTTACCATAAGCTAAAAGATTCTACAAAAATGTTGAAATCCTCTCAATTTTGGTGCATGACCTCTATGTGCTACTGCTGCAATCTGAATACAAGTACATAATAGATTCGCTATTGCAATATGCCACCTTGACGAATTATCAAATATCATGAGGTTGTAATAGCGAGCTGTCTTGAAAGCATAAGCAAAATTAGCTAACGTTTATTTCATCTATGTTCAAAAATTATAGGTTCTAGGAATTTTTTGTCGCATGTCGAGGTCAAACTCCCCACCCACCAATCCTTCTTTCGCATCAATAACGATTTCTTTCTCCTCTCAGCTTTCTATTCCAACTGGTTAGTTGAACCCCCTTGATTAGTTGACTCAATTTCATCAGACAATCTTCTCACAGTCAGAGTATTCCAATACGAGTCCTCAGTTTTTCCTGATTACATTTTCTCCATTATATCTCCATTTGTTTGTTTATGCCGTCAAACATTCTTTTTTTTGCCTCCTCTTGTGTGATTTATTGACTCATAAACCAGTATTAGATTACATCTGTCCATTGTGTCTCCAGCTGTTTGTTTTGCCATCACATATGCTTTTTTCTTCCTTTTTGTATGAATATCCTGACACATAGACCACTATTAGATTACCGTTGTCTTATAAAAGGAGCTAATAAATATATGCAAAATCTTCAAAAATATTTATATTTCATCTATCTTGCTTCAGTATACTTTCAACCAAGACTCCTATCCTCCTAAAAACTAAGTCCTACGTATGGAATTGCATGAGATTTTCATTTATATAGTGTTAGGAGAAAGGATAGTGTCCAATATCTTCTTGATTGCAAGGGGAAAGTGTAATGTTTAACACATGCACATGTCTAGCATCTAAATTTATGTAGAGTTGCATGCCTCTATCAGATCTTAGGAGTAACCTAGCTGACCTATAGATCTTGCTTGTCAGTTCTATTTTTTAATTCAGTTTGTTAGTTCAAGTAATCAACGACCTATTGATTAGTCGGTAAGCAACACGTGGATGAAAAGTACGTAATGATCGTAGTCTTGCATACCATACTCATCAAATAAAGATAATTCCTTATGATAGCATTGTGTTATTGGAGTAAAGCTTTAGACACCCACTTGAGTGGTCAACCTATTCGCCAGTAGGTTGCACGATTTGATAATATTTTCACCATTGTCCTGGGTTGTTTGTTGTTCTCTTTCTTAAAATGTTAATAGCACATTTTTAATTTATAGAAGCAGTAATGCATGTTGACATTTTGATCCAAAGATCTTGGTATGATAGGATAAGGTTAGCTACTTGGAGAGCGATCTCCTTCAACTGTCATTGCATTGATGACTTACCAATCAACCAATGGTAACTTCACAAGTTTTCAAGTTGTCAGTTAGACTACATAATCATAACGAGCTTAGGATTCTATTCAAAGGAATTGATTCTAATGCAATAAACCAGTCCTGATCATGAAGAGGCACTTTGATGCAGATCAGCTGAAACACCTGCTGTAATTTACCTCCATGGAGCATGATTAGGGTGTTGCAGTCCACTAACTACAATGGCAAGCTAGCTCAGATGGCAGTAAGTGAAGCTCATTATCTACAAGTGAAGAGTTCGGAATTGCCATTATTCAAGTAATCATCACTGTCGGATAATATGAGTTTTGGACCATGAAGTTGTTCTCCTCGAAGATTTTAAGTCAAAATGACAATGATTCAAGGTATTCCTGCTCTAATGGTGGAAATTACATGATAATCAAAGGCAATCAACATGAGATATATATGACTCCAATCCATTTAGACATGTGGACCATGGTTTTACCACCACTTACGTGGCAATTAAGACATATATGAAATGAATTAAAGTTCCCATAAAGAATTCAAGAGGTGAAATTGGCCCTTGTTATGGCCAGAACAAAGTCCAATCCTTGCAGAAGTCAGCAGTTTAGTGTTTAATTATTTCCCAGAACCTGCTTTATGCTAGTATATATAACAGTAACGAAGCATCTGGACCTAAACCTGAATGGTTTCTCTTTCCTCAGCTGTAGGACAGAATGAAAGAGATTGGAATATAAATATTGCATTTCGGCAGTTTACAAGCTATTATTCCTTGATGATTTTAGTCTACCATGCATTGGCTTATCCAATATGTCATTCTATTTGAACTCAGAGTTGGATTATCATACCTTCAATTCGAGATCGTGAATCAGAGATCATGGCAACCACCGCATATTCAGAAGAAACTCTTCCCACAAATATATATATATATATATATATATATATATATAAAGAATCTCTTCATGATATCATAAAGCAATAGCAGAATAAATAATCAATAAATTAATTCTGAATTTAATTAATTAAAAATAACTTTAATTTCTTACAAAATTCAATAATATTCAAAAGATTTTATATCAATTAAACCTCAAATAATAATCTTTTAAAATATGACAATAAATTAAAATCTAAATTATCTTGATATTGTCAAATCTCGCTTTTAATCTCACTTCCAAAATAGCACCTACATCTGCAATCAAATATCTGAATATGAAAAGAAAGATAAAATATTGAGTCTGATTGTCCAGTAAACAATAAATATCTGGACTAGATAATTCATATGATAATATAGGATATGGTAGTCAAAATCTAATTTGTTATTAATTAGCATACAAATATAATCAAATTTATTTTCAAAATATGAATTCAGTAATATTAATATTTCTCAAATATTCATATATATTATCATATATCTGATTCAAAATCAATCATAGTCAAAATCTGATTCAAAACAAATTACAATCAACTTATTATTTTTAACTATGACGGTATTTATATCCTGTGGCTGAATCGAAATACCACACTTATACCCTATGACGGATCCGGAATACCATATTTATACCCTATAGTTGAACTAGAGTACCACATTTATATTCGCTTATCAGATTGGAATACCATACTTATACCTTATGATAGGACCACAACACCACATTGGTACCTTATGGTCGGGCCAAATATAAAATCATGAGCTTAGTAATAGTTAGAACGCCGATATATAATTCCCAATTGACAAAAATTAGAACATAGTCAGGCTAAAAATTGAAATATGATTTATATCAATTTTTTTAATAAAATAACATATATTTTATAATCAAATTAAAATATGCATATACGATTTCAGATTAGTAAACAATTATAGTGATAGTTCAAGAAATATCACTTTGAAATGCCATATCAATTTTCATTCAAGATATATTTTTATAAGATTCATAAATCACATATGAATCCTTTAATAATTTGTTCAATATAAAAAATAATATTATAAATAAAAAGAATTAGAGAAGTTAAATCATTATCTATTTCACACGTACTCCAATAAATTCAAATAAATCCAATTTTTTTTCAAACTCTTTAATTGATAAATCATATCATAGCCTCCTATTGCAGAACATCTTCTTGACTATACCACTGCATAGAATTGAGTCCAATAATTAAAAATGATGCAGATAACTATGAAAGATAGGATTGAGAGGTAGTCGCATCTGATGGGACAAATCAGTCCAATCATTCAACTTTATTCAATTGGGATAAGAATAGCCTATAATTGGCTTTATAAAGATCAAAAACGACCAAATTTAGTAGTATCTAATAAGGGACAAGCAGTAATGATCGATGTCCCAGTCAGTCCAATTAACATAATTTCATCAAATCATAATTGAACTGGTGCATAAATGGTTCAATATAATCATGGATCATCAAATATAATAATATCTGGTCTCGTCAGGATGGATATTGACATACTGTCCGACGACCATAGGTTAGGATCCTTTTCACCAGGGTCAGATCAAAATTGTTGAAAGTAAACCCTTTATTGGGTCAATCTTAGACAGATAAACTCCATAAACAAAGAGAAATAATTTTGGAGAAAGAAAGTTGCAGAAAGAGAAACTATGAAAAGTATGTGATGAGAGAAAGAAGGGAGAGAACGAAGAAAAAAAAACTCTCCCTCCTTTTTTTTTCTTTTTTTTATTCTTTTCTTTTTTCTTTCTTCTTCCTCTTTTCTTCTTAGTAGAATAGGGGACCTTCACTTTTCCCATTCTTTCTTCAAAATAGAGGACCTCCTGCCAACTGTGGCTATGGCTGATGGTGGTTTGGGCGATGGTGGTTTGGGCGATGGTGGCACTGTTGAGAGGTTTGCCATTGATGGTCGGTGATGAAGATGATAAAAAAAATAATGGAACATAGGAAAAAATAGAGGTTCAATCTTCTAAGAAAATCTGATGATTACTAGCTAGAATCCAAGCTTCAACAACTGAGGAAGGGGGAGAACAGGGTTAATCAAAGGACCAAGGGCTCTTACCTAACTTTTCGAAGACACTTGACCCATGATTCTGGCAAACTCAATAGAAAATTCTCAAGATGAGAAGAAAAAAAAGATGACTTTTCCAACACTGGCAAGTAGCCGGAGTTGGTGTGGTTCGAAGGACTCGACCCCCTTTTAAATACCACTAGAGAGAGGAGTCCAAGTCCTCCCTAGCTTCAATTTCCATAGAAAATCATGAGGAAGATGGCTCCCAAAGGGAGTCCAATTCCTCTCACTGGCATGTGCTAGCCCTTTTTGTTAAGCCATGCTTTAAAAATCATGGAGCCTATTGGGTCTTTTTTCTGATGGCTGAGCCGATTAAGTGGACTAGGCCCAGTCCATTGATAAGCCCAAAATGGACTAGATATTACATGGGTGGCCTAGTAAAATGAAAAGTTTTGCAATAAAAGTCTCATTTTTACATTTGACATAGAAACAGTTGGAGGGACATGCATGCATATTTTAAATTTTTTTTTTCTAAACAATATAGCGGAATAGAAAGTTAAAATATCTTTAAATCTAAATCATGCATGTATAAAATATAGAACATATGAATCTACTTTATATGTTAAAATTAAACATATACTGAATTTTATGCTGAAATTCAATATGTGCATGATCGAATCACATACCTGTTTCGCAATTTCTTTTTTCAAATCTGAATCTAGAAGAAAGTAGATTCTCTTTTAGCCGTACAAGTACACGATCTCTTTAGATATCCACTCAAAATCAGCTTGGAATAGCTTTCTTTGGTGTTAATCTTTCTTCTCCAAGAACAATCACCCTACAAATCTGAATGAAGCTTGGATATCAATCAACTCTTTGATCCTTTCCTTGATCTTTTTCTTCTCTTCTTCTCTTGCTCTTCTTCTCTTGATTATGAAGCAACTAAGATCTTAAAACCAGCAAAGAAAAGGAGACGCCCAAGCTCCTCTTGGGCATGAAGATGGAGGACATCTAACTCCTTTGGGCATTGGATCCAAAGGAGAGAAGAGAGAGAGAGGCATGGAGGGACCTTATGGGAGGTATGGGCAATTGAAAATCTAATGTTAAGAACCTTAGAGAAGACTCCTTTAAATAGAAAAAAGATTTGAATCCTATTCAAAATCAAATAGCCCATTAATATAAGTCCTACTTGTATTAGAAATTCTTATAGCCTTAGATGCTTGACCCCCTTTAGGAGATCTATTAGGCGCCAACTATTGGAGCCTCTGCACTTATTTTTTCACACACCACATGGGGCCTAGGGGATGCCCCATGCTGATCCCACATGTCCTCTTTAAGGTGGGCATGCTTAACTTGATTAAATCAAGTGATGCCCCATACAAACAATTAAAGAAATTGATTAAGGGTTTGAACCCTTAATAAATATGATTCGAAATCTTAGGCACCTAACAATTGAAGCCCAATAAATCTAATTCATTTAGATTATTAGTAAATAATTAACTCAAATTAATTTTATCAAATAAATAATTTAATTGTAAATAAAAAATTGGGTTCAATCATGTGCTAATAAGATTACCCTGAACCTAATAGGATTTCTCTAAATCCAATTGAAACTTCATAAGTCTAATTACTTATTCCAGGTCTAATCCCTTTGTTGTGTGACCCCATGGTTCAATTCTATTTGGTAGTAAGATATACAATGATCTCTATCATAGTATCATTGAAATTTTTTTCAATGGATCGAAATGATTTCACTCTAGCTCATCAAGGATTGTCGATCCTTGAGATTTTATTTTAGTTCTACTGGATTGCCACTACATACTGCTAGGTGCCACTGATGGATTATGAGAGTTTCATATGATTCAGTCTCTCTATCATGAGTCCGACTAGATGGCAGGTCAAGGATAAATCATCAAATATCATCATCAGTCATATGATAAATTCGATTAGCTCAAGTCTAATTCTGATCCTCATAAAAAAATTTTCCATCAATCACACTGCTGTAGCTACAAACTCTTGAACTTAGCCTCTCAAATCTCATAGAACTACTCCTCTCTATCAAGGTCGATAGATTCCATCTAGATGCGCATCCTACTCCTACAGTGGATCAACTGTTGCCAACATCCACTATAAGATCTCAATGAGATCATATTTATGTGTCAGTCAAACTCCAGTAGCCTCACTGTGAGCAATCATACCATCATAGGTCAAAAGATTATTCATACAACTATAACATCGAGACGATCACTGATGATTGATTAAAAATTCAAGTGATCTCTCGTATGATCATGCTCAGTACTAGTTGTTCTCTAACAACTACCCACACTCATCGCTCAATGTCTCTATACTATATACCAAAGACTTATCTATCTTGAAAAAAATATTCTGTGCATCGATCTATCTGAATCGATCACCGTCCTTATGATAATACTATGACTAGAAGCTTTTAAAAATTTTATACATGTTTCTAATTCTCAACAGTACTTTAAAAATATGTATTGAAATATTAATTCCATGGATGATTCAAGGATATATTACTCTTAAATAAAAATTAAATTTATCTTTTTATTGATCAAGTTAATATATTAAGTATAAAATTGTGCCCTAGATTTATTACAATGTGTCAACTAGATTGACTTCTAAGATATACATCTAATAATCTCACACTTGAACTAAAGTCAATTAACCACTAATATAAGTCCCATCTTCTCAAGGTGGACTTCCATCTTGGACTGGCTCAATTATTTTATCAGTGGATCTATCACATTATCCATGGAGTCTACTTTTCGCACCTTGACATGCTTTTTTTTGAGATAGTCACGTATACTACTGCTATATGTGCTTGGATTTTTGATGAGACCTAAGCTTCTTAGCGAAGGCTATGGCATACTCGGCTTCGATTCTAACATTAAAATCAGATTTCATCCTACATATTTGTGGCATATTCAGCTTCGATTGATCAGTTGTTTAGAATTTTTTCAACATACCGAACCAACATTGCATAAGAATACATCCTGATGTAGACACTCTATCATCAGCATATATGTATCCTCCCACTCCTAACTCTATCCATTCTTCAAAGACTAAGAACAAATCCTTAGTGCTTCTTAAGTACTTAAGAATATTTTCATAGCAGTCCAGTGCTTCCAATTTAGATTTGACTGATATCTGCTCGTGACATTCACAATAATGGCTATATCAGATGGAGTACATAGCATATCATATTTCTATGCCCAAGAGGTAGAAGTTCTGTTTTAGAGTTTTTTATGCGAATATTTTCATTATCTCCTCTTTATACTACTTTTGTGATAGGCCTGACATCCTCTTAGATCTATCCCTATAGATCTTTATTTCAAGAATATAGGATGCTTCCCCTAGATTTTTCATGGAGAATTTCTTGGATAACCATCTTTTGACCGAGATCAGTATAAAAATATCATTCTCAATGAGGAGGATATTATTTATGTATATATAAGAAATATTATTACACTCCCATTGACCCTCTTGTATATACAAGGTTCCTCTTTATTCTTGATGAAATCAAACGATTTGATCAAAATGAAGATTTCAACTTCGAGAAGCTTGCTTTAATCTATATATGGATCTTTGCAACTTGCAGACTCGATACTCACCATCACCAGATATGAAACTCAAAGAATACTCCATATAGATATCTTTCTCAAGATATCTATTTAGGAAAGTCATTTTCACATCCATCTGCTAGATTTCATAATCATAGTAAGCTGCAATAGCAAGCAAAGTACGGATGGATTTTAGCAAGACTATGGGTAAAAGGTTTTCTGATAGTCAATACCTTCATACTGACTATAATCTTTTGCCATGAGCCAGCTTTATAGGTTTCTACCTTACCATCGGTACCTACTTTTTTTGTAGATCCATTTACACCCAATGGATACTATACCTTCAGGTGGATCTACTAAACTCTATACTTGGTTCGAGTGCATCGAGTCAATCTCTAACTTCATTGCATCTAATCATTTCTCGAAATCGATATCAAACATCACCTCGTCAAAGGTATTAGGATCATCACCATGATCCTTATCTTCCATAAAGAATATTTTTTTTACTTCCTCCGTAAGCATATCCATGTACCTTTCAGAAGGTTGGAAGATCTTGTTAGATCTATGAGGTGGTAGAGAAACATCAACTACTGGTTCATGAATAATAGATTTCTGAGGATCCATAGCTCTTTGCTCTTTTAAGACATTCTTTTCAAGCTCAACTAACATCCCACTGCCACCATCTTGGATAAACTATTTTTCTAGAAATATGGCATTCCGACTCACAATCATATCGTGATCTTGTAAAAAATAGAAGTAGTATCTCATTGATTTTTTTGGATACCCTATAAAATAAGCTATTACAGATCTATCCTCTAATTTATCAGCCATCTATCTCTTGACATAAGCCAGACATTCCCAAGTCATAAGATAACCTAGACTCGACTTCTTACCATATCAATGGGTGAACAACATTAATAAGGTATATCTCCAAAGATATAAGGGTAAATCAATGAAGTTCATTATAGACCTGACCATATCTAATAGAGTCATGTTCTTCTTTCCAGATATCCCATTGAGTTGAGGTGTTCCAAGAGGAGTCCATTGAGAGACCATACCATTATCCTTAAAATATTTCAAAAATTTTTGACTAAGATATTCACCTCCTCGATCAGGTCAAAGAATCTTAATGGATTTATTTGTTTGTGTTTCTACTTTATTTTTGAATTTTTTAAACTTTTTAAAGGCTTCAAATTTATGTTTCATCAAATACATATATCTGTACCATGATAGATCATCGCTAAAGGTGATGAAGTAGCTATAACCATCTCTGACCTGTACATTAAATGGCTGATACACATCGGTGTGTACTAGGACAAGTATCTTGGTGGCCCTTTCTTCATATCCCACAAAGGATAACTTGATCATTTTTTTTCAAAGATAAGATCCATAAGTTGGGTACGACTCTGAATCAAAAGAGCTAAGGATCCTATCTTTTTTCAGTTTGTTTATTCTATCCTCTCTAATATGGCCTATTCTATAATGCCACAAATATTTTTGCTAATTTCATCTTTAGATCTCTTTTGACTTACAATACTCACTACTTGCCTGTTCAAATTCATATTTACATCAATATGCAAATGATAATGACTGTCAATTAAAAAACTATATATAATTAATTTATTTTATAAAAAAATAAAATAAAATTTTTATTGAAATTAAAGACAAAATCATCTTGTGCTAGCACAGACATAAAAATTAAATTCTGACTAGCAAAAAGAATAAAATAACAGTCTTTTAAATCTAATCTAAATTCTGATGGTAATCGAAGAGGATAAGTGTCAATGACTTCAACAGTAATCTTTGCTATATTATCGATCCAAAAGATCATGTCACCTTCCCTCAACCCCTTACTTTCTATTAGACCCTGCATTGAAGTACATATATGAATACTCAAATCAAAGTCCAATATCCAATTAGAAGTAGAAGAAATCATAAGGTTAGATTCAATTACGAACATACCTTCTGAAAATTTATCATCCTTTTTAATCTTTAGATTTTTTAGATAAAGTGGACAGTTCTTCTTTCAATACCCTTCAGCATCACAGTGAAAATATTTTTTCTTTATTTCAGTCTTTTTTAGAATGTCTTTCTTTGGCTTGCTCTCTTTTTTCTGCTTCTTCGTGGATTTACTCTTCTTCTTCCAATCAGACTTTCTTTTGGATAAAGAAATCTACTCTACAGTAAGAACAGTATCCCTTGAACTCTTCAAGATTTTCTCAGTAGTGACCAACATGTTGATCAGTTCGGATATGGTGTAATCAAGTTTGTTCATATGAAAATTTATAATAAATTAACTATATGAACTCATAAGGGATTAAAGGATCAAATCCATTTATAATTCTTTTTGCATATCAAGCTCGAGCTTTTCAAGCTCCTCAATATCTTTGATCATTGTCATTCAGTGCTCATGGACCGGTTATCCTTTGCGTATCTTCAGATTGAAGAGTCTTTTGGATACTTTGAAGTGTACTGTGTGGCTCTGCTTACCATACAATTTTTGTAAGTTAGTGATCATAGCCCTGACAGTGGATATATGCTCATATTGGCTTTGCAACTCATTTGATACGAAAGCTAGTACATAGCACTTAATCTGACTATCTTCATCCATCCACTTTTCATAAGCTGTTCTTTGATCAGCAGTAGGACAATTTGGTAATACTAGAGGTTCCTGATCAAGTATATGATCAAAGTTTTCAGAAGTTAGGATAATCTTGAAGTTTCTAAGCCAGTCTTTATAATTGATTCCGATCAAACGATTGGACTCAAGGATGTAGGCTAGAGGATTTGAAGCTAATATTGTTTAACTATGAGAGTAGAGATTCAAGTTAGACTTTTATACTTTAAATTTATATTTACTCTAAAAACTTTAAGAAGCAAACAATAACTCTCACTATTTTTTTCTGATCCCTCCACTCTCCGAGTGAAAAATAAAAATTTTAATGTGATAATTGAATTTCTAGTGCATGCTGCGGTCCCACCGATGCCATGCACCTCACCAAATAGTTATTGGTAATATGCACACTGATGTGTGGACAATCTTTTAGCCCATGCTTCTCTAAATACGTTGCAGCTGCTTAGTCTCTAAGTTATGTGGGCTCACCTAACAGTTATTGACCACACTCCTTAGTTAAATCTGACCCACCATTCACAAGCAGAAGTAAAATCGTCATTAGAATCTTCACCTAACAGTTATTGAGCCCAACCCCATCCTTATCCTGAAAAACCTCTTTGCTAATAAAGTGGTTGCGTATTCTCGATGCAACTGAATCACTGTGATCAATCGAGAATAATCAATACCAGTACCACACCCACACATCTACAAAGATGGAAGACCTATGGATTTAATATTTATTGAGAGATTTAGATTTAGATCTCATCTAATTAGACATCACGTGATCGATCTAATTAGCATGGGCTAAACTAAACTGTCAAACAATCTTATTCAAGATTCAATCTTCCAAATTAACCAAGTAAGTGGAGATCGATAGGGGTCCCCTCGTTGCTTTTCTTAGACATCAATAAATTAGCCAGATCAGCGAATGGAATCAATTAAATAACTATCCCTCAATTTCTTATCCTAGACACCAATAGGTTAATTGGCCTAAATAGATTAGCTTAAGCGAATTAGGCTCAAGCCATCAAGTCGAATTAGATCTTTAGGTTAATCAATTCTATATATAGGATTTAATTAATTTGATCAACAATAATTATATGATCTTAAACTTAATTGATCTAATCCTAATCAATACTTGATTTGATTTAATCAATTACTTAATTGAATTAAACCCATTATGTTCAAATCAAAAATTCTAGATGCAATCTAATTATATGATCTAATTTTTGATTTTTTTATGATTAAAATCCTCATGCATAAATATAAATTTTAGATTCTAAAACTAAATTTTTAGATCTAAATTTTTTATATAAAAGTTATATTTTAAATTATAAAATTAATTTTCAGATTTAACATACAAGCATATGTTTCATATATGTATGTAAAATTTAGATCTAAATAAAAATTCAGATCATAACATGATATTATATATCTCATATACAAATCATGAATCATATTGAAATTAATTTTTAGACCTATATATGCAATCATACATCTCATATATAAATCATAAGTTAAGTTAAATTAATTTTTAGATTTGTGCATGCATCTATATATCATATATACATGAACTAGAAACCAATCTAGAATAAATTTTAGATCTATGTATGCCTTCACATATCGAATATTAAATCTAAAATAAATTTTAGATTCAAAACAATCATCTATATATTTTATATATCAAGAAAAATTAGATTTTTAAACTCTTTTCAAAAAATATGTATGTCAATTTTATGCATATAAAATCTGTGGCTCTGATACCACTATTGTATTTTTCATGTCGGGGCATGCATGTGTGTTTCAATTTTTTTTTTAAATAATATAATAGAATAAAAAATTAAAATATTTTTTAATCTAAATTATGCATGCATAAAATATAGAACACATAGATCTACTCATATGTTAAAATTGAACACATACTGAATTTTATGCTAAAATTCAATATGTGATCGAATCATATACCTATTTCATAATTTTTTTCTTCAAATCTAGATCTGGAAGAGAGTAAGTTCTCTCTTAGCTACACAAGTATCCGATCTCTATGGATATTCACTTAAGATCAATCTGGAATAGTCCTCTTTGGTGTTGATCTTTCTTCTTTAAGAATAATCACCATGCAAATTTGAACGAAGCTTGGATCGTGATCAACTCTTTAATCCTTTCATTGATTTTTTTTCTTTTCTTCTCTTACTCTTCTTTCCTTGATTATGAAGCAACTAAAGTCCAAAAACTAGCAAAGAAAAGAAGACGCCCAAGCTCCTCTTGGGCATGGAGATGGAAGATGCCTAACTCCTTTGGGCATTGGATCGAAAGGGGAGAAGAAAGGGAGGCATGGGGGGACCTTATGGGAGGCATGGGCTACTGAAAATCTGATGTTAAGAGACTTAGAGAAGGTCCCTTTAAATAAATAAAAGGTTTGAATCTTATTCAAAATTAAATAGCCCCTTAATACAAGTCCTACTTACATTAGGAGTCATTGTAGCCTTAAATGTTTGACTCCCTTTAGGAGATCTATTAGGTGCCAACTATTAGAGCCTTTGCATATACTTTTCACACATTACATGGGGCCTAAGAGATGCCTCATACTGGTCACATATGTCTTCTTTAAGGTGGGTATGCTCAACTTGATCAAATCAAGTGGTGCCCTATGCAAACAATTAAGAAAATTGATTAAGGGTTTGAAATCTTAATACATATAATCCAAAACCCTAAGCACCCAACAATTGGAGCTTAATGAATCTAATTCATTTAGATTATTAGTAGGTAATTAACTCAAACTAATCTTATCAAATAAATAATTCAAGTACAAAGAGAAAATTAGATTCAACCATATGCTAGCAAGATTATCTTAAATCCAATAGAATTTTTCTAAATCCAGTTGAGACTTCATAAGCCAAATTACTTATTCCAGATCTAATCCCTTTGTTGTTGTTGGAATTTCATGTTGGAGCATGCATGTATGTTTTACATTTTTTTTTCTAAATAATACAGTAAAATAGAAGATTAAAATATCTTTTAATTTTAATCATACATGCATAAAATATAGAACACAATGATCTACTTCATATGCTGAATTTTGTGCTGAAATTGAATATGTGATCAAATCACATACCAGTTTCGTGATTCTTTTCTTTAAATTTGGATCTGAAAGAGAGTAGGTTCTCTTTTAACCATGCAAGTATTCGACCTCTATGGGTATGCACTCAGGATCAGTCTGGAATAGCCTTCTTTGGTGTTGATCTTTCTTCTCTAAGAGCAATCATCCTGTGAATCTGAATGAAGCTCGGATCATGATCAACTCTTTGATCCTTTCCTTGATCTTTTCTTCTCTTATTTTTTTTCTCTTGGTTATGAAGCAATCAAGACCTAAAAACCAGCAAGCAAGAGGATGCCTAAGCTCCTCTTGGGCATGGAGATATGGGATGCCCAACACTCTTGGGCGTTGGACTTCAAGGGGAGAAGAGAGGGAGAAGAGAGAGGAAGCATGGGGAGCTTCTAAGAGAGGCATGGACTGCTGGAATTCAATCTTAAGGAGCCTTAGGGAAGGCCACTTTAAATAGGCATAAGGTTTGAATCTTATTCAAAACCAAACTACCACTTAATACAAGTCTTACTTATATTAGAAATCTTTATTCCATTAATTATTTGACCCCCTTTAGGAAATCCTTTAGGTGCCAACTTTTGGAGCCCTTGAACCAACAAATACACACGCTACGTGGCTATCACGGGATGCCCCAATTAGATCCACACACCCTCTCTAGTGTGTGCACATCTAACTTGATCAAATCAAGTGATGCCCAATCAAAACTATCAAGAAAATTGATTAAGGGTTTGAACCCTTAATTCATTTGATCCAAAATCCTAGGCATTGATTAAGGGTTTGAACCCTTAATTCATTTGATCTAAAACCCTAGGCACTCAATAATTGGAGCGAAATAAATCTAATTCATTTAGATTACTAGCAGATAATTAAATTTGAATTAATCTTATCAAATAAGAAATTCAAATATAAAAAAAAAATTGGGTTCAACTATGTGCTAGCAAGGTTATCCTGAACCTAATAAGATTTTTCTAAATCCAATTGAGACTTCATAAGTCTAATTGCTTATTCAAGATCTAATCTTTTTGTTGTGTGACCCCATAGGTTCAATTCTATCTAGTAGTGAGATATACAATAATCTTTATCAAAGTATCATCAAAACTCTTTTCAATAGGTCGGAATAATTTTTCTCTAACTTGTCAAGGATTGTCGATCCTAAGCAATCCTAGTGAGCTCTCACAATCCACTAGTGACACCTAGCAGTATGTAGTGACAACCCAATAGAACAAAAAAAGAACCTCAAAGTATAGTTAACATGTGATTCAGTCCCTCTATCATGAGTTCCAACTAGATGGTAGGTCATGGATAAATCATCAAATCTCATCATCAGTCATACGATAGATTCGATCAACTCAAGTTCAATTGCGATCCTTATGAAAATTTTTTCCATTGATCACACTACTGTGGCCACAGACTCTCAGACTTAGCCTCTCAAATTCCATAGGATTACTTCTCTTTAACAAAATCGATAGATTGTATCTAGATGTGCACCTTACTCCTACAGTGGACCAACTGTCACCAACATCCACTATAAAGACTCATTGAGATCATGTTTATGTATCAGTCAAACTCCGACAGTCTCACTACGAGTAGTCATACCATCACAGATCAAAATATTATTCACACAACTATAGCATCGAGACAATCACTGACGATCAAATAAAAATTCAAACGATCTCTCATATGGCCACGCTCAGTACTAGTTGTTCTTTAACAATTATCCATACTCATCGTTTAGTATTTTTACACTGTATATCAGAGACTCATCAATCCTGAAGGAAGCAATCTATGCGTCGGCCTATCTGGATCGATCACTGTTTTCATGATGATACTATGACAGAGAGCATTTAGGAATTATATATATATCTCTAATTCTCAACACTTTGAGAATATGTATCGAAATATCAATTCCATGAATGATTCAAAAATATATCATATTTGAATGAAAATCAAACTTATTCTTTATTAATTAAATCAATGATTTAAGTATAAAATTATATCCTAGATTTATTACAATGTGTCAGCCATATTGACTTTTATGACATATATCTAATAATCTTCTACTTGGACTAAAGTCAATTAGTCACTAATCTAAGTCCCATCTTCTCAAGGTAAATTTTTATCTTTGGCTGGCTCAATTACTTTATCAGCGGGTCGCCATGTTGTCCATGGAGTCTACTTTTCGCACCTCGATATATTTCTTTTCGAGGTAATCGCGTATAATATTGTTCCATGTGCTTAGATTTCTAATGAGACCTAGGCTCCTTAGCGAAGGCTATGGCACCATTATTTTTGTAGCATATTATCATAGTATCTAATGGTATGACATCCAGTTCTGCAATTAATATTAAAATTAGATTTCATCCTATATATCTACAACATATTCAACTTCCACTGATCGATTGTTTGAAACTTTTTAAACATCCAAATCAATATTGCATAAGAATATACCCTGATATAGACACTCTATCATCAGTATCCATGTATCCTCTCATTTCTAGCTCTATCTATTCTTCAAAGATCAGGAACAAATCTTTAGTTCTTCTCAAGTACTTTAGGATATTCTTCATAGCTATCCAATGCTCCTCATCTGGATTCGATTGATACCTGCTCGTGACACTCACAGCAAGGGCAAAATTAGACTAAGTATATAGCATGGCATACTTCTATGCCCAAGAGGTAGAAGTCTTCTTTTAGAGTTTTTTATATTAAATCTTTTTAGTACTTTCTCTATATATAGCTTTTGTGACAGACCTGGCATCCTTTTAGATCTATCCCTATAGACCTTTATTCCAAGAATATAGGATGCTTTCTCTAGATCTTTCATGAAGAATTCCTTGGACAACTATCTTCTAACCATGATCAGTATGAGAATATCATTCCTAATAAGAAGAATATCATCCACGTACAATACGAAAAATATTATTACGCTCCCACTGACCTTTTTGTATACACAAATTTTTTCTTCATTTTTGATGTAACCAAACGATTTGATTGCATCATCAAAATAAAAATTCTAACTTTGAAAAACTTACTTTAATCCATATATGGATTTTTACAGCTTACAGACTCTGTGATCACCATTATCTAATGTAAAACTCAAAGACTGCTCCATATAGATATCTTCCTCAAGATATCCATTCAGAAAAGCAATTTTTACATCTATTTATCAGATTTTATAATCATAATAAGGTGCAATAGCAAGCAGAGTATGGATGAATTTCAGTATGACTATGGGTGAGAAGGTTTCTTGATAGTGAATGTCCTCACGCTGACTATAATTTTTTGCCATGAGCCTAGCTTTATAGGTCTCCACCTTACCATCAACATCTATTTTTTTTATAGATCGATTTACACCCAATGAGTACTATACCCTCAGATGGATCCACTAAGGTCCATCCTTGATTCGAGTGCATCGAGTCAATCTCTGACTTCATTACATCTAATCATTTCTTAGAATCGATATCAGACATCACCTCGTCAAAGGTATTAAGATCATCACCATAACCCTTATCTCCTATGATGAATATTTTTTTTACTTCCTCCGTAAACATACCCATATACCTTTTAGAAGCTCGAAAGATCCTACTAGATCTATGAGGTGATAGAGGAACAACAACTATTGGCTCATGAATAATAGATTCCTGAGGATCTATAGCTTTTTGCTCTTCAAAGACCTTCTTTTCAAGCTTAACTAACCTCCTATTGCCACCATCCTAGATAAACTATTTTTTTAAGAATATGGCATTCTGACTCACAATCACATTATGATCTTGTGAAAAGTAGAAGTAATATCCTATTGATTATTTTGGATATCCTATAAAATAAGCTATTACAGATCTATCCTTCAATTTATCAGTCATTTATCTCTTGACATATATAGGTCGGACATCTCTCAGTCTTAAGATAATCTAGATTCGACTTCTTACCGTACCATATCTCAAATGGTGTGGTAGGAATAGATTTTGTTGGAACCCTATTCAATAGGTAAATTACAGTTAATAAGGCATGTCTCCAAAGATATAAGGATAAATCAGTAAAGCTCATTATAGACCTGACCATATCAAATAGGATCCTATTCCTCTTTTCAAATATCCCGTTGGACTGAGGTATTTCAGGAGGAGTTCATTGAGAGACTATGTCATTGTCTTTAAGATATCTCAAAAATTTTTAATTAAGATATTCATCGCCTTAATTAGATCAAAGAACCTTAATGAATTTGTCTGTTTATTTTTCTACTTCATTTCTAAATTTTATGAACCTTTCCAAGGCTTCAGACTTATGTTTCACTAGATACACATATCTGTACCGAGATAAATCATCAGTAAAGATGATGAAGTAGCTATAACTACCCCTGATCTATACATCAAATGGCCCACACAAATCGATGTGTACCAGGATAAGTAAGTCGGTGGCCCTTTTTTCATATCCTACAAAAGGTAACTGTTAGATTTGTACCCTAAAAGTCAATTGTTGGCTGACACATTATATAATTTTGAGCCTAAACTTATACTTATAATCTTTTTATTATCAATAAAGGACTTTTCATTCCAATCATATTTATGTGTCCATGATTTATCCTAAAAATTAACAAAGATGATTTTTGTATATTCTTAAAGTGTTAAGAATTTGAGACATACATTAGTTGGTGATTAATTTTTAAATGCTTCTGATCAAAGGATCATCATAGAGGACAGTGATCAATCTATTTGAGATCGATGTATGGTTCACTTCCCTTGTGGATAGATGAGTCTCGAATTTGTGGTATAAAGACACTGGGGTGAAGGTGCAGGTGGTTGTTAGAGAATAACTTACACTAAGCGTGACCAACATAAGAACCACATAGATGTCTACTCACTCATCAGTGATCTTCTCGATGCTGCACTGGTGCGAGTAATCCTTTGACCTGCAGTGTCATTGGCTATTCACAATGAGGCTACTGGATTTGACTGCATATTTTCTTGGTTCCTAGCCATTCGAGTCCTTACTATATATTTTAGCTTTAGTAGGTTTAGGTTTGCTGTTTGGAGTAGGATGCATTTAAATAGAATCTATCGATCTTGATAGAAAAGGAGAAGTCCTATGTGATTTACGAGACTGAGTACAGAAAATTTTTGGCCAAAATAAGTATGAATACTGGAAAAGAGTTTTCACGAGATTCACAAATAAACTCGAGTTGAGTCAATCTTGCATATGACTGACGATGGAGTCAGACAAGTTCTCCATGATCTCCATCAAGTCAGGGCTCACGATAGAAGGACTGAATGAAATGATAACTACACTTAGGGGTATGTACTTTCATTCTACTGGATTGTTACTACATACTGCTAAGTATCACTGATAGATTGTGAAACTCATCGGGCATCATCTTGATGTTTGATAGCCCTCGAAAGGTAGAATTGAAAATATTTCAATTCATCAAAAAGAGTTTCGATGATATTGTGATGGAGATCACAATATATCTTACTACCAGATAGAATGGAACCTATGGGATCACACATTAAGAGATTTAATCTCGAATTTACCAATTGAGCTTTTGAAGTTCCAATTGGATAAGGATTTATTGAAACCCTATTAGGTTTATGAGAACCATACTAGCATACGGTTAAACCTAATTTTTCTCAGGACTTCAATTTGATCAAGTCTATAGCCTTGAACCTAACCTAAATCTATTTGAATTTAATTGGTCTCTTAATTGTGAGCCCAAGAAGATTTGATTAAGTCAATTAGTTGGCATAATTATCCTAACATTATCTCTTCTTTATCTCCTAATTATCTCTAAGAGTGCGTGTGGAATAAATGGAAGAATGGGTGGTGCCTGCTTTTATTTTTGACAGGAAATGGATGCCAAATCTCAAGATATTGCAAGAGAAGCCCACCTCCTCTTGTGTGGTATGGCATGGAGAAGAGAAAGAGGGACCATGCCTCCTTTCATATGATAAGAAACCCTTATGTGACGCGCTAAGAGTTGGCGCTCCAACTACCTGACATATATTCCTAGGGCACCCCTTGTACATACCTAAAGGGACTGATTATATATCAATTATATCTGATTTTAATTAAAATAAATCAAATTAAAAAGGTGAAGGATTCTTATGAGATAAGAATCTATCTTTTTAAGATAATTGGATTCCTATTATGTGTCAGGGTAGTGCCTATATAAAGAGCATGTCTCTAGAATTTTCATGTAATAAAATTTTATAAAAAATTTCTCTCTCTCCCTTCTTCATGCCTCCTCTCCTCCCTCTCTTCTCTTCCACACCCAAGAGTTGGGCATCCCCTTTCCACATGCCAAGAGGTGATGTTGTTTTGTCTTCAAGAGTGAAGATCGAGGAGAAGAAAAAGAAGACTGCAGATCAAGGAGTTGATCGCGCAGTCTAGATCAAGATGTTGGTCTAAGATCTTAAGGCTAGGATTCTTCTTGAGAAGAAAAATCTTCTACGAGGAGAGATCAGTTTGAGATTGATTCCGGTGGATACCCATAGAGGTCAGACATATGTGCGGCTCGAGCATCTACAAATTTATGATCATCAGAAGTGGTGAATATCTACCCGTGCCAAGGTAATGAAATACGATCTTA
Source organism: Elaeis guineensis (assembly GCF_000442705.2). Lineage (NCBI taxonomy): Eukaryota > Viridiplantae > Streptophyta > Magnoliopsida > Arecales > Arecaceae > Elaeis > Elaeis guineensis. Next base: position 54,191,740 of record NC_026000.2, read on the forward strand.
TACTTGTTTCTAAATTTTATATTGTATATATGTATTTTCTCCTGGGCTTGGGTAGGATTAGATTTGATCTTTTGCATGTGGGGTTAATGGGTTTGATTCATTTTGTTTTCTACTGTGTTTTTCAAAAAGTTTTAAAATCTACACATATTGCCTACTCGATTTTCTAATAATGGTATCAGAACCACATGCTTTTGAAAGTACATATAATCTGATCTTTTAGATTAGATCTAGAAGTTTTAATGATTTAAAATTAATTTTGTGCTGATATAAGGTTGTCCTGGTATAAGATTTACCCCTATATTACAAAGATTGTCCTAGCATAAGATTGATCGATTTTGAAGATTATTTTCAAAGTAATTAAATCAAATCTTTTAGATCTGAAAATTATCATATGTGATATGTTTAATTTTAAGTTTAGATCTAAAATTAGAATGATTAAAAATTCACATCAAACTGATGTAAGATTGTCCTGATATAGGGTTTACATCCTATATTATAAAAGTTATCCTAATTTGATGTGAATCAATTTTTGAAAAGATATTTTAAAAATATTTTAATCATTATTTTGGATCAAATTTTATATGTATTTGATATATATAAATTTAGTTTTATATCTAAAATTTAATGTATATGTGATGCATATTTAATTTAGATCTGAAACTACGTATATTTGATATATGAAATTAAGTTTAGATCTAAAACAGTTTCAAGATCATAAGCCAATAATTGCATGCAATAAAATATAATCTATAATTATTTTTAGATCTGAAATTATGTTGTTGCATGTGGGTATGGGTTGAACAAATTAGGTCTAAGTGATCAAACTGCAATTAGGATCTAATTGATTAGATCATGCTAGAACCTATTTTTGATTTTCAGCAGTTGATTGAATCTAATTGATGGCTAATTAGGAATTAGATCAAAGGGGCTCAAAGTCGAGTTTAGTTGTAGTTAGTCGCATCAATTTATATTTTGATATGAGTTGATTGACTCAAGACCAAATTTGGCTCAATGGTTTAGGCCCATTTCAGTAGGTTAACCTAACTGACTCTAATCGACTAATTTGATGTCTAAGGCAAATATTTAGATGGTGGTTATTTAATTAATTCCCTTATCTGACCTAGCCAATTCTGATCGGTGTCTAAGGAAAGCAATGGGGAGACCCCCATGCATCTTAACTTACTTGGCCATCTTGAGAGATTCAATTGTGTGTTAGGTTTCTTGTTGACTCGTGTTCACCCATGCCAACTAAGATAGTTAGACATATTGATGTGCTGACCTTATTTAATCAATCGGATGTCAGATCTGTTGATTTAGAAAAGATCTAAACCTAAATTTTTTTATTAAATATTAAGTCTAGAAGTCTTTCATCATTGTAGAGATGCGAGTGCCTTCCTAGCATTAATCGTTCTTGGCTGGTTATAATGGTTCGGTTGCATCAAGAAGGTACAACCACTTTATTGACATTTGATGTCCCAGGGTAGAGATAGGGTTGGGCCCAATAACTATTAAGTGAGGGTCCCAATGATGACTTTACACCCACTGATGAATGATGGGTCTGACTTAACTAAGAAATATGCCAATAACTGTTAGGTGAGATTACAAGACTTGGAGACTAAGCCCACTGCATCTTACTTAATGAAGCAATGGATAAAGTGTTGTCCACTCATTGATCTGTACTCATCAATAACTATTAGGTGAGGTGTGTATAGATTAATAGAACTACAGTACCCATTTAAAATTGATTGCGTATAGGTTTTCATTTCTTCACCCAAGGAGTGTGAGAGATTCGAGAAAATAGTGGGAGTCCTTATTTATTTTTAAAGTTCTTAGAATAAATAATCTTATAAGTATAAATATCTAACTAGAAACTATTCTCTCTATAAAAAATCATGTCGAGTTCAAACTTCTTAGCCCAAATCTTTGATACAAATAGGTTGATCGAAACTAATTACAAAAACTGGCTCTGAAATCTGAGAATTGTTCTCAGCTCCAAAAAGCTAACCCATGTCCTAGATCAGGAAGTGCCTGCATTATTTACTCGCCCATCCACTGATCAATGAGCTACATTTAAGAAGCGAATGGATGAAGATAACAAGGCAAAGTGCTACATCTTAGCATCCATATCCAATGATCTTCAGCAATAGCATGAAGACATGAAGACTGCCAGAGAGATGCTGACTCACCTGTAAGAGTTGTATGGTAAACAGAATTGCATAGTCCATTTTGAGATCTCTCGAAGACTTTTTAGAGCGAAGATGCGTGATGGGCAGTCTGTCAATGATCATTGTCTGATAATGATCAAGGAAATAGAAGAGCTTCAAAAGCTTGGGATGAACATAGACAAGAAATTATAAGTGGATCTGATCCTCCAATCTCTTCCTGATTTATATGGACAGTTCATCATAAACTATCATATGAATAAGATCGATGCTATTTTGTCTGAGTTATTGAATATGCTGGTAACTATAGAGGGCATCTTGAAAAGTTCAAGGGGCACAGTTCTAGTTGTGGAGCGGGCTTCTTTCAAAAAGAAGTCTTGTTTTAAGAAGAACAAAAAGCCCACAAAGAAGTAGAAGAATAAGGTCAAGTCCAAGAAACAGGTTTCAAAGAAGGCCGACAATAAAGGAAAGTATTTTCATTGCAATGTCGAAGGCCACTGGAGAAGAAACTATCCAGCCTATTTGATGATTGTCAAGAGCAGAAAGAAGGATGGGCCTTCTAAAGGTATGTCTGAATTGCTCGTTATTGAAACTAATATAACAGTTTTTTCTTCTTCTAGTTGGATTCTTGATTCTGGTTCAAGTGCTCATTTGTGCACTTCTATACAGGATCTTGAAGAAGTTAGGGGGCTGAGGGAAGGCAAGATCACTCTTTGGGTTGGTAATGGAGCAAGGGTTGCTACTGTGGTCGTCGGAACCTACCTTCTGTGACTATCGTTAGAACTTAGTTTGCTTTTGAAAGACTATTATTATGTACCTATAGCCAGTAAAAATTTGATTTCTATCTCTGTGCTGGCACAGGATAACTATCATTTTCATTTCAATAAAGATATGTGTTCAATTTATTTCAGAAATAAAATTATTTCACATGTTTTCTTGATTGACAGTCTTTACCATTTGCATACGAATGTGAGTGTAAACATTAATGAGCAATAGAGAATACCATAAGATCTAAGAGATTTAAAGATAGGATTAGCCAAAAATATCTACGGCACCTTAGACTAGGCCATATTGGAGAGGACAGACTCAACAAACTAGAGAAAGATGGTCTTCTGGGACCATTGACTTTCAAGTCTTATCCAGTTTATAAATTATATCTTTAAGAAAAAATAGCCAAGCTGTCCTTTGTGGGGTAAGAGGAAAGGGCCACTGAGATATTGGCCCTAGTACACACTGACGTGTGTGGTCCATTTGATGTATAAACTAGGGATGACTATATCTACTTCATAATATTTATCAATGATTATTCACGATATGGGTTCGTGTATCTGATGCACCAAAAGTCTAAAATTTTTAAAAAGTTCATAGAGTTCAGACATGAAGTAGAAAAACAGATCGAAAAACTCATAAAGGTTCTTCGATCAGATCAAAGAAGGGAATACTTTAGTGAAAAATTTTGGATCTATCTCAAAATAATGGCATAGTCTCATAGTGGACACCTCCAGGGACACCTCAGCTCAACAGGATATCTGAAAGGAGAAATCAGACCCTATTAGATATGGTTCGATCCATGATGAGCTTCACAGACCTTCCTGTCTTTCTCTAGGGATATGCTTTACTTTCTATGATTCATCTTTTGAATCGGATTCTCTCTAAATCCATTCCTACCACACCATATGAGTTATGGTATGGTAAGAAGCCAACTCTTAGGTACCTTAAGATTTGGAGATGTCCGACCCATGTCAAGCAATAGCAGACAAATAAATTAGAGGCTAGGTCCTTTAGGGCTCGCTTTATAGGGTATTCTAAAGAAATCATGGGATACTACTTCTATTTTTTTGTGGATCATAATATAATTGTGAGCCGTCATGTCGTATTCTTGAAAAAAGAGTTTATCCAAGATGAAGGTAGTGGGAGGAACATTGAGCTTGAATAGAAAGTTTTTGAAGAGCATCGAGTTCAAGAGCCTGAATCCAATAATGAGATAGTAGATGTGACACCTCCTCCACCTCATAGATCAAGTAGGATCTCCCATTCTCCTGAAAGGTACTTAGATATTCTTATAGAAGATTTAAAGAAAGCATTCTTTATGGAAGATAAGGATATTAGGAATGATCCCAAAACCTATGATGAGGCAATATTAGATATAGACTCTAAAAAATAGTTGGATGCGATGAAGTCAGAAATTGATTCCATGCATTCCAACAAGGTTTGATCCTTGTAGATCCACCTGAAAGTATTGTACCTATTGGATGTAAGTGAATTTACAAAAGAAAAATTAGATCAGATGGTAAGGTAGAGACCTATAAAGTAAGGCTAGTCGTGAAAGATTATAGTCAACGCGAAGGCATTGACTATCATAAAACCTTTTCATCCGTAGTCATGTTGAAATCCATCTATACTCTGCTTGTCATAGCAGTATTTCATGATTATAAAATTTGACAGATGAATGTGAAAACTACCTTCCTAAATGGATATCTTGAAGAAGATATCTATATGGAGCAGCCTCTGAGTTTCATGTCCAGTGATAGTGATCACAAGATTTGCAAGCTACAAAAGTCCATATATGGACTCAAGCAAACATCTCAGAGTTGGAATACTCACTTCAATGATATGATCAAAATGTTTGATTTCATCAAAAATGAGGAGCCGTGTGTGTATAAAAAAGTCAGTGAGAGCACTGTCACATTCTTCGTATTGTACATGGATGACATCCTCCTGATTGAAAATGATATTCCCATGCTAACATCAGTCAAAGTATAGTTGTCGAAAGAGTTCGCCATAAAAGATCTAAGAGAAGCTTCCTACATTCTTGGTATAAAGGTCTATAGGGATAGATCTAAGAGAATGATAGGACTCTCACAGCATATGTACATAAAAGAGGTGCTGAAGCGATTCAGCATGAAAAACTCCAAGAAGAATCTTTTGCCCCTTAGACATGGCATTCATCTCTCCAAGAAGATGTGTCCTAACACACCTAAGGAGATCCAAAGCATGAGCAAATCTCTTGTACTTCGGTAATAGAGAGCCTCATGTATGCCATATTATGAACATGCCCTGATATAGTACTTGCCATGAGTGTCACGAGCAGATATCAGACAAATCCAGATGAAAAATACTGGATTGCTTTTAAAAACATCCTTAAGTACTTAAGAATGACTAAGAATTAGATATTGATCTTTGGTGGAGGATCGGAGCTGAAAGTTGAGGGATACATCGATTCAGACTTTATAACTGATGTCAATGATAGAAAGTCTATATCAGAATGTATCTTCTTATGTAATGGTAGTGTGGTTAGCTGGAAGAGTTTCAAGCAGCCGATCATTGTAGATTTGACCATGGAAGCCGAATACATCGCCACTTCTAAAGCTGCTAAGGAAGCCTTTTGGTTCAAGAAGTTCATTGCAAAGCTGGGTGTGATGCCATCAGATACCATTACACTGTACTGCGACAACAACGACGTCATAGCTCTTGCTAAGGAGTCCAGATCTCATCAGAAGTCCAAGCACATAAAGTGACGATTTCACATCATACACGAATACCTCAAGAAGAAGTTCATCGAGATGTAATGAGTCGACTCTGTGCTAAATGTGGGAGATCCACTGACCAAGCCTCTCAACCAGCAAAAGATCGAAGCTCACCTTGAGAAGATGGATCTTAGGTATATAGCCAATTGGCTTTAGATCAGTGAGAGTTTGTTAGATTTGTATCTTAGAAAATAATTGTTGGCTGACACATTATGTAATTTCAGAACCTAAACTTATACTTGTAATCTTTTTATTATCAATAAAAAGTTTTTTCATTCCAATCATATTTATGTGTCCATGATTTGTCTTAGAAATTAACAAAGATGATTTTTGTATATTCTTAAAGTATTAAGAATTTGAGACATACATTAATTAGTGGTTAATTTCTAAATACTTTCGATCAAAGGATCGTCACGAAGGATAGTAATCAATCTATTTGAGATTGGTGCATGGTTCACCTTCCTTGTGGGTAGATGAGTCTCAGGTCTACGGTGTAGAGACACTGGGGTGAAGGTGCAAATGGTTGCTAGAGAATAACTTGAACTGAGCGTGACCAACAAGAGAACCATATGGATGTCTACTCACTCGTCAGTGGTCTTCTCGATGCTGCTGTGGTGTGATTGGTCCTTTGACGTATGGTGTCATTGGCTATTCACAGCGAGGTTACTGGGTTTGACTATATGTTTCCTTGATCTCTAGCCATTCGGATTCTTCCTGTGTATGTTGGCTTCAGTAGGTTTAGATTTGCTGTTTGGAGTAGGATGCATCTAGATAGAATCTATCAACTTTAGTAGAAAAGGAGAAATCTTATGCAATTTACAAAATTGAGTTCAAAAAATTATTGGCCAAAGTAAGTGTAAATACTGAAAAAGGGTTTCTATGAGATTCACAAATGAACTCGAGTCAAACCAATCTTGCATATGACTGACGATGGGGTCTGACGAGTTTTTCATGACCTTCATTAAGTCGAAACTTATGATAAAAAGATTGAATCATATAATAACTACACTTAGGAGTTCATACTTTCATTCTACTAGGTTGCCACTACATACTACTAGATGTCACTAGTGGATTGTGAGACTCATCGGACGTCATCTTGATGATTGATAGCCTTCGAAGGGTAGAATTGAAAATATTCCAATCTATCAAAAAGAGTTTCGATGATATTGTGATGAAGATCATAATATATCTTACTACCAGATAGAATAAAATCTATGGGGTCACATATTAAGAGATTTAATCACGAATATTTCAATTGGGCTTATGAAGTTCCAATTGGATAAGAGTTTACTGAAATCTTATTAGGTTTATGAGAACCATGCTAGCACACAGTTAAACCTAATTCTTCTCGAGACTTCAATTTGATCAAGTCCATAGTCTTGAACCTAACCTAAATTCATTTGGATTTAATTGGGCTCTTAATTATGAGCTAAAGAGGATTTGATTAAGTCAAGTAGTTGGCATAATTATCCTAATATTATCTCTTCTTTATCTCTTAATTATCTCTAAGAGTGCATGTGGAATAAATGGAAGAATGGGTGGTGCCTACTTTTGTTTTCGATAGGAAATAGGTACCAAATCTCATGATATTTCAAGAAGGGTCTTCCTCCTCTTATGTGGCATGGCATGGAGGAGAGAGAGAGGGACCACACCCTCTTTCATATGGCAAGAAACCCTTATGTGGGGTGCCAACAACTACCTGACATATATTCCTAGGGCGCCCCTTGTACCTACCTAAAGGAGCTGATTATATACCAATTATATCTGATTTTAATTGAAATAAATCAGATTAAAAAGGTAAAGGATTCTTATGAGATAAGGATTTATCTTTTTAAGATAATTGGATTCCTATTATGTGTCAGGATAGTGCCTATATAAAGAGCATATCTCTAGGGTTTTCATGTAATAGAATTTTTGTGAAAAATTCCTCTCTCTCCCTTCTCCATAGCTCCTCCCCTCCCTCTCTTCTCTTCCACACCCAAGAGTTGGGCGTCCCCTTTCCACATGCCAAGAGGTGATGCTGTTTTGTCTTCAAGAGTAAAGATCAAGGAGAAGAAGAAAAAGGCTGCAGATCAAGGAGTTGATCGCGCAGTCCAGATCAAGGTATTGGTCTACAATCTCAAGACTAGGATTCTTCTTGGGAAGAAAAATCTTCTATGGGGAGAGATCAATTTGGGATTGATTTCGATAGATATCCATAGAGGTCGGACACGTGTGCAGCTCGAGCATCTACGAATCCATGATCATCAGAAGTGGTGAATATCTACCCATGCCAAGGTAATGGGATTCGATCTCATACTTGTCTCTAAATTTCAGATTATATATATATGTTTTCTCCTAGGCTTGGATAGGATTAGATTTGATCTTTTGCATGTGGGGTTAAAGGGTTTGATCCATTTTATTTTTTGCTATTTTTTTAAAATATTTTAAAATCTACATATACTGTCTATCCGATTTCTAACAATAACTTGGCCATTTTTTTTTGAAGATAAGATTTACAAGCTGGGTATGACTCTAGATCAAGAGAGCTAAAGATCACATCCTTTTTCAGGTTGTTTATCCTATCCTCTTTAATATGGCTTAGTCTATGATGCCATAAGTACTTTTGATTAATTTCATCTCTGGGTCTCTTTTGACCTACGGCACTCACTATTTGCTTGTTCAAATTCACAATCGCATCAATATGCAAGTGATATAGACTATCAATTAAGAGACCACATGCAACTAATTTATTTCATAAATAAATGGAACAAAAATATTTATTGAAATTAAATTCAAAACCATCCTGTGCTGGCATAGATATGGAAATCAAATTTCGACTAGCTATAGGAACAAAATAATAGTCCTTTAAATCTAATCTAAATCTCGATGGTAATCAAAGAGGATAAGTGCCAACGATTTTTGTAGTAACTTTTGCTCCATTGTCGATCCAAAAGATCATGTTACCTTCCCTTAACCTTCTACTTTCTATTAGACCCTGCATTGAGGTACATATATGAATACTCAAACCAGAGTCCAATACCTAACTAGAAGTAGAAGAATCCGCAAGGTTAGATTCAATTACGAGCATACCTTCTGAAGGTTTATTATCCTTTTTAGTCTTTAAGCTCTCCAGGTATAGTGAACAATTCCTCCTCCAGTGGCCATCAGCATCACAGTAGAAATAGTTTCCCTTTGCTTCAGCCTTCTTTGGAACATCCTTCCTTGGCTTGCTCTCTTTCTTCTGCTTCTTAGCAGATTTAATCTTCTTCTTCTAACTAAACTTTCTCTTGACCGAATAAGTCCACTTCATAGTGAGAGCATTACCCTTTGAACTCTTCAAGGTTCCCTCCATTGTGATCAACATGTTGACTAGTTCAGGTATAGTACAATAAAATTTGTTCATATAAACATTTATAATAAATTGACTATATAAACAAGTAAAAGATTAAAGAATCAAATCCATTTATAATTTCTTCTGCATATCAAGCTCGAGCTTCCCAAGCTCCTTGATGTCTTTGATTACTATCATACAGTGCTCATGAACTGACTGTCCTTCATGAATCTTTAGATTGATGACTCTTTTGGATACTTCGAAGTACACTGTATGGCTCTGCTCACCATACAATTCTTGTAGGTGAGAGATCATAGCCCTGGCAATGGGCATATGCTCATACTGGCTCTGCAACTCATTTATCATGGATGTCAGAACATAGCACTTGACCTGACTGTCTTCGTCCGTCCACTTTTCATAAGCAGTTCTTTGCTCTACAGTAGGACAGTTTGGTAACACTAGGGGTTTCTGATCGAGTACATGACTTAGCTTTTTAGAAGTCAGTACAATCTTGAGGTTTCTTAGGCAGTCTTTATAGCTTGTTCCGATCAAACAATTGGATTCAAAGATATGGGTTAGAGGGTTTAAGGCTGACATTGTTTTACTATAAGTGTAGAGATTCAAGTTAAACTTTTGTACTTTAAATTTATATTTGCTTCTAAAGACTTTAAGATGTAAACAATAACTTTCACTAATTTTTCAGATCCTTCCACTCTTTGGGTGGAAAATAAAAATTTTGATGTGATAATTGGATTTCTAGTGGGTGCTACGGTCCCACTGATGCCATGTACCTCACCTAATAGTTATTGATAACATGCACACCGATGCATGGATAACTTTTTGTCCAAATACTTCTTCAAGTATGTTGCAGTGACTTGATCTCTAAGTCATGTGGGCTCACCTAATAGTTATTGACTACACTCCTTAGTTAAGTCCGACCCGCCATTCACAAGCAGGTGCAAGCCCATCATTGGATCCCTCACCTAACAGTTATTGGGCCCAACCCCATCCTTATCCTAGAGCAACTCTTTGCTAATAAAGTGGTTGTGTGTTTTTGGTGCAACTGAACCACTGTGACCAGCTGAGAACAATCAACACCAGTAGCACGCCCGTACATCTACAACAGTGGAAGACCTATGAACTTAATATTTATAGAGAGATTTAAGTTTAGGTCTCATCTAATCAGTCATCATATGACTAATCTAATTGGCATGGGCTCAACCAAACCTCCAAGCAACCTTATTCAGAACTCAATCTTCCAAATTGATCAGATAAGTGGAGATTGATGGGGGTCCCCCATTGCTTTCTTTGGACACTAATAAATTAATCAGATCAGTGAACGGAACTAATTAAGTAACTATTTTTTAATTACTTATCTGAGACACCAATAGGTCAATTAGTCCAAATAGGTTAGCTTAAGCAAATCAGGCTCAAGCTATCGAGCTAAATTAGATCCTTAGGTTAATCGATTCTACACATAGGATTCAATCGATTTGATCAACAATAATTGCTTAATCTTATAACTTAATTGATCTAACTCTAATCAATACTTGACTCAATTTGATCAAATACTTAATCGAATTAGATCCATTTTGTTCAAATCAAAAATCCTAGATGCAATCTGATTACATGACCTAATTTTTAATTTTTACATGACCAAAATCTTCATGCATAAATATAAATTTTAGATTATAAAATTAGATTTTAGATCTAAATTTTTTATATGAAAGATAAATTTTAAATCATAAAATTAATTTTCAAATTTAACATACAAGCATATATCTCATATATGTATGTAAAATTTAGATCTAAACAAAAATTCAGATCATAATATGATGTCATATATCTCATGTACAAATCATGAATCATATTAAAAATAATTTTTAGACCTAAATATGTAATCACATATCTCATATATGAATCATAAATCAGGTTAAATTAATTTTTAAATTTATGCATGCATCTACATATCGTATAAACATAAACTAGAAATCGTTCTAGAACAAAATTCAGATCTATACATGCTAACACATATCAACTATATGATCTAAAAATTAAATTTAAAATAAATTTTAGATTCAAAAAAATCATCTATATATCTCATATATTAAGAAAAATTTAATTTTGAAACTCTTTTCAAAATATGTATATCAATTTCATGCATATGAAACCTGTGGCTCTGATATCACTGTTAGAATTTTATATCGGGGCATGCATGTATATTTCAAATTTTTTTTTCTAAATAATATAATGGAATAGAAGATTAAAATATCTTTTAATCTTAAACATACATGCATAAAATATAGAATACAAGGATCTACTTCATATACTGAAATTGAATATATACTGAATTTTGTGTTGAAATTAAATATGTAATCGAATCATATGCCTGTTTTATAATTTCTTTCTTCAAATCTGGATCTGAAAAAAAGTAGGTTCTCTCTTAACTACATAAGTATCCAACCTCTATAGATATCTACTTAGGATCAACCTGAAATAATTTTTTTTGGTGGTGATTTTTCTTCTCTAAGAACAATCACCTTGCGAATCTGAACGAAGCCTGGATCGTGATCAACACTTTATTCCTTTTCTTGATCTTTTCTTCTCTTCTTCTCTTTTTTTTTTTTTTGATTATGAAGCAATCAAGGTCTAAAAATCAGCAAGCAATGGGACACCCAAGCTCCTCTTGGGCATGGAGATATGGGACGCCCAACACTCTTGGGCATTGGACTTCAAGGGGAGAAAAGAGAGGGGGTGTGGGGAGCTTCTAAGAGAGGCATAGGCTGCTGGAATTCAATCTTAAGGAGTTTTAGAGAAGGTCCCTTTAAATAGGTATAAGGTTTAAATCTTATTCAAAATCAAACTACTACTCCTATTTGCATTAAGAATCCTTATTCTTTTAGTTATTTGACCTCCTTTAGGATATCCTTTAGGCACCTACTTTTGGAGCACTTGCACCCACAAATACACATGCCACATGGCTACCATGGGACACCTCAATCAGGTCCACATGCCCTCTCTAGTGTGTGCACGTCCAACTTAATCAAATCAAGTGGCACCCAATCAAAACTATCAAGAAAATTGACTAAGTGTTTGAACTCTTAATTCATTTGATCCAAAACCCTAGGCACCCAATAATTGGAGCCTAATAAATCTAATTCTTTTAGATTATTAATAGATAATTAAATTTAAATTAATCTTATCAAATAAAAAATTTAAATATAAAGAAAAAATTAGATTCAACCATATGCTAGCAAGGTTATCTTGAACCTAATAGGATTTCTCTAAACCCAATTGAGACTTCATAGGTCTAATTACTTATTTCAAATTTAATCCTTTTGTTGTGTGAGCTTATAGATTCAATTCTATTTAGTAGTGAGATATACAAAAGGCTTACAATGATAAGTCTAAAAACTTACAATGATGATCTCGATGATATTTGTAGTTGTTGGGTATAAAATACCCTCAGCCGAAGTTCTCAGCGGGATTGACCCTTGTAGGCTCCGTCACCGACTCCGACCGCAGGAAGACTCCGCCCGGACTCCTACGGGAGTCGGGCTCCGTCACCGACTTCAACCACAAGAAGGACTCCATCCGGACTCCTACGGGAGCCGGGCTCCATCGCCGACTTCAACTACGGGTAAGCTCCGTCCGGACTCCTACGGGAGCCGAACTTCGCACCTGACTTCAACTGCAGGAAGACTCCGCCCGGACTCCTACGGGAGCCGGGCTCCGTCACCGACTTCAACCACAAGAAGGACTCCGCCCGGACTCCTACGGGAGCTGGGCTCTGACACCGACTTCAACTGCGGGTAAGTTCCGTCCGGACTCCTACGGGAGCCGGACTTCGCACCTGACTTCAACTACAGGAAGACTCCGCTCGGACTCCTACGGGAGCCGGGCTCCGTCACCAACTTCAACCATAAGAAGGACTCTGCCCGGACTCCTACGGGAGCCGGGCTCCGTCACCGACTTCAACCGCAAGAAGGACTCCGCCCGGACTCCTACGAAAGCCAGGCTCCGTCACCGACTTCAACCGCAAGAAGGACTCCGCCCGGACTCCTATGGGAGCCGGGCTCCGTCACCGACTTCAACTGCGGGTAAGCTCCGTCCGGACTCCTACGGGAGTCGGGCTCCGTCACCGACTTCAACCACAAGAAGGACTCCGCCCGGACTCCTACGGGAGTCGGGCTCCGTCGCCGACTTCAACTGCGGGTAAGCTCCGTCCGGACACCTACGGGAGCCGGGCTCCGTCACCGACTTCAACCACAAGAAGGACTCCGTCCGGACTCCTACGGGAGCCGGGCTCCGTCGCCGACTTCAACTGTGGGTAAGCACCATCCGGACTCCTACGGGAGCTGGACTTCGCACCTGACTTCAACTGCAAGAAGACTTCGCCCGGACTCCTACGGGAGCCGGGCTCCGTCACCGACTTCAACCACAAGAAGGACTCCGTCCGGACTCCTACGGGAGCCGAGCTCCGTCACCGACTTCGACCGCAAGGAAGACTCCACCCGGACTCCTACGGGAGCCGGGCTCCGTCGCTGACTTCAACCGCAAGAAGGACTCCGCCCGGACTCCTACGGGAGCCGGACTCCGTCACCGACTTCAACTGCGGGTAAGCTTCGTCCGGACTCCTACGGGAGCCAGGCTCCGTCACCGACTTCAACCACAAGAAGGACTCCGCCCGGACTCCTACAGGAGCCGGGCTCCGTCGCCGACTTCAACTGCGGGTAAGCTCCGTCCGGACTCCTACGGGGTCGGGCTTCATCACCGACTTCAACAACAAGAAGGACTCCGCTCGGACTCCTACGGGAGCCAGGCTCCGTCGCTGACTTCAACTGTGGGTAAGCTCCGTCCGGACTCCTACGGGAGCCGGACTTCGCACCTGACTTCAACTACAGGAAGACTCCGCCCAGACTCCTATGGGAGCCGGGCTCCATCACCGACTTCAACCACAAGAAGGACTCCGCCCGGACTCCTATAGGAGCCGGGCTCCATCACTGACTTCAACTGTGGGTAAGTTCTATCCGGACTCCTATGGGAGCCAGACTTCGCACCTGACTTCAACTGCAGGAAGACTCTGCCCGGACTCCTACGGGAGCCGGGCTCCATCACCGACTTCAACCACAAGAAGGACTCCGCCCGGACTCCTATGGGAGCTGGGCTCCGTCACCGACTTCGACCGCAAGGAAAACTCCGCCCAGACTCCTACGGGAGTCGGGCTCCATCACCGACTTCAACTGCAAGAAGGACTTCGCCCGGACTCCTACGGGAGTCGGGCTCCGTCGCCGACTTCAACTGGGGTAAGCTCCGTCCGGACTCCTATGGGAGCCAGACTTCGCACCTGACTTCAACTACAGGAAGACTCCGCCCGGACTCCTACGGGAGCCGGGCTCCATCACCGACTTCAACCACAAGAAGGACTCCGCCCGGACTCCTACGGGAGTCGGGCTCCGTCACCAACTTCAACCACAAGAAGGACTCCGCCCGGACTCCTACGGAAGCCGGGCTCCATCACCGACTTCGATCGCAAGGAAGACTCCGCTCGGACTCCTACGAGAGTCGGGCTCCGTCACAGACTTCAACCACAAGAAGGACTCCGCCCAGACTCCTACGGGAGGCAGACTTCACACCCGACTTTAATTGCAGGAAGACTCCACCCGGGCTCCTACGGGAATCGGACTCCACCCCCGACTGTGACTGGTGGAAGACTCCATCCGAACTCCTACGAAAGCCAGATTCTGGGCTCCTCTTGGACAGACGACTGATTACCTCTCTCTGCCAGACACTCTAGCCAGACTTCAGCCGACAGACCTTCGCCCCCTGGTGCACTGCAGTAACGGTCGTGATTCTGCTCCATTCCTTGTGGCAGATTCCACACGGCTCCACCACTCCACGACCCTGCTCCACCTCCTGCGACGGATTTCACACGGCTCCATCACTCCCTGGCAGGCCGTAATAATGGCCACGGTCCTGCTCCACTTCCTGCGATGGATACCGCATGATTCTTCTATCCTCTGGCAAGTCACGACAACGGGCGCCGCTCCGCTTCTCATGGCAGACTTCACGTGGCACGCCCCGGTAGTAGCCATGGGTCCACCCCACTACTCTCCACAACAAACTTTTTCTGACTCTGGGTGGCCCACTGCCAGACGGTTACAGGCATCACTATCAATTTGTTGCCCCCTCTGTCTATAAAAGGAGGAACCCCAGATACGTTATTCTATAAGCTCTCGTTTTTACCTAGAAACTCTGCTAAAATTTTCGTTCGAGCACTCCATTCTTGTTGAGGCAGAGAACTGACTTGAGCGTCGGAGGGTCTTGCCGGAGCAACCCCACCTCCGGTTTAGACTTCTTTTGCAGGTCCCGACGGCGACCGTGACTCCCTCGACTCCAGCTTCTCCGGTGCAAGCGGATTTCTGCACCAACAGGATTGGCGCTAGAGGAAGGGCCTGTGTCTTCGCAGTATCCTTGTTCTTAAAGGAGCGCTCAACGGGACCGCCCCCGGGCATTTCTTCCGGCGTCCCCTCCTCCTTTCTCCACTCGCTCCTTGCTCAATGCCTCCCGTAAGGCATCCACGTGACGATCCACGGCCTCCACGGCCAGATCTCAGGCTTCGACCTCACCTCCTATTTCCCAACCTCCTCCTCCTCCTCCGACGATGGCGGTCGGTGCGGAGCAGTTTGATCTGCTAGCGCAGCAGATCAGAGGCCTCACTGAAGCTGTGCAGGCTATGCAGCAGCAGTAGCAGCCGCAGGCATCAGTGCACCTGGAAAGGGTGTCGCCGGAACACCAGAATCCGACGGTGGGGCGGGCCACTTGGGACAGCTGTCCCATCTTTTCTGGGAAAAGGAACCCGAGGGTGGAGAGCCCTCAATCGGATCATGACTCCACCCCTGGAAGATTCCTGCCCCCATTCTGCCACAGGACCCTCGAGACTCGAAGTCGAGAAGATTTTCTAGACCGGAGACTCCAAGAGATGAACCGATGGATTGAAGAACTCCGCCATGCTCCCCCCGCTTATGGTGAGGATATCTGCACTGACCCTCCCTTTTCTCAAATGATCATGCAGGAACCGATCCCGCCAAACTTCAAGCTCCCCCAGTTCGAAAGCTACGACGGGACTTCGAACCCGGTTGATCATCTGGAAGCCTTCCAAATGATGATGCTGCTTCATGGCGCTCCCGACGCCATTCTATGCTGAGCCTTCCCATCCACCTTGAAGGGAGCGGCGAGAAACTGGTACTCGGCTCTGAAGCCGGGTACCATCTTTTCCTTCGATCAGATGAGCCAGCAATTCATGGCCCATTTTGTCAGCAGCCAGCACCTCCGGAAGGGTTCGGAGTCCCTCATCAATATCAAGCAGAGGGAAGGGGAGTCCATTTGGGCCTACATCAACCGTTTCAACATCGCGGTGCTGGAGTTCCGGAACTTGGACCAATCAGTCACAATGGCCGCTCTGAAGGGCGGCCTTCAGAAGAATGACCTTTTGTTCTCTCTGGAGAAGAAGTACCCCAGGGATTTTGCTGATTTGTTGGCTCGGGCTGAAGGTACGCCCGGGCAGAAGAAGCCTTCAAAATGAAGGATGAGGAGACCGTGAGAGAGTGGCAGGCGGGAGACTCGAGTAAGCCCGCAGTCGAAAAAAGGTCGAGAGAAGCTCGGCCGCATTCTCGATCCCCTCCTGGGCACAAGCGTGCCCATACTCCACCCCGAGTACGCAGGCAAAGGAGTCCGGATCGCGGGGTTCGATGGGGTTCTCCATCGGGAAGG
The DNA here is from genome assembly GCF_000442705.2 of Elaeis guineensis. Taxonomy (NCBI): domain Eukaryota; kingdom Viridiplantae; phylum Streptophyta; class Magnoliopsida; order Arecales; family Arecaceae; genus Elaeis; species Elaeis guineensis. The sequence goes on from NC_026000.2 coordinate 54,208,515, forward strand.
TTTCGCAACTACGCCCCCTCAATGCCTCGAAGACCCAGGTACTGATGGAGGTCAGGGAGCAGCTCCCTAGGCCAGAGAGGATGCGCACACACCCCGGGAAGCGCAACCCCAACAAGTTCTGTCTCTACCACCGCGACCACGGCCACACACGGAGGAATTCATCCAGCTCCGAGACGAGATCGAGGAGATCATCCGACGAGGTCGACTCGACAGGTTCATCCGACGCCGGCCTGAGGGTAGAGAAGATCGGCCAAGGGCCCTGCCGCAACCTGAACCGCCAAGGATGGAGGAGCAGCCCAGAGATCGGCCTCCAATAGGGACCATCGACTCCATCGTCGGAGGGCCTCCAGGAGGAGCAGACCTCCCACAACCATGGAACTCGGAAAACCTGTAAATGTATCGCTTACGATTTCACCTTGAATCTAAATTCCTTTCGACTTGGCATGCTCCTCCCATTTGGCATAGATTTATCACGACTGGGTATAACCCCTTCAAACAATTAAAACAGAGTTATGTTAGGAACGGGAGGAGAACCTCATCCTAACATAACTAAAATGAAAGTTCGATTATCTTGAGATTGGATTAGGGGAGAGGCCTTACAATGCCCCTACGTGCCCCCACGGCCATGTCAGGAACAGGAGGAGAACCTCATCCTGATATGAGCAAAGCCGAAGGTCCGGTTCTTTTAGACCGGATGGGGGGAGAGGCCTTACAATGCCCTAATGTGCCCCCACAGCCATGTCAGGAACAGGAGAAGAACCTCGTCCTGACATGAGCAAAGTCGAAGGCCCATTTCTTTTAGACCAGATGGGGGAGAGGCCTTACAATGCCCTAATGTGCCCCCACAGCCATGTCAGGAATAGGAGGAGAACCTTGTCCTAACATGAGCAAAGCCGAAGGCTCGATTTTTTTAGACCAGATGGGGGAGAGGCCTTACTACGCCCTAATGTGCCCCACAGCCATGTCAGGAACAGGAGGAGAACCTCGTCCTGACGTGAGCAAAGCCGAAGGCCCGGTTCTTTTAGACCGGATGGGGGGAGAGGCCTTACTACGCCCTAATGTGCCCCCACAGCCATGTCAGGAACAGGAGGAGAACCTCGTCCTGACATGAGCAAAGTCGAAGGCCCGGTTCCTTTAGATCGAATGGGGGAGAGACCCTTGCAATGGCCCTTATGTGCCCCCGTGGCCCCGTTGGGAATAGGAGGAGAACCTCGTCCTGACGGTAACGAAACCCGACCGCACGACATGATCGAATGAAGGGAAAAAGTCTCCTAGCAGTACCTTCACACTCCTACGCAACCCCGCAAAAAGCGAGGGAGGGCCCTCACTCTGAAAAGAGGAGAAAAACTAAAGTGGAAGAGCGACGAGCTACGTCAGAAATAGATGAAGGACGAACCACACCAAAGACCTAAGGAATCTCGTCTCAACAAAGATGGGAAGTTCCTACCAAACGCCCCCCCCGACCTCTAAAAAGCTCTCGACACAGGTCAAGAAGACAGTAACATCTCTGAAGTAATGCGGAGTTCGGACCACCAAGCTCAAGCCTGCGGCCATGAACGACGAGGAAAGCAAACCAGTGCATCGACGACTGGGCACCCTCCAATGACATCAACGTCGGACAAGTCGAACGACCAGAGAAGTTCGACGGATAATAATTTAATACAATATGCGAACGAGGTAACACAAAATCCTCTTTTCATTCCATTTGCGAAATATACACCACAAAGCCCAGAAGGCCAAAGGAAGAAAAGCAAAACGACAAAAGTGGGACAAAACAACAAAAGGGAAAGTGTATACATGAAAGACAGAAGGTCAAAAAAGAGCCCTAGGGAAGCTCTGCTCCTTCCGACTTAGAATTATCTGCTCCACCCCTCATCCAGGACTGCCTTAGATTCTCAATTTCTTCTTCTAGCTCTCTCCTTTTCAGCAGCACGTCCTGGAGTGCCCGACGAAGTCGCTGGCTCTCGATCTCCGCCTCTCGATGCCTCTTTCTCAGGACCTCAGATTCCGCCTCCGCGTTCGCGACGGCCTGTTGCCCGTATGCCAGCTGGATCTTCAATTGCTGTAGCTCGATCGTCCTTTCCCCAAGGGCGACAGAAAGCCTTCGACGGTTCCTCTCAGGGACTGGAGTTCATTAGAATCTCGGGCAGAAGTCAGTTGAGCCCTGTCAGCCAGTTGCCTCCGAAGATGGGCGACTTCGTCGGTCGCCACCCTGAGTCTCCCTTTATATTCCTCTGCTTGCCTGCACCAACCGGCCCGATCCACGTCATGGCTCACCTCGGCATCCTGAAGCTGCCGCTGAAGGTCGGAGACTTTCTTCGACCACTCCCGGTCACCGTCGGCCCGAACCAAGAGTCGGGATGAACTTCCTCCCAGCTGGCCGATCTTCTCCATCGCAGCCGACAGTTCCACCCTGAGAGCGCTAATCTTGGCAGCTTGAGCCCAAATTCGGTCGCTGGCGCTCTTCTTGCATTCCTTAAGCTCCTTTGCGAAGTCTGCCTTCCTCCGGCTATACTCCATGATCCCCTTCACGTGGAGATTCCGAAAGCGGGTGGCCTCCACAGTGGTTCAGAATGACCCTCTCTCAATCTGCGAAGCTCGCCTTCCATCTTCTTTCACTTTTGTCAAGTGAAGGACTTCCTTCTTCAACCGCTGGATCATCGACTTCAGCGAATCCTCAGGAGCAGGGGAAGTGCTTCAGCAGGGCACTGCCATCGGAAGCCAAAAGCGTCAAGATACGCCTCATCGCAGAAAGAAAAGCAGAGAGAAGAAAGAAGGAGGGAGAGGCCACCCATGACAAAAAATTCAACTTTATTGATTGGATGATTCTTGAAGACAAAAAAGAAAAGAAAAATTATGGTAAAATAAAAATACAAGGTCGGAGGTCTCAGACCTCAGGGGCAGGAGTTGGAGAGCTCGGCGTTCCTGGAAGGGGGGCTGCGGCAGAGTGGTAGCGGGAGAGGGACCGGCCTCGTCTTCAGACTCCTCACCCAGGAAGCTGAGGTCGAGCTTCGAAAATTTCTTGGCCACCTTCTCCTGGCAGAGCTCGAACCCCTTGATGAACGCCTCCTGGCCGAATTGAACATTCAGGTCCCTCATCTCGTGGAGGTCTTGAATTCCTCTACCGTAAGAACCCTGGCCTCCGAGACCAGGACTGAAATCTGCTCAGCCATGTTGGCGACCTTGGCCTCCGCTTTCTCACCGTCTCCTCCAAGGTCCGCTTCTCCTCCCCCGGGCTTGTTTCTCTCTTTCCAGGGCCTCTTGGAGGGCGACTACTTCGGCTGCCTTCTCTTTGAGGCAAGCGACCTCGGCCCGGCAACGCTCCTCTACCTGGATGGCGTCCCTCCTCGCCGGTTCGTCGCCTCGATATTGGCAAGGAGCTGGTGCCCAATCTGCAAGGGCGATAAGGGGATCAGAACAAGTGTCGAATAGCTGGTTAAATGAAGATTTATTTACCTCGAGGAAGGACCTAGGGAGTCCCAAACCCACTGCTCAGGATCGGTGCGATCGATCCTCTCGACGACTTCGGGCAGGATGCAGCCGTCGATCACCGCCTGATCAGGTCCCTATCATTGAAGGGATTCTTTGGCTCCTCTTCAGAACCGAGGGACTCATCTGCGGTGGCTCGGTGGCTACTCACCCTGTGGGCCATCGACTTCCTTCTCTTCCCCTCTCGACTACGGGCGCCTCTAGGGGGCGGACTCCCGAAACGGGAGCCCCAGTCGGTGGACTCCTCGAAGAAGCCCGAGGGGCTGTAGGTTCGGCATCCGAGGGAACGTCGATCGTCAGAGCCGCCTGGACGGGCGCGGCCAAGCTCGACTCCTCCGCCCTGGCCCTTTTCGTCGATCCGGAGGCTGCGGCACCCTTTCTTTTGTGGGCCTTGAGGCCCTAGCAAGCATCCGTGCTGCTTCGGCGTCCATTCTAAAAAAAATAATGAGAAAGAAAAAGAAAAGAAGAGGGAGGGAGAGATCAGAAATTGATAATGGAATAAAAAAAAGAAGAGAGAAGAAGAAAAGAAGAAGAAAGAAGAAGGACAGAAGAAAGAAGAGAAAGGAAAAGATGAAATACTCGCAGATCCTGG
>NC_026000.2:54212695-54267754 GCF_000442705.2 Elaeis guineensis
TGCGATTGCGATTATTCGACTATCGTCATCGGGTACCATTGCTAGATGGTCACTTCGATTAGTACAGAAATTGGTTCCTGTGCTACCGGCTTAGGTTCGAACCTGCGGGGTCACACACATTAGAGGTTCCTTTCTGATCTGATGGCTGATTATGAGTCTTATCTATCTGGAACTCTATGATTGAGAATTAGGATTCTCTAATCATGAGTTCCACACATTTTGGGTACCGGGGAATTTTGAATTTCGAATTTTGAATTTGAATTTGAATTTGAACTCTTTGATCAGGGTTTCATATCGATGGTCTCTGATGCCTGATTGCCCATCGGATTTGGACTCAATATTTATGAGAGAATTAGTGATTTAATCACTAATTAACTCAATTTGATTGAGTAATTATTTTTGGATCAAGTCCAATTGAATTGGATTCAGTTTGGATTGACCCGATTAGGTTAAATGTTGACCTAATCGCTAAGGTGGTTTAGTCCCTGATTTGATCAGGGGTTAGGTTTAGTTAATTTGATTTGATTAAGATTTTATTAAGCCTAATTAAGCCTAATTATATTGGGTTTAATTTGGTCTAATTGTGCTCAACCTATTTCAAACTAGGTTGGCTCAATTTGAATCAAACCACCTTGTTTTAAATTCCCTGCGTCACCCAACTTCCTTGCACCCATTTGAATTCACGAGAAGAAACTTCTCGTGAAATTTTTTCACGTAAAAACCCTTCCCCAATCCTCATTTGTGCACCATATGGATGGATAAATTAATTAGTTAGCCATTCAAATTCAAAGCATGTTTGAATTCGAATGGATAACTTATCACTTGCCCTTTCATCCTTATCCATTTGTGCGCCACATTACTTAACGAGAAAAGGTTTCTCGTGAAATTTTTCATGCACAAGAGCCACGCCCTTCTCTTCTCACGCCCAAAGGATAGGGATAAGTTGGTTTTCGTTTGAATTCAAATTTGATTTGAATTCAAATGTGTAACTCTTGTCTTTATCCTCTCCACGGATAAGACACGTTCGACGTTGTTTTAAAAGAGGAGAAAGGTGGGACGTGCAAGAAAATTTAGAGAGAAACTTTGGGGCGTGAGGAAGGCTTCTGCGCAAGGTGAAGGTCCAAAACCTTCGAGAGAAAAAAAAGAAAGAGAGAAATTGGGCGAGGGTTTTTGGTGTGTACCTAGGGTTTCTACCTAGGGTTCGGGAAGTGAGATTGGTGTGCCACGAGTGTCGTGAGTCACCAAATTTCAGGAGAGATCATCAGCCTCTCAAGTAACTGTGCAGATGATCAGAGATCCAGAAGTGGCACACATCGATCGAAGGAGTTCGATCAACATTGCCATCAAAAGGGTGAAATCACGAACTAGCATTCGTGAGGAGCTGATCAGACGGGAGCTTCGTGTGGACGATCCGCAGAGGCTAACGTTGGGTGGCTGCGACATGATGATCAGAGCCTCCGACGGTGATCAGATTGCGGTGATCGACTACCCGAAAAGGTGATGTGTTCTGAACACAGTACTGTAAAACGTTTACTGATTCAAATTTGAATTTAAATTTAAATGCATGCTGTTGTATCATATTTAGATCTAGTGTAGGGTTAATTAGTATTAATTATGAGATTAATTAATAATTCGCTGAAAATAGTAATTTTGAAAAGTTTTAAAATTACATTTTGCCCTGACTAAATTTTGCTTCAATGGTATCAGAGCAGGTTTAGAATATGATATACATATGCATGCGTAGATTAAGGTGTAATCTATAAGTTTAAATTTGAAATTCAAATTCAAATTCAAATTCAAAAAATTTGAATTTGAAATTTGAAATTTGTTAGAAGTTTCAATTTGAAATTCAAAATTTGAAATTTGAAATTTGGTTGAATCTAATTTAAAATTTTGAAATTTGAAATTTGAAATTTGAAATTTGAATTTAAAATTCAAAATTTAAATTCAAAGATTGAAATTCAAAATTTGAAATTTGTTGAAATCTAAATTTGAAATTTAAAATTTAAATTTGAAATTTGAAATTTGAAATTCAAAATTTAAATTTTAAATTTGTATATTTAGATATACTTGATCCAAGTAGCAAGTAATCTAATTGGGTTGGTTGCCATGGCGTCCGGTCATAGGAGAAAAGTAGGGTTTAAAGGCCTCTCTTCCCATTCGATGGGGTCTCCTATGGCGGTAGGGGTGCCGATGCAATTATATCCATGCGATGAAGCAGCGAAAGGACTTAATTAAGAAATTTATCATGAATGTGTTAGATTAGATCTAAAAGAAAATTTATGATTTATTTTGAGTTATTTTCTGTTATGAATGAGCAATAGAATTGCTGTTTATGAAATGTGCTGACCGTTTGTGAAATGAGTTAACACATTTGGTGAACAGAAAATAAAATCTTTCAAATTTGAAAATTATTTTCGAAATGCCAAACCCTGACCATCAGCCAAGTACTTAATTAAAAGAATTAAGTGTTGTCTAGTAGGTCTAGAATTGTGAATTAAGACCTAAGACAATTGCATAAACTTTGGGTCAATGGGTTAGATGAATTAGGTCCATAATTGGGTTAGACCTAAGGTTAGTTTAAAAATGGACTAATGGAGTAATTGGTCAAATCTAATCAAAAGTTGAATTAGATTAGGTCAAGGATACTCTAGACTCAACTTCAATAGTTGTAGTTGAATGGGTCCATGTCTTTAACTAGACCAAGATGGACTTAATTCATGGCTACGCGGTGGAGCCTATTTACTAAGTTGATCAAAATTAAAACTAATGAACCGGTTGGTGTCTAAGGTAAGTTGGCAGTTTTGACCAGTGGTTCTTAAGCGGGAGCTACTCGCATTGATTCGATCATTGACGAGTTAATGGCAAATCCCACCACTGATCTCACTTACCTGGCCAATCTGGTAAGTTAGATTTTGATTAGATCACTTGGTGATTAGAGCTCACCCATGTCATTAGGTAAATCAGTGTGACTGATTTAGGTGCTCCTAATGCCAGCTTTAATTAAATCTTTTTAATCTGACTTGGTGAAGTCAGTGGGAGGATTGAAATTGGCTGGATGATTTCTTCTCTACTATTCTTTAATAAATCCTCAAAATTATTAGGTCCTAAAATGATTAAGTTATAATGATAACTAAGTCATAGCTCCCATTAAGTGAATGATAATGAGTCCATTAGTTCAATGATCATTGGAGGCCAAAGGCCTGGTGCTCATTGGCTAATGGAATTATTATTCATAATATGATAATTTGATTGAGTCTTTCTGATGGTGGTTAGGTTGGCCGGCCAAAGTCGGGCCTGATCATTTATTGGTCCGATTCACTAAATTAAGTCATGTTAATGGTTGGACCTAACCAGATCTTTTCAGTGGAGGCAAAGCTACTGATTAGGTTCTGGGGCAAAATAATTACTAGAAGTTGTTTAGAGAAACAACTGGTTAAGAACCTACCATAGATGCACATGGGTTGACCAACCAAAGTTGGGCTCGTGTGTAGTCTGTGTGGATTCTAGTACCCATTAAGGAATTAAAGTAATTCTCGAATTGGAGGATGAGGCTACCAGTTCGTAAAATATTGGAAAAACTTTAGACTAAAGTCAAGTCTTTAGTATTAATTTATGTACTAATAGAGGTCTCATTTTCTTTAAGCAGCTATGGCCACTACCCTGTCGCTCCGGTCATTATTAGATAATGACAAGCTCATGGGACCAATTTCGATAGCTGGTATCGAAAATTGAAAATCGTCCTTGAGCATGACGGATCCTTTATGTAGTAACGGATCCAGCACTGAGGAGCCAGCTCCGAACGCTAGTAAGGCGATCCGAGACACTTACTTGAAGTGGCTCAATGACCGCACCACGTTCGATGTATTATGCTGGAGCAATGAATGACGAGTTCAGCCGAAGGTTTGAGAACGCCCAGCCACAGGAGATGCTTCAAATGTTGAACGACTCTTTGGCACGCCTGACGACGTTGAAAGGCACAAAACTAGTTGTGCATTTTCAATGCTCGGATGAGGGATGGGGCCTCAGTCACTGATCATGTACTGTATATGATCGAGATGATTGAGGCCTAAGCAAATTGGGCTTTCCTCTGCACGAGCAGCTCGGTAAGGATGCGATCCTTAATTCCTTGCCCAAGTCCTTCCTCCCATTCCTTACTCATTTTCGAATGACAAAGCCTGCAGTAAACTACCACGGATTGTTGGGGTTGCTGCAGAACTTTGAGAAGGATCACCAACTCCATAAGGAGTCGGTGAATGTAGTGGGAGGGTCTTCTTCTCGTCGTCAACCCTTTGGGAAGGGAAGAAGAACAAGAAGAAGAAAAATAAGAAGGTGCAATCTCATGCTGGGACAGTAGCACGGGGTCAGACCAAGAAGCGCAAGCATGACAGAGCCAGGCGGAGTGCTTCTTTTGCAAGAAGCAGGGCATTGGAAGAGGAACTGTCCTCAATACATTGCCTCCTGGACCCGAACAGGCAAAGAAGAAGCAAGGTAATTATATGATAATCCTTGCAACTTTTCGATTTGTGATACTACTGCTGGGTATTGGATACCGGAAGCCCTTATCATATTTGTAATTCGATGCAGGGTCTGCAGGTCAGTAGGAGATTTGATGAAGGCGAGAGGTTCCTGAATGTTGGAGATGGAAGCAAAGTTCCAGTTCTAGCTTTAGGAATCATGAGTCTTGTAATCAATTCTCGTAATGTAATTCTGAGTGAATGTCACTATTGTCCAAGTTTTTTATTAAATATTATTTCTGTAGGCTTTTGGCCATGTACGGTTATGATTTTTTAATAAAAAAATATTTGCAATATCATTTTGAATGGTGTTACAATATTTGTTGGACAATTAAATAATGGAATTTACTTACTATCACAGCCTGTTAATGTGGTTCAAAATTGGTAAAGCTCTAGAATAGATAATGTGTCAGAAGTCTACCTTTGGCACTGTAGGCTAGGTCATATCAATAAGAACAGGATAAACAGGTTGGCTCAAGAAGGAATTCTTGAAGTTAGTGATTGTGAATCACTTCCAACTGTGAGTCCTGTCTTCTTGGAAGATGACCAAGTCACCTTTTACTGGAAAAGGTGAGCGAGCCAGTGAACTCTTAGGTCTGGTACATTCTGATGTATGTGGACCCATGAGCTCAAGTGCAAGAGGTGGATTTTTCTACTTCATAACCTTCACAGACGACTATCTAGGTATGGGTATGTCTATTTAATGAAGCATAAGTCGGAATCATTTGAAATGTTCAAACTATTCCGAAATGAGGTAGAAAAAAACTGGAAGTGTATTAAAATCTTCGATCTGATCGAGGAGGTGAATACTTTCCAATGAGTTTCTGACGTATCTAGGGGAGAATGGGATTCTCTCTCAGTGGACTCCTCCTGGAACACACAGCATAATGGTGTGTCTGAAAGGAGGAATCGGACCTGTTAGACATGGTTCGATCCATGATGGGGTTTGCTGGTCTGCCGATCTCCTCTGGGGATATGCGCTCGAATCGGCTTGTTACCTTCTAAATAGAGTTTCGAGTAAGTCTGTAGCCAAAAGCCATATGAGATATGGATAGGACGTAAGCCAGTACTCTCGCACCTTAGGGTTTGGGGGTGTCCGGCTTATGTTAAACGTTTAATTACAGACAAGCTTGGACCTAGGTCTGACAAGTGTAATTTTATAGGGTACCCAAAAGAGACAAAGGGTATTATTTCTACCTTGCTGATGAGCAAAGGTGTTTGTCAGCCTTAAGGCAATCTTTTTAGAAAAGGAGTTCCTTAGTGAAGGAACTGTTGCCTCTAAAGTCGAACTTGACGAAGTTCGACAGGTGGAAAAACGACACATGTTACTGAACCTGAACGGATTTGATTAGATCAGATCCGGAGCCCATTGATTATGCACCTTAAGGCGGTCTGGTAGAGTACACATCAACCGGACAGATATTATGGTTTCTTGGTCGGGATGGTGATCCTATCGAACTTGATGAAAAGATGAGGATCCGATCACCTACATGGATGCAATGCAGAGACTGACTCTGAGAAATGGCTAGAGGCCATGAAATCCGAAATGGAGTCCATGAAGGTCAACGATGTGTGGACATTGGTTGACCCACCCGAAGGAGTAAAACCCATAGGGTGTAAGTGGGTCTTCAAAAGGAAGAGGGGCGCAGACGGAAAGGTGGAGACCTATAAAGCCGTCTGGTTGCCAAGGGATATCGTCAACGTTATGGTATAGACTATGACGAGACGTTTTCTCCTGTGGCAATGCTCAAATCCATTCGGATTATGCTTGCGATAGCTGCCATCTGGACTATGAAATCTGGCAGATGGATGTGAAGACAGCTTTCCTAAACGGAGAGCTGGACGAAGAGGTGTATATGATACAACCTGAAGGGTTCACATCCACAGATGAGTCTAAGGTGTGCAAGCTACAGAGGTCCATTTATGGACTTAAGCAGGCATCTCGGAGTTGGAACATACGTTTTGATAGGACGATCAAAACGTATGGCTTCGTTAAGAACGGAGAAGAACCCTGCATTTATAAGTGGGCTAATGGTCCAGCAGTAGTATTTCTTGTATTGTATGTGGATGACATTCTCTTAATCGGAATGATGTCCCTGCATTACAGGGAATAAAGATTTGGCTATCGTCACAGTTCTCCATGAAGGATCTGGGAGAAGCTTCTACATCCTAGGGATGAGGATCTATAGGGATAGATCCAAAAAGTTGCTTGGCTTATCCCAGTCCACGTACATTGATACTATGCTGAAAAGGTTCAGCATGGAAAATTCCAAGAAAGGCTATCTACCGATAGGCCATGGAATTTCTCTCTCGAAGAGGGATTGTCCGACAACACCTCAAGAGAGAGAGCGTATGGGTAGATTCCATATGCTTCGGCAGTGGGATCTATCATGTACGCCATGACATGTACACGACCAGATGTGGCATACTCACTAGGGGTAGTGAGTAGATACCAATCTGATCCAGGAGAGAATCACTGGAAGGTTGTTAAAACCATCCTGAAGTATTTGAGAAATACTAAGGACCAGTGGCTTATATATGGTGAATCGGACTTGAGACTTATAGGGTTTACAGACTCTAGTTTCCAGTCTGATCGAGATGATAGCAAGAGTGTGTCAGGATTTATTTTTACCCTTAATGGTGGGGCTGTCTGCTGGAAGAGTTCCAAGCAGCACACTGTGGCTGATTCAGTATGCGAGGCGGAGTATATTGCTGCATCAGATGCTGCCAAAGAAGTGGTGTGGCGAGAAATTCATCACCGAGCTCGGAGTAGCACCCTCCCTTGTTGGTCCAGTTCTGCTCTACTGCGACAGCTCTGGAGCCATTGCTCAGGCGAAGGAACCAAAGGCACACCAGCGGACGAAGATATTCTGCGCCGCACCATCTCATCCGGAGATCGTGGATCGAGGTGACGTCGACCTTCAGAAGATCGACGGGAAGGAGAACTGGCCGACCCATTCACTAAAGCCATTGCGGTGAAGGAGTTCAACGACTACAAGTCGAAGATGGGTATTAGATACTGCACCGATAGGCTTTAGGCCAAGTGGGAGATTGTTGGGAATAGTGTCCCAAAGCCAATCGTCAGCCTGTTGACGGTTGTGCTCCTTTTGTATTAGTACATGAATTATAAATAAATAAAAGTTATTTTGGTATTTTTTCATCACAAATGTTTCATCTTCTAATGAACTCCTGTGTTGTGGTGAAGTCCTTAGGACTATTTAGACTCGACAAAGGAGGATTTGTCGTTTAGTCCTTAAACATGTTCGCGACCAAATGATACGTTGTTACCAAGGACGACAATATTTATCGAGCATAGGTCGTTGTGTGCCATATGGGTTGGTTGTCCTCATAACCAAAGAGTGTGGAGACACTGGTATGGCATACAGGTGAGATGTAATGGTACATCTGCACTGAACGTGACCAACTCCGGAGCTATTTCTGCTGTCAAGATTTGCTCCGATGGGATATGGGTATAAATGTCCCTCCGACCTGAGACCGCCACGGTGACTTGCAAGCAACTCACTGCACTTAGGCACTGGACTACTGAATTTCTAATTCAGTGACGGAAGGTTGCTGGGTGTAGTCAAGTACTTGACTTGTCGGTGCGTGTGTCAAGATGGGATTGACCACTCCAGTTTAGGAGCTGTGTACAGTCGTGTTTCAATTTAGCAAAACCTTGGCCAGGGTAGTCCTAGTGAGGAGTCACAGGACTAATTGAGTTGAGCACGATTCGGATGATATCATCAGGGTTGACAGTTTAACCCTGAGTCATCCTAAACACAGGGGTCAAAAGGGATGAATTATACGGTAACCATATTCACGTAGGTTCTGAATGTTGCGATTGCGATTATTCGACCTATCCGATCGTCGGGTACCATTGCTAGATGGTCACTTCGATTAGTACAGAATTGGTTCCTGTGCTACCGGCTTAGGTTCGAACCTGCGGGGTCACACACATTAGAGGTTCCTTTCTGATCTGATGGCTGATTATGAGTCTTATCTATCTGGAACTCTATGATTGAGAATTAGGATTCTCTAATCATGAGTTCCACACATTTTGGGTATCGAGGTCAAAATTTTGAATTTTGAATTTCGAATTTTGAATTTGAAATTTGAACTCTTTGATCAGGGTTTCATATCGATGGTCTCTGATGCCTGATTGCCCATCGAATTTGGACTCAACATTTATGAGAGGTTTAATTAGTGATTTAATCACTAATTAACTCAATTTGATTGAGTAATTATTTTTAGATCAAGTCCAATTGAATTGGATTCAGTTTGGATTGACCCGATTAGGTTAAATATTGACCTAATCGCTAAGGTGGTTTAGTCCCTGATTTGATCAGGGGTTAGGTTTAGTTAATTCCTGATTTGATTAAGATTTTATTAAGCCTAATTAAGCCTAATTATGTTGGGTTTAATTTGGTCTAATTGTGCTCAACCTATTTTAAACTAGATTGGCTCAATTTGAATCAAACCACCTTGTTTTAAATTTCCTGCGTCACCCAACTTCCTTGCACCCATTTGAATTCACGAGAAGAAACTTCTCGTGAAATTTTTCTCACGTAAAACCCTTCCCCACGTCCTCATTTGTGCGCCATATGGATGGATAAATTAATTAGTTAGCCATTCAAATTCAAAGCATGTTTGAATTTGAATGGATAACTTATCACTTGCCCTTTCATCCTTATCCATTTTGTGCGCCACGTTACTTACATGAGAAAAGGTTTCTCGTGAAACTTTTTCACACACAATGAGCCACGCCCCTTCTCTTCTCATGCCCAAAAGGATAGGGATAAGTTGGTTTTCGTTTGAATTCAAATTTGATTTGAATTCAAATGTGTAACCTCTTGTCTTTATCCTCTCACGCGGATAAGACACGTTCGACGTTGTTTTAAAAAGAGGAGAAAGGTGGGACATGCGAAGAAAAATTAGGAGAGAAACTTTGGGGTGTGAGGAAGGCTTCTGCGCAAGGTGAAGGTCCAAAACCTTTCGAGAGAAAAAGAAAGAAAAGAGAGAAAATTGGGCACAGGGTTTTTGGTGTGTACCCTAGGGTTTCTACCTAGGGTTCGGGAAGTGAGATTGGTGTGCCACGAGTGTCGTGAGTCCACCAAATTTTAGAGAGAGATCCATCAGCCTCTCAAGTAACTGTGTAGATGATCCAGAGCATCCAAAAAGTCGGCACACATCGATCGAAGGAGTTCGATCAACATCTGCCATCAAAAGGGTGAAATCACGAACTAGCATTCGTGAGGAGCTGATCAGACGGGAGCTTCGTGTGGATGATCCGCAGAGGCCAGACAGTTGGGTGGCTGCGACGTGATGATCAGAGCCCTCCGACGGTGATCAGATTACGATGATCGACTACCCGCAAAAGGTGATGTGTTCTGAACACAGTACTGTAAAACGTTTACTGATTCAAATTTGAATTTCAAATTTAAATGCATGCTGTTGTATCATATTTAGATCCTAGTGTAGGGTTAATTAGTATTAATTAATGAAATTAATTAATAATTTTACTGTAAAATAGTAATTTTAAAAAAGTTTTAAAATTACCATTTTGCCCCTGCACTAAATTTTCGCTTCAGGGAGCAAAGCCGGCGGAGCTGCCACTTGTCGGTCACTTCAGACTCTCGAAGACCATGGCGCCACAGACTGAGGTGGAGGCTCAGGAGATGGAGAAGGTTCCTTATGCTTCAGGAGTTGGGAGTTTGATGTATGCGATGGTCTGTTGTAGGCCAGACATCACTCATGCAGTGAGTCAGGTTAGCAGGTTCATGGCGCAGCCTGGCAGGGAGCACTGGAGAGCTCTGAAGTGGATATTCAGATACCTGACAGGTTCAGTTGGAGTTGGCATCTGCTACGGACAGCGAGGAGGTGCAGTGGGATACTCTGACATATCCAGGGAGGCTCAGGGGCTGATTGGCGGTTATGTAGATGTAGACTTTGGTGGAGATGTGGATACCCAGAGGTCTATGATAGGCTTCATCTTTAGCCTGTATGGAGGTCCTATTTCTTAGAGATCGTGTCTGCAGCCTATCATGGCTCTACCCACTATAGAGGTGGAGTACATCAGGCTGACAGAAGCAGCTAAGGAGGTAATTTGGTTGAAGAATTTGTTGACGGAGATGGGCCTTACTCAGGAGGCCATTAGAGTACACTGTGACAGCCAGAGTGCACTTCTATTAGCACAGAACTCAGTCTATCATGCAAGGACAAAACACATCGACATTCGGTATCATCGAATCAGGGAGCTTGTGGAGGATGGCGAGGTGGAGCTGGTAAAGGTACACACCAAGGAGAATCCAGCTGATGCACTTACGAAGGTACTTTCATAGGATAGCTTTCAGAGATGTGTTGAGCTGATTCGGTTGATGGACAGAGTGGAGCTGGTTGAGGCCTTGGGACACCAAGGTGAAGATTGTTGTGATCCAGGTGGTGTGCCCAAGGCCCAGAGGACCAAGGCTAAGGCCAAGATCCATCATTCATGAGGGCTTCATAGAGGCTCTAGGGCTAGTTGGGCCCTAGGTTGAAAGGCTGTGGGCCTTTCGGGTTCTTGAGGTTTAGGTTATGTGGGCCTCAAGGGATCAACTCTTTATGGGCCAGGTCTGGGCCCAGAATATGTGAGATTAGGTCGAGTCATGGGTGTACATGGGCTTGGGTTAACCTAATCTCCCATAGAGTTGGTCAAGGAAGTTTTGGGTTTGGGTCACTTGACCTTGTGTTTATATATACATGTACTGTGTATAGGTTTGATGAAGCCAAAGAAATACAGAACTCTTTCTCCCAAGTCTCTCTCTCTCTCTCTTCTCCCTCTCTCTCCAACTACTCTCCACACCCCAGGAGCAAGAAATCCTAGGGTTTCTTGCCGCCAGGTCCCAAAAAGGAAAGAAAAGCAAGGAGGCGCTACCTCCTTCCCCTTTGTGCCGCCAGCCATCTCTCTCCTCTCCCTCTCTTGCAGCCACCCAAACATTAGGTCTAAGACCTGAAATCTCTTGCGAAGAGGTTGGTACAAGTTTCTCTCAGATCTGGAGTTGATCTGAGGTCGTTTGAGGTGCGGATGAGATCTCCATCAATAGATCTACAGGAAAGGCTGCAGCAGGACAGATCTGCAAGGTCTGTCTCCATCTACCTTCTTTTCTATCTAGAACATCCCGATTTGAGATCTATAAATTGAAAGACCTTGGTCCAGGCCTGATCAGGTTGGGTACCAGATCTTGAATGTTTTAGAGGTGATTTCAGAGGCATTCTTCATCTGGAATGAAAGGCTGATGAAGAAGACAGCAACCAGGCTGATTTCGTAAAGGGCTTTAGATCGAGTCCAGAAGTCTCCAGATTTGTTCGATGCTGGTTCCGTTGCACCCAAGGTTCGTGGGAGGAGCCGGGATCGTGCTCCAACATGACCTTGCAAGTTAGACATTCTAAATTTGCTGATCTGGGCTTGAGGATGATGTTGCGAGCCGCACATACGTCCGGCCTCTTGGAGTCATCCACACAAGCCCACGAATCACGATCAGAAGTTTTGATCCAAAAAATCAGCACAGTATGCTAGTACTGCACTGATCCTTCTTCGATGGTCGATCAGATGCCTCCTTCTTCTTGATTTGGACTCTTCCAAATATGAGAAGTAGGAGAAAGAGTTTTAGATGAGACACTTTCAGAAAGCTTACAGATGGAGGAAGGGAAGAGATGAACCCAGCAACTCTAGAAGAAGATGCTCTTCTTCTTCTCTTTGCTCTAACCCAGATACCTAGTTTTGTGTCTATTAGATCTCCACGCCCCAAGACTCTTTCTCCTTGATTTTTGGACACTCTAAAGGTCTCTCAATGCTCTATGTTTCATAAAAATTTTATGAAAAAATTTATTTTAAATAAAGAGATATGAAGAGTCCTTGTCTAGGTCAAATATCTAGTCAAAGATTATCCAAACAAGGCAAGACAAGGGGCGCCCAACTCTTAGGTATCCCCTTCTTTTTTCTATCATAGACCACCAGCAAAGGATGCATATTATGTTCCATAAAAGTCACAAAAATTTTAAAAAAATCTGGATAAAATCAGTGCCATAAGAAAAGAGTTTTGGTTTCCTAAAATTTTATCTCATAGAATTTGAAATCCAAACTAATTCCTACTTTGACTTGATCCACAACCACATTCCATATAAGAGAGAAAGAGAAAAAGGTTTTGGGCATGCATGAAAACCTAGGAGAGAGGGTTTTGTCATACAAAATAAGAGAGAGTCGGCATGGGGGGCTAAGGTGGCACAAGGTGGAATCCTAGTCTTACTAGGATTCAATCTATGACTTGTTCAAATTTGATTTCTCAAACCAAATTAAATCAAAACCAAATAAATCTAATTAAAATAGATCTTAATCTAATTAAGAGTATAATTTAATCAGATTAAATTAGATTTAAATCTGATTTAATTTTTTAATCAAATTAGAAATTAGGTTGACCTAAGTCCTATTTGAACTAGGACTAGTTTTTTCTTGCACTTGGCTTATCCAATAAATCAATTGAACTTGATTCAATCAAGCTCAAACCAAATCTAATTAAATTATATTTAATTAAACTTAATCTCTATCTTTTGACTTAATCAAATTAAGCTAATTAGCAATCAAATTACTAATCGATCCTCCTGCAACACTTGCACTAGGTTAAATGTCAATCGTACTGATCGTTTAACCCTAGAACGATTCTTAATCGTTGATCAACCATCTGATCGGATTGTGAACTCTAATGTGTATGACCTCATAGGTTTGAACCTAAGCTGGTAGTACAGAAATAAATTTTTATACCAATCGAAGTGACCATCTAGCAATAGTACCCGATGGCCGGATAGGTCGAATGTGTAGAACAACATCCTTACAATCCATGCAGATATAGTTTCCATATAATTCATCCTCTTGACCAAAATGCTCATAGGATACCTAAGAGTTCAACTGTCAACTCTGATCAGGTTGTCTATATTGTATTTCAAAATATCAAATCCATCTGATGGATTACCCTAGCCAAAATTTTGCTAAATTAAAATACAGCGACCCATTCTTCTCCAACTCTTGGAGTGGTCAATCCCATCTTGATCACACTCTGATTTCGCAAGTACTTGACTGTGTCCAGAAGCCTTCCGTCACTGAATTAAAAATTTAGTTAGTCCAGTATCAAAGCATAGTGAGTTGCTTGCAAGTCACTGAGGTGATCTCAGATCTAAGAGATACTTATACCTATATCCCATCAGAGACATTCTTGACAGCAGAATACTCTGGAGTTGGTCACGTTCAATGATGATGTACTCTTACATCTCACCTGTATGCCATACCAGTATCTCCACACTCCTTGGTTAAAAGGACAACCAATCCATATGGCCTACAGCGACCTATGCTCGATAGCAGCTGTCGTCCTTATTAACAGCTTATCATTTGGTCATGAATAGTTTTAAGGACTAATCGATAAATCCTCTCTTTATCGAACCTAAATAGTCCCAAGGACTTCATCACAACAATGGAGTTCATTAGAAGATGAAAACTTATGATGAAAATACCAAAAATATATTTTATTTATTAACAAATCAATTACAATACAAGGTTGCTCAACCATCAACTGATTGACGATTGGCTTTTAAGATATATTTTCCAACAACTCTCACTTATCCTAAAGCCACTCGACACAGTATCTTATACCCATCTTCGACTTGTGGTTGTCAAATTCCTTTATCGCCAGGGCTTTAGTGAAGGGGTCGGTCAGGTTCTCCTTTCTGTCGATCTTCTAAAAGTCGATGTCACCTCGATCCATGATCTCCCAGACCAGGTGGAAGCAGTGCAAAATGTGCTTCATCAGCTAGTGTTCTTTGAGTTCCTTTGCCTGAGCTATGGCACCAGTGCTGTTGTAGTAGAGCAGGATCGGACTATCAAGAGAGGGTGCTATTCTGAGCTCATTGATGAATTTTCTCAGCCACACAGCTTCCTTCATGGCATCCGATGCTGCGATGTACTCCACTTCACAAACAGAGTCTGCCATAGTATGCTACTTGAAACTGTTCCAGCAGATGGCTCCACCATTCAGAATAAAAATATAACCCGACATGCTTCTGCTGTCATCATGGTCAGATTGAAAGCTGGAGTCTTTGAACCCCACAAGTTTCAGATCTGACTCGCTATAAACCAACTATTGGTCCTTAGTATTTCTCAAATACTTAAGGATGGCTTTAACCACTTTCTGTGATTTTCTCTAGGATCAAATTGGTATCTACTCACTACTCCTAGTGAGTATGCTACATCTAACCTTGTACATGTCATGACGTACATAATAGATTCCACGGTCGAAGCATATGGGACTCTACTCATACGCTCTCTCTCTTCAGAAATTATCAGACAATCCTTCTTAGAGAGAGAAATTTTATAGCCTATCGGTAGATAGCCCTTCTTGAAATTCTTCATGCTGAACCTCTTCAGCACAGTGTCTATGTACGTGGACTGGAATAATCCAAGCATCCTTTTAGATCTATCCCTATAGATCTTCATTCTTAGGATGTAGGATGTTTCACCCAAGTCCTTTATGGAGAACTGCAATGACAACCAAACTTTTATTCCTTGTAGTGTGAGGATGTCATTCTCGATTAAGAGAATATCATCCACGTACAAGACAAAGAATACCACAACTGGATCATTTGCCCATTTATAGATGCAGGACTTTTCTCCATTCTTAATGAAGCCATACATTTTGATCACCTTATCAAAATGCATGTTCCAACTCTGAGAAGCTTGCTTCAATGCATAAATGGATCTCTGAAGCTTGCACACTTTGGACTCATCTGTGGATGTAAACCCCTCAGGTTGTATCATATACACCTCTTCGGTCAGCTCTCCATTCAGAAAAGCTGTCTTTACATCCATCTGTCAGATCTCACAATCCAGATGGACAGCTATTGCAAGCATTATCTGAATGGATTTGAGCATCGCCACAGAGGAGAACATCTCGTCATAGTCAATACCATAATATTGATGATACTCCTTGACAACCAGATGGATTTTATAGGTCTCCACCTTTCCGTCTACATCCCTCTTTCTTTTGAAGATCAGTTACACCCAATGGGTTTAACCCCTTCAGGTGGGTCAACCAATGTCCATACATCGTTGACCTTCATGGACTCCATTTTGGATTTCATGGCTTCAAGCCATTTTTTGAAATCAGATCTCTACATTGCATCCATATAGGTGATCGGATCCTCATCGTTCTCATCGAGTTTGATGGGATCACCGTTCTGGATCAAGAAATCATAGTATCTGTCCAGTTGACACGATACTCTACCAGATCGTCTTAATGGTGCAAGTACATTGGGCTCCGGATCTAATCTAATCAAATCCGACTGAGGTTCAGCTATTGATGTCGGTCCTTCTACCTATTAAACTTCATCAAGTTCAACCTTAGAGGTAACGGTTCCTTCATCAAGGAACTCCTTTTCTAAAAAGGTTGCCTTAAGGCTGACGAACACTTTTTGTTCATCAGCATGGTAGAAAAAATATCCTTTGATCTCTTTGGGTACCCTATGAATGTGCATTTGTCAGACCTAGGTCCAAGTTTATCTGTAACTAATCGTTTGACATAGATCGGGCACCCCCAGACCCTAAGGTGTGAAAGTGCTGGCTTATGCCCTGTTCATATCTTATATGGAGTCTTAATTATAGACTTACTTAGAACCCTATTTAACAGATAATAGGCCAATTCAAGTGCATATCCCCAGAAAGATATTGGCAAGCTGACAAAACCCATAATGGATCGGACCATGTCTAATAGAGTCCAATTTCTCCTTTCAGACACATCATTATGCTGTGGTATTCCAGGAGGAGTCCATTGGGAGAGAATCCCATTCTCTCCTAGATATGTAAGAAACTCATCAGACAGGTATTCTCCTCCTCGATCAGACTGAAGAGTTTTAATACTCTTCCAAATTTATTTTTCTACTTCATTTCGGAATCATTTGAACATTTCAAATGAATCTGACTTATGTTTCATCAGATAGACATATCCATATCTGGATAGATCATCCGTGAAAGTGATGAAGTAGAAATATCCACCTCTAGCACTTGTGCTCATGGGCCTGCATACATCAGTATGTATTAGGCCCACGAGCTTAATAGCTCTCTCACCTTTTTCAGTAAAAGGTGATTTGGTCATTTTACCAAGAAGACAGGACTCACAGGTTGGAAGTGATTTACAATCACTGACTTCAAGGATTCTCTCTTGAGTCAACCTATTTATCCTATTCTTGTTTATATGATCTAGCTTACAGTGGAATAAGTAGATATCTGATATACTATATGTTGGGAATAGTGTCCCAAAGCCAATCGTCAGCCTGTTGATGGTTGTGCTCTTTGTTGTATTAGTACATGAATTAAAAATTAATAAAAGTTATTTTGGTATTTTTTCATCATAAATTATTTCATCTTCTAATGAACTCCTGTGTTGTGGTGAAGTCCTTAGGACTATTTAGACTCGACAAAGGAGGATTTATCGTTTAGTTCTTAAACCAGTTCGCGACCAAATGATACGTTGTAACCAAGGATAACAATGCTTATCGAGTATAGGTCGTTGTGTGCCATATAGGTTGGTTGTCCTCTTAACCAAAGAGTGTGGAGACACTGGTATGGCATACAGGTGAGATGTAAGGGTACATCTGCACTGAACGTAACTGACTCTGGAGCTATTTCTGCACCTCGTCCTAACATGAGCAAAGTCGAAGACCCGATTATCTAGAGACCGGATGAGGGGAGAGGCCCTTGCAACGGCCCTTATGTGCCCCCACAGCCATGATAGGAACAGGAGGAGAACCTCATCCTAACATGAGCAAAGTTGAAGGCCTGATTATTTAGAGATCGGATGGGAGAGAGGCCCTTGCAATGGCCCTTATGTGCCCCCACAGCCATGTTAGGAACAGGAGGAGAACCTCGTCCTAACATGAGCAAAATTGAAGGTCCGATTATTTAGAGATCGGATGGGGGGAGAGGCCCTTGCAACGGTCCTTATGTGCCCCCGCAGCCATGTTAGGAACAGAAGGAGAACTTTGTCCTAACATGAGCAAAGTCGAAGGCCCGATTATTTAGAGACCGGATGGGGGGAGAGGCCCTTACAACAGCCCTTATGTGCCTCCACAGCCATGTTAGGAACAGGAGGAGAACCTCATCCTAACATGAGCAAAGTTGAAGGCCCGATTATTTAGAGATCGGATGGGGGGAGAGGCCCTTACAACGGCCTTTATGTGCCCCCACAGCCATGTTAGGAACAAGAGGAAACCTCATCCTAACATGAGCAAAGTCAAAGGTCCGATTATTTAAAGATCGGATGGGGGGAGGGGCCCTTACATGCCCCCACAGCCCTATTAGGAACAAGAGAAAAATCTCATCCTAACATGAGCTGAGATTAACTGTGTCAGGAACAGGAGGAGAATCTCGTCCTGACACAAACGAAGACCCAGTCGTTCAAGACCGGATGAGGGGAAAACCTCCTCAACGGCTTCTCTACACCCCTACAACCCCGTTAAGAGCAAAGGAAAAATCCTCAATCGAACACAAAAAAAAAAAAGAAGAGGAGGGAAGAGAAAAAGGAAAAGCGATGAGCTACGCCAGTGATAAGGAAAAAATAAACTGCATCAAAGACACAAGGAACCTCGTCTCAACGAGGAAGGAGACTCTTGTCAAAAACCCTCATTCTCTAAGAGGGAACCCAACACTGGCAGGAGAAAATCGACTTCTTCAAGGTAACGAGAAGTTTGGGCCCCCAAGCTCGAGCACAGGGAGGAAACATCAAACTCGAGTGGTCTCGAAAAGACCTTCGGTCGTGAACAAAAGGGGCAAATCAACACAGTGACGATCAGAAACCTTCAAACGACGTCGACATTGAACAAGACAAAAGATAAAAGAAGTTTGGTAAACGACAACTTAATGCAAGAATGGACAAGGTAATGAAAAATTTTCTTTTCATTTCATTAGTGAACTGTACATTACAAAGCCTTTGAAGGCTAAAAAAGAAAAATGACAAGAAAAAAAAGAATACATAGAATAAAAGGTAAAGAAGCTCTAAGGAAGCTCGACTTCTTCAGACTTCGAACTCTCGGTTCCAGCCATCATCGAGGATTGCTTTAAGTTTTCGACTTCTTCTTCCAGTTCTTTCTTTCTTAACAGTATCTCTCGATATATTTGGTGGAACCGTCGACTCTCGCCCTCCGACACCCGAAGCCTCTTCCTCAGAACTTCGGACTCCACCTCGGCATCCTTGACCACCTGCTGCTCGTAGGCCAGCTGAAACTTCAGTTAAACTACAGAGAAAAAAAAATCTTATCAAAAACCTAAAGGAGTTCGGCGCTACAGAAACTAAAAAAATATTTAAGAAGCGGAAGAGAGCAATAACAAAAGGTGGAAGCGAAAGTCGAAGCCCGACGCGGAAAGCTTCTTGGTATAAATAGAAGCAACAGGGGGAGGAGCGCTAGCCCGGTCAGTCAGCCCGAAAAGCTCCAGCTCGTACTCCGGAGGAACCCCATACTGAATCCTAATCAGTGAGAGTTCCTCTAGAGTCAGAGAGCTGGGGATGGTGTCTGGTACAAAGACCAAACGAAGTTTATCTATAGAACTAAGATTTTGGGCACTAAAATGGACGAACTCCTAGAACTGCTAGAGGAGGAAGTGCTAGAGGATATTTTGAATCGAGTGAAAATCCTAAAAATTCCAAAAAAATTGGAAAAAATAAGGAATGGAATGTTCGTGAAAAACCGAACAGATAGAATGTAAAGGGAGAAAAATGAAAGAAGAACAACGAAAGGAAAAAAAGAGGAGAGTTCTGGAACTAACCTAGGCTGGTCCGAAGGATGTAGAGATGCAGAGATGAGGACGACTCGAAGAACGCCTAAGGTTGAAAAGGATGCTGGGGAAGAACGGAACTCTCAGGAAGAAGGAGGACCGAAGAAACTTTCAGGCAAAGTGAGACCCCTGAAGGAGGGAGGCGGGTTTAAATAGGCAACGAGGTCCGACGGAATAATGATCGCAGATCTCCTCTGGCCGATCTACAACCGCCACATGTCCCACTCATTATGGAAGGCGGCTAAAAGTGGCCGACAACTGACAGAACCATTATTGCGCCGTACCTAGAGTAATGCTTCAGCGAAAATCTCGAAAAAATCTTTTTGGATCGCCTCAATTTGAAAAGGCTCCAGCACTAGTGCGCCAAATGCCAAAATATCTGGAAACAATCGGGTACGAAAATCGAGGGAAACAACTTTGGCTGTGAAAATTTTTTTGTACTTTCTTCATTCAAAATCCGAACTCAAAAGTAGGGGACTGGTATTGGGTATAAAATACCCCCAGCCGAAGTTTGTAAAAGGCTGACCCTTCCAGGGCTTTTCCGGCTTCCGACCTTGTATGGCATCTTTCTGAACTCCCTCGACCGTCTGAGCATCCATAATACCATCTAGACTTCTCCGATAATGAGCTCCTCCATTCATATACCGGGCTGCTCCAAATGATTTTCGAGCTTCATTATCAGCCGACTTTCCACAGTGATTGGCTACCCTTTGAATCTCTTCCAGACTTCCTCCTGCCATGAGCAACTTTACTCCAAACTTCTTTCAGACTCCATCAATATCCGAGCTTCTCCAAAAGTAGGACTTCTACAGTAACCAGACTCCATCCAAGTTTCTACAGTGGTCAACCACCTTCCGAATTTCATCCGAGCTCCTATAAGAATTGGATCTCTACCCCAAACTTCTATTGCAAATGGACTCCATCCAAACTTCTACAGTGGATAGATCACAGACGAGCTCCTACAATGGATAGGCTCCACCAGCTGGATCTCTACTCCAAACTTCTTTCGAACTTCGTCAATGACTGAGCTTCTCCAGCAGCGGACTTCTACAGTAAGCAGTCTACTCCAAACTTCTACGACAATCGGTCTCCATCCGAGCTTCTATAGTAAGTGGTCTACTCCGAACTTCTATGACAACCGATCTCCATCCGAGCCTTTACGGTAAGCGGCCTCCTTCCAGACTCCTACAGGAACCGGACTCCATCCAAACTTCTACAGCGATTGGATTTCGGATGAACTTCTACAACGGACGTGTTCCAGCCATCGGATTTCTACAGTGATCGACTGTCTCGGGTGTCTTCCATACCTCTTCGACCATCAACCTTCAACAGTACCAGCCACCCTTCCACAGATCCATTCGGTCTCCTCCAGCGGACGAACTTCCATAATGCCTTCCGAATTTTGCTATCAGCCGACCTTCTGTCGGATTCCTCATGCAACCAGACCTCTCCAGTGGACAGCCCTCAGACAAGCTTCTACATCAGATAAATTCCAGACAGACTTCTTTGTCAATCAAATTTCTATCGAACTTCACCAACAGAAAGTCTCCGTCCGAGCTTCTATAGTGGATGACTCCCGCCTGTAGCATCAGCATCCAAGGCATCCGACAACAGTAGACTCATCAGCAATCTCGAAAACATCCGAGCTTCTCCTGGATTACTGAGACAGAGAGCCATTCTGCTCCATCAGACGTCCCAACCGAGCTTCAGCCGTCAGGCCCGAACTCTCTGGCAAGTTATGACAATGGCCACTACCCTACTCCACTCTCTGTAATGGATTCCACGTGGCTCCACCACTCTCTGGCAAGTCGCGACAACGGACACCACTCCACTCTTTATAACAAACTCCACGTGGCCCTAAACGGCCCCCTGACGCCACTACTCTCTGTAACAAACCTCGCGTGGTCCCGAACAGCCCACTACCTGACGATTCCAGACGTCGCTGTCAATCAGTTACGCTCTCCGTCTATAAAAAGGGACCCTCAGATACGTTCTTCTCTAAGCTCAAAATTCTATCTCGAAACTCTGCTAAAATCCCATTTGAGTGCTCCATTTCTGTTGAGACAGAGTACTGACTTGAGCATCGGAGGATCTTGCCGGAGCACCCTCAACTCTAGTTTAGACTTTCCTTGCAGATCCCGATGGCGGACGCGATCCCCTCGATCTAGCTTTTCCGACGTTGATGGAATTCTGCACCAACAGAAACTAATTTCAAAATCTTCCTATGCTAGCACAGACACGAAAATCAAATTTCGATTAGCTATAGAGACATAATAACAGTCCTTCAAATCTAATCTAAAATCAGACGGTAATCGAAGAAGATAAGTACTAACGACTACCGTAGTAACTTTTGCTCCATTGTCGATCTGAAGGATCATGTCACCTTTCCTCAACCTCCTACTTTCTATTAGACCCTGTATTGAGGTACATATATGAGCACTAGAGCCAGAGTCTAATACCCAACTAGAAGTAGAAGAAACTGTTAGGTTAGATTCAATTACGACCATACCTTTCGAAGGTTTATCATCCTTTTTGGCCTTTAGACTTTTCAGGTAAAATGGATAGTTCCTCCTCCAATGACCTTTAGCATCACAGTGAAAATACTTTTCCGTTGCTTCAGCTTTCTTAGAAACTTTCTGTTGGGAATAGTATCCCAAAGCCAATCGTCAGCCTGTTGACAGTTGTGCTCATTTTTGTATTTATACATGAATTATGAATTAATAAAAATTATTTTAGTATTTTTCATCACAAAATATTTCATCTTCTAATGAACTCCTATGTTGTGGTGAAGTCCTTAGGACTATTTAGACTCGACAAAGGAGGATTTATCGTTTAGTCCTTAAATCTGTTTGCGACCAAATGATATGTTGTTACCAAGGATGACAACATTTATCAAGCATAGATCATTGTGTGCCATATAGGTTGGTTGTCCTCTTAACCAATGAGTGTGGAGACACTGGTATGGCATACAGGTGAGATGTAAGGGTACATCTGCACTGAACGTGACCAACTTCGGAGCTATTTCTGCTGTCAAGATTTGCTCTGATGGAATATGGGTATAAATATCTCTTCGATCTGAGACCGCCATAATGACTTGCAAGCAACTCACTGCACTTAGGCACTGGACTACCTGAATTTCTAATTCAGTGACGGAAGGCTGCTGGGTGTAGTCAAGTACTTGACTTGTCGGTGCGTATGTCAAGATGGGATTGACCACTCCAATTTAGAAGCTGTGTACAGTCATGTTTCAATTTAGCAAAACTTTGGCTAGGATAGTCCTTGTGAGGAGTCACAGGACTGTTTGAGTTGAGCACGATTCGGATGATCTGATCAGGGTTGACAGTTTAACCCTGAGTCATCCTAAACACAGGGGTCAAAAGGATAAATTATACAATAACCATATTCATGTAGGTTCTGAGTATTGCGATTGTGACTCTTCGACCTATCCAGACGTCGGGTACCATTGCTAGATGGTCACTTCGATTAGTACAGAAATTGGTTCCTATGCTACCGGCTTAGGTTCGAACCTGTGGGGTCACACACATTAGACGTTCCTATCTGATTTGATGGTTGGTGTAGAATCCTACATGTTTGGGACTCAGCGATCGAGAATCAAGATTCTCTGATCACGAGTTCCACACATTATGGGTACCGGGGTCAAGAGTCCCACTGGTTGGGACTTTTCGATCAGGGTTACATATCGATGAATTCTGATGCCCGATTATCCATCGGATTTGGACTCAGTATTTATGAGAGATTTAATTAATGATTTGATCATTAATTAACTCAATTTGATTGAGTAATTATTTTTGGATCAAGTCCAATTGAATTAGATTCAGTTGGGTTTGACCCGATTAGGTTAAGAGTCGACCTAATCATCGAGATGGTTTGGTCCCTGATTTGATCAGTGGTTGGACTTAGTCAAATTCTGATTTGATTAGGATTTTATTGAGCCTAATTAAACCTAATTAAGTTGGATTTAAATTAGTCTAATTGGACCTAACTTATTTGGTTCAATTAGGTTGGTTTAAATAATGAAACCACCTTGACCCAATCTCCATGCGCCACCTCACTTCCATTGCACCCATTTGAATTCATGAGAAGGAACTTCTCATGAATTATTTCCTCACGCTAAGCCCTCTCCATGCCCCACTTTAATGTGCCAAATGAATGGATAAGGATTGTTGGGTATAAAATACCCACAGCCGGAACCCACGGCGGAACCGCCATCAGCAAACGCGACTCCGCCCGGACTCCTACGGGAGCCGGGCTCCACCGACGACATCAGCACAGCTCCGCCCGGACTCCTACGGGAGCCGGGCTCCACCGCCATCAGCAAGTGCAGCTCCGCCCGGACTCCTACGGGAGCCGGGCTCCACCGCCATCAGCAAGTGCAGCTCCGCCCGGACTCCTACGGGAGCCGGGCTCCACCGCCATCAGCAAGCGCTGCTCCGCCCGGACTCCTACGGGAGCCGGGCTCCGCTCTCAATATCAATCGCTGGTAAGCTCAATCCGGACTCCTATCAGAGCCGGACTTCACCCTTGACTTTGTTTGTAGCGTAGCTCCGCCCGGACTCCTACGGGAGCCAGGCTCCACCGACGACATCAGCGCAGCTCCGCCCGGACTCCTACGGGAGCCGGGCTCTACCGCCATCATCACAGCTCCGCCCAGACTCCTACGAGAGCCAGACTCCACCGCCGACATCAGAACAGCTCCGCCCGGACTCCTACGGGAGCCGGGCTCCGCTCACGACGGCTCCGACCATTGCCGAGCTTCAATCGACAGATCCACGCCCCCTGACAGGCCCTCAAAACGGCTGCGATCCTGCTCCACCTCCTGTGGCGGACTCCACGCAGTATCATCATTCCCTGACAAGCCGCAGCAGCCATAGCCGCCCTGCTCCACTTCTTGTGGCGGACTCCGCACAGCTCCATTATCCCCCTGACAGGCCACAGTAACGGCCACGAACCTGCTCCACCTCCTGCGATGGATACCATGCGATTCTCCTGACGACGGACGCTGCTCCACCCCTCATAACGGATTCCACATGGCAAGTCGAGGTGATACCCACGTGTCTGCTCCATTATCTTTCGCAATCAATTCCTCTGACCATGGGCGGCCCACTACTAGGTAGTTACACACGTCGCCATCAGTCCGTTGCCTCCCCCGCCTATAAAAGGGGGGACTCAGATACGTTATTTTTTAAGCTCTTTTGCCTTATCTCAAAACTCTGCTAAATTCTCCGCTCGAGCACTCCATTCTTGTTGAGGCAGAGAACTGACTTGAGCGTCGGAGGGTCTTGCCGGAGCAACCCCACCTCCGGTTTAGACTTCCCTTGCAGGTCCCGGCGGTGACCGCGGCTTCCTCAACTCCAGCTTCTCCGGCGCAGGCGGATTTTTGCACCAACAGGATTGGCGCTAGAGGAAGGGGCCTGTGTCTTCGCGGCACCCTTATTCTTGAAGGAGCGCTCAACGGAGCCACCTCCGGCCATCTCTCCGTCATCTACTCCTAATCCTCCCCGGCGAGATCGACACCCGATGCCTCCACGCAGGGCGTCCACCCGGCGGTCCACGGCCTCCGCGGCCAGATCTCAGGCTCCGGCCTCCCCTCCCGTGTCTCAGCCAGCCCCTCCTCCCCCTCCGGTGACGGCGGTCGGCGCGGAGCAGTTTGACTTGCTGGCGCAGCAGGTCAAGGGCCTCGTCGAGGCCGTACAGGCGATGCAGCAGCAGCCGCCGCAGGCGTCAGCGCATCCGGAAGGGGCATCTCCAGAATGCCAGAACCCGGCGGTGGGGCGGGCCACCTGGGCTAGCCACCCCATCCTTCCCGAGAAGGCGAATCCGAGGGTGGAGAGCCCTCAGTCGGACCACGGCTCCACCCCTGGGAGATCCCTGCCCCCGTTCTGCCAACGGACCCTCGAGACTCGAAGTCGAGAGGATTTCCTGGACCGGAGGCTCCAGGAGATGAACCGGCGGATCGAAGAACTCTGCCATGCGCCTCCCGCTTACGGTGAGGATATCTGCACTGACCCTCCCTTCTCCCAAATGATTATGCAGGAACCGATCCCGCCGAATTTCAAGCTCCCCCAGTTTGAAAGCTACGACGGGACGTCGGACCCGGTGGACCACCTGGAGGCCTTCCGAACAATGATGCTGCTTCATGGTGCCCCCGACGCCATCTTGTGTCGGGCTTTCCCGTCTACTTTGAAGGGAGCAGCAAGAAACTGGTACTCGGCACTGAAGCCGGGTACCATCTTCTCCTTTGACCAAATGAGCCACCAATTCGTGGCCCATTTTGTCAGCAGCCGACGTCCCCAGAAAGGTTCGGAGTCCCTCATCAACATCAAGCAGAGGGAAGGGGAGTCCATACGGGCCTACATCAACCGCTTCAACATCGCGGCACTGGAGGTCCAGAACTTGGACCAGTCAGTGGCCATGGCCGCCCTGAAAGGTGGCCTTCAGAAGAATGATCTCTTGTACTCCCTGGAGAAGAAGTACCCCAGGGATTTCGCTGATCTGCTGGCTCGGGCTGAAGGATACGCCCGAGCGGAAGAGGCCTTCAAAATGAAGGATGAAGAGACTGCAAGGGAGCGCCAGGTGGGAGATTCTGGCAAGCCCGCAGTTGAGAAGAGGCCAAGGGAAGCCCGGCCTCGCTCCCGATCCCCTCCTGGGCACAAGCGCGCCCATACTCCACCTCGGGCACGCAGGCAGAGAAGCCCGGACAACAGGTTTCGGCGGGGTTCCCCGTCAGGGAAGTTCCGCAGCTACGCCCCCCTCAACGCCTCGAAGGCCCAGGTACTGATGGAGGTCAGGGAGCTGATCCCTAGGCCGGAGAGGATGCGCACGCACCCCGGAAAGTGCAACCCCAACAAGTTCTGCCTCTACCACCGCGACCACGGCCACGACACCGAAGAGTGCATCCAGCTCCAGGACGAGATCGAGGAGCTCATCCGGCGAGGTCGGCTCGACAGATTCATCCGCCGCAGGCCTGAGGGTAGAGGAGACCGGCCAAGAGCCCTCCCACCGCCCGAACCGCAGAAGAGGGAGGAGCAGCCCGGAGACCGGCCTCCTATCGGGACCATCGACTCCATCGCCGGAGGGCCTCAAGGAGGAGCGGGAGAACTGTAAATGTATTGCCTACTGTTTCGTTTTGAATCTACTTTTCTTTCTAGCTAACGCACTCCTCCTGCTTAACGCGGATGTATTATGACTGGATATGACCTCTCCAAAAAACAACGGTCGTGTCAGGAACAGGAGGAGAACCTCGTCCTGACATGAGCAAAGTCAAAGGCCCGGTTCTTTTAGACCGGATGGGGGGAGAGGCCTTACAACGCCCTAATGTGCCCCCACAGCCCTGTTAGGGACAGGAGGAAAACCTCGCCCTAACTTGAGCAAAGTCAAAGGCCCGGTTCTTTTAGACCGGATGGGGGGAGAGGCCTTACAACGCCCTAATGTGCCCCCACAGCCCTGTTAGGGACAGGAGGAAAATCTCGCCCTAACTTGAGCAAAGTCGAAGGCCCGGTTCTTTTAGACCGGATGGGGGGAGAGGCCTTGCAACGCCCTAATGTGCCCCCATAGCCATGTCAGGAACAGGAGGAGAACCTCATCCTGACATGAGCAAAGTTGAAGGCCCGGTTCTTTTAGACCGGAGGGGGAGAGGCATTACAACGCCCTAACGCGCCCCCACAAGCCAGGCTGATGACGAGAACCTCGCCACCGGCTCAAGCGAAATGGAAGACCCGGACTCCTACGGGAGCCGGGTTCCACCGCAAAGGTAGGCTTCACCCGGACTCCTATGGGAGCCGGGTTCCACCGCCAAGGTAAAGCTTCACCCGGACTCCTATGGGAGCCCGGTTCCGCCGCCAAGGTAAAGCTTCACCTGGACTCCTACGGGAGCCGGGTTCCGCCGCAAGGTAAAGCTTCACCCGGACTCCTACGGGAGCCGGGTTCCGCCGCCAAGGTAAAGCTTCACCCGG
This sequence comes from Elaeis guineensis, assembly GCF_000442705.2. Classification (NCBI taxonomy): domain Eukaryota; kingdom Viridiplantae; phylum Streptophyta; class Magnoliopsida; order Arecales; family Arecaceae; genus Elaeis; species Elaeis guineensis. Next base: position 54,240,031 of record NC_026000.2, read on the forward strand.
ACTCCTACGGGAGCCGGGTTCCGCCGCCAGGTAGAGCTTCACCCGGACTCCTACGGGAGCCGGGTTCCACCGTCAGGTAAAGCTTCACCCGGACTCCTACGGGAGCCGGGTTCCGCCGCCAAGGTAAAGCTTCACCCGGACTCCTACGGGAGCCGGGTTCCGCCGCCAAGGTAAAGCTTCACCCGGACTCCTACGGGAGCCGGGTTCCGCCGCTAGGTAAAGCTTCACCCGGACTCCTACGGGAGCCGGGTTCCGCCGCAAGGTAAAGCTTCACCCGGACTCCTACGGGAGCCGGGTTCCGCCGCCAGGTAAAGGTTCACCCGGACTCCTACGGGAGCCGGGTTCCGCCGCCAAGGTAAAGCTTCACCCGGACTCCTACGGGAGCCGGGTTCCGCCGCCAAGGTAAAGCTTCACCCGGACTCCTACGGGAGCCGGGTTCCGCCGCCAGGTAAAGCTTCACCCGGACTCCTACGGGAGCCGGGTTCCGCCCCCAAGAAAGACTTCGCCCGGGCTCCTAAGAAAGCCGGGCTCCATCCGCCACTTCGCCAGCAAGGGTTAAAAACGGTGGCAAGGCTCGGCCACATGACGAGATCGGATGGAAGGGAAGAGCCCTTTCCCACGGTGACCTCTAAGCCAAACAGGCCAAACAACGAGAAAGGGTCAACGAACGACAATATTAGTGCTACGCGCGGACAAGGTAACACAAAATGCCTTTTTCTCATTTCCGATATATGTGCTACAGGGCCAGGACGGCCAGAAAAAGAGGGACAAAATGACAAGAAAAGAAAAGGGGGGCAGCTACAAAAAGAGGGTGACTACTAAAGAACTCTAAGGAGGTCCTGCTCCCTCTAACATAGGATGATCACCTCCATCCCCCGACCAGGACTGCCTCAGGGTCTCCACCATTTCCTCTAGTTCTTCCTTCTTTTGCAGCATATCCTGGAGCGCCTGACGAAGTCGTCGACTCTCAGCCTCCGCTTCCCGATGCCACTTCCACAAAACTTTGGACTCCGCCTCTGCATCCGCGACGGCCTTCCGCTCAAGTCCCAGTTGAATTTTTACTTGTTGAAGCTCGGCCGTCTTCTCCCCAAGCGAGACAGAGATCCCCTCGACGGTGCCTCTCAAGGCTCGAAGCTCTTCGGTGTCTTGGGCATTCGTAAGCTGCGCCCTAGTAACCAGCTGCTTCTGAAGACGAACGACCTCGTCCGCCGCCTGCCGAAATCTCCTCTTGTGCTCTTCCACTTGCCGGCGCCAACTAGCCCGTTGCACGTCGTGGCTCATTTCGATGTCTTGAAGCTGCTTCTGGAGGTCGGAGACCCTCTGCGACCATTTTTGGGCATCGTCAGCCCGCACTAGGGTCCGGGATGAGTTTCCTTCCAGCTGGCCAATCCTCCTCTGCGCAGCTGAAAGCTCCATCTTAAGGGTGCTGATCCTGGCTTCTTGAGCCCAAGTTCGGTCACTGGCGCTCTTCTTACATTCCTCAAGCTCTTTTGTGAAGCTCGCCTTCCTCCGACTGTAGTCCATGATCGCCTTCACTTGAATACTACTGAAGTGGGCGGCCTCGGCAGCGGCCTCGGAGTAGCATTTTTTCGCCTGACGGAGCTCGCCTTCCGACTTCTTCAGCTTCCTTGTCAAGTGGAGGACCTCCTTTTTCAACCGTCGGATAGTGGACTTCAGCGGGACCCCCAGGGGCAAGGGGAGTGCTTCAGTGAGACACTGCCATCGGAAGAGGCAAGCGTCAAAGACCGATTCGTTACAAGAAGAAGGGCCGGAAAGAAGGAGCAGAGGGAGGAAAAAATCATCCACAAAAAGAAATTCGGCTTTATTAATTGATCTTGAAGACAAATGAAAAGGAAGCATGACAACAAAAGAAAGATACAAGGTCGGAGGTCTCAGACCTCGGGAGCGGGGGGTGGAGAGTTCGGCGCGGGGGGTGCAACTGCTGTGGCGGTGGGTGAAGGGCCGGCCTCGTCGTCGGACTCCTCCAAGAATTCGAGGCCAAGATCGGGATATCTGCTGGCCACCTTCTCCCGGCAAAGCTCAAACCCTTTGGTAAATGCCTCCAGGCCGAACTGGACGTTCAGCTCCCTCATCTCCGCAGAGGCCTTGAACTCCTCCACCGCAAGGGTCCTGGCCTCCGAGACCAGAACCGGAGTTTGCTCGGCCAGATGGGCGACCTCGGCCTCCGCCTTCCTCACCGACTCCTCCAGGCTCCGTCTCTCCGCCTCCCGGGCTTGTCTCTCCTCCTCCCGGGCTTGTCTTTCCTCTTCCCGGTCCTGTCTCTCTCTCTCCAGGGCCTCCCGGAGGGCGGCCACCTCGACCGTCTTCGCTTGAAGATGGGCAGCCTCGTCCCGGCAGCGCTCCTCCGCTCGGAGAAGGTCCCTTCTCGCGCGGCCCGACGCCTCGACGTAGGCGAAGAGCTGGTGCCCGATCTGCAAGGACGGATAGAGAATTACAACAAAGACCGAACAACCATGCAAATAAACATCCGCTTACCTCAAGAAAGGATCCCAGAGTATCCCAGGCCCGCTGCTCGGGATCGGCATGGTCGATCCTCTCCACGACATCGGGCAGAATGCAGCCATCGAGCAGCCGCCTGATCAGAGCCTTGTCGTTGAAGGGGTTCTCCGATCCCCCCTCGGAGCAGACGGACTCGTCCGCGGCAGTTCGATGGCCGCTCGCCCTGCGGGCCATCGATTTCCTTCTCTTCCCCACGGCGGGCGCCTCCGTGGGGCGGACCTCCGGAATGGGGACCTCGGTCGGTGGGCTCCTTGGGGGAGCCCGGGGGACCACTGGTTCGGCATCCGAAGGAATGTCGATGGCCGGGGTCGCCTGGATGGGCGCGACCAAGCTCGTCTCTCCCACCTTGGCCCTCTTCGCTGAGCCAGAGGTCGTCGCGCCCTTCCTCTTCTGGGCTCTCATGGACTTGGCGAGCATCCACGTGGCTTCGGCGTCCATTGCTAAAGAAAAAGGAGGGGGGGAGAGAAGAAGAAGAAAAAGAAGCAACATCTATCAGTCCGGAGTCAAAAAAAAAAAAAAAAAAAGAGAGAGAAGAGAAAGAAGAGAGAGAAAAGGAAGAGGAGAGAAAAAATAAACAAAAAGAAGGCGAGAAAAGATAAATACTTGCTGGATCCTGGGGGCTCAGGCCGATGTTGAAAAGAAGCTGCTCCCTCAGAAGGTTAGGAAGGGAAGGAGCGGGGTAACTCAGAAGCTTCTGGGTGGCCTGGAGGTCGTCCTCTCCCAGGCTGGGAGCCCGGCGGACGGAATCCCTCAGAGCCTCCCAACGGGGCAGACCTAGTTCTAAGGTCAGGCAGTAGACAAAGAGGAATTTCTCCTTCCAGTTGTGAATCGAAGAAGGGGTGCCCTTCAGCAACCCCTTCTTACCGAACTGGGAGGAGAAGTACCACCAGTCCTTCGCTGAAGGATGGCGTTTGAAGGTGTAGAAATGTCTGAATAAGGAGAGGGATGGCTGGACCTCGGCTATATGGCAGAGAGAGAGAAACCCTATCAAAAACCTAAAGGAATTCGGGGCAACAGAAGCAAGTGAAATATCTAAAAAGCGAAAGAAGGCGGCGACGAAGTTTGGGAGTGGAAGCCGAAGCCCGGCACGAAAGGCCTCCTGGTACAGGCAAAAGCGGCCGGGAGGGGGAGCGCTGGCCCTATCAGAGGGGCCAGGAAGCTCCAGGTCGTACTCCGCAGGGACCCCGTATCGAGCCCTTATCAGGAGAAGTTCGTCCGGAGTCGACGAACACGAAATGGTGCCCGACGCGAAAACCGGGCGAGGCCCTGCCCCGAGCGCGGGTTCATCCGCGGAAACGGAGGCCTGGGGGTTCGAAGCAGAAGAACTCCCAGAACTTACGGGGACAGAAGATTCAGAAGATATTTTTTCTCGGGGGAAAACCTAAAGGGCCCTAGAAAGGCAAATCGAGAGGGGAACGAAACGCCAAAGGTCAACCCGGAGGAAGACACGAAGAGAATGAAAAGACGAAAGATCCCTAGGCGGTGAAAAGAAGGTGGGCACTAACCTATCTTGCTCTGAGGACCCGGGGGGCGAGAGACGGAAGGCGCCTACGGCTCGAAAGGGCGTTCACGAGAGCAGACTCTCGGGGAGATGACAGACGCCAGCGAAGATCAAAAATGGAGTAGGATGCCTGAAGGGGGGAGGACGGGTTTAAATAGACCCTGGGATCCGGCGCCATAATGATCTCGAATCCCCCCAGGCCAGTCCGCGCTCGACACGTGTCCCACTCCCCGCGGCAGACGACTAAAGGCGGCTGGCGGTTGGCAGGGCCATAATTACGCCGTACCTAGGACAGCGTACCTGCGGGGTCTTCGAAGCGTCCCCTCATACCGCCCCAATTCGAAAAGACTCCGGCACGCGCTCATTTAATGCCAAAATATCTGGGAGCGGCAGGGCGCGGGATTCGAAGGGACGGTTCCGGCTGTACTTCTATGTACTTCCTTCGTTTGAAATTCAAAACTCGGATGTAGGAGGACTGGTGTTGGGTATAAAATACCCACAGCCGGAACCCACGGCGGAACCGCCATCAGCAAAGCGACTCCGCCCGGACTCCTACGGGAGCCGGGCTCCACCGACGACATCAGCACAGCTCCGCCCGGACTCCTACGGGAGCCGGGCTCCACTGCCATCAGCAAGTGCAGCTCCGCCCGGACTCCTACGGGAGCCGGGCTCCACCGCCATCAGCAAGTGCAGCTCTGCCCGGACTCCTACGGGAGCCGGGCTCCACCGCCATCAGCAAGTGCAGCTCCGCCCGGACTCCTACGGGAGCCGGGCTCCACCGCCATCAGCAAGCGCTGCTCCGCCCGGACTCCTACGGGAGCCGGGCTCCGCTCTCAATATCAATCGCTGGTAAGCTCAATCCGGACACCTATCAGAGCCGGACTTCACCCTTGACTTTGTTTGCAGCGCAGCTCCGCCCGGACTCCTACGGGAGCCAGGCTCCACCGACGACATCAGCGCAGCTCCGCCCGGACTCCTACGGGAGCCGGGCTCTGCCGCCATCATCACAGCTCCGCCCGGACTCCTACGGGAGCCGGACTCCGCCGCCGACATCAGAACAGCTCCGCCCGGACTCCTACGGGAGCTGGGCTCCGCTCACGATGGCTCCGACCATTGCCGAGCTTCAATCGACAGATCCACGCCCCCTGACAGGCCCTCAAAACGGCCGCGACCCTGCTCCACCTCCTATGGCGGACTCCATGCAGTATCATCATTCCCTGACAAGCCACAGCAGCCATAGCCGCCCTGCTCCACTTCCTGTGGCGGACTCCGCACAGCTCCATTATCCTTTTGATAGGCCACAGTAACGGCCACGAACCTGCTCCACTTCCTGCGATGGATACCATGCGATTCTCCTGATGACGGACGCTGCTCCACCCCTCATAACGGATTTCACGTGGCAAGTCGAGGTGATGCCCACGTGTCTGCTCCATTATCTTTCGCAATCAATTCCCCTGACCATGGGTGGCCCACTACCAGGCAGTTACACACGTCGCCATCAGTCCGTTGCCTCCCCCGCCTATAAAAGGGGGGACTCAGATACGTTATTTTTTAAGCTCTTTTGCCTTATCTCAAAACTCTGCTAAATTCTCTGCTCGAGCACTCCATTCTTGTTGAGGCAGAGAACTGACTTGAGCGTCGGAGGGTCTTGCCGGAGCAACCCCACCTCCGATTTAGACTTCCCTTGCAGGTCCCGGCGGCGACCGCGACTTCCTCAACTCCAGCTTCTCCGGCGCAGGCGGATTTTTGCACCAACAAGGATGATTGGTTGGCCATTCAAATTTAAAATAAAGTTTGAATTAGAATGGGCAATCAATGTTTGCACCTTATCCCTTTTTTTACGCCCCATTTATTACATGAGAAAAGATTTCTCATGAAATCACTCCATGCACAATTTAAGCCACGCCTCATGCCTTTAGTGGATAAGGGATGAGTTGGTGTCCATTTGAATTCAAAATTTGATTTGAATTCAAATGTGCAATTACTCATCTTTATCCTTTCTTTTGGATAAGACTTTTGACGTTGTTATAAAAGGAGAAGAAGAGTGGGGCATGCAAGAAGAAGATTTTTGGAGAAAAATTTTGGGGCATGAGGAAGTCTTGTGCATGAGAAGGAAGTCCATATCCTTCCAAGAGAAAAAGAAAAAAAAGAAAGAAAAATGGGTGCAAGGTTTTCAGTGAGTTTCCTAGAGTTTTAGCCTGGGGTTCGGGAAGTGAGAAAGTGAGCTACGAGTGTCATGAACCCACAAAATCTCAGAGAGATCTTCAACATCCTCTCAAGCACATCTGTTGATAATTCAGAGCATCCAAAGAATCGACAGACATCGATCGAAGGAGTTCGATCAGCATCGATCGTCGAAAGGGCTCCACAACGAGCTAGCACTCGTGAGGAGTCGATCAGATCGGAAGCTTCGTGTGGACGATCCACAGAGACCAGACACACTATGTGACTGTGTTACGATGATCAGACTCTTCCAACAGTGATCAATTTATGACGATCTACTATCCGCACAAAGGTATTGTATTCTGAATACATTACAGTAAAATATTTACCGTTCAAATTTGAATTTCAAATTTAAATGCATGCTATATCATATTTAGATCCTAGTGTAGGATAAATTTATATTAATTAATTAAATTAATTAATATTTTTTCACTATAAAATCATAATTTTAAAAAAATTTTAAAATTATCATTTTACCCCTACACTGAATTTTCTCCATAAATGGTATCAGAGTCAGGTTCTTAGATATGATATATATATTTGCATGCGTAGATTAAGTTGTAATCTAAAAGTTTAAATTTAAAATTTAAAATTTAAAATTTGAATTTTGAATTTTGAAAGTTGTTCGAAATTCAAAATTTAAAATTTTAAAATTCAAAATTTGAAATTTAAATTTTAAAATTTGAAATTTGAAATTTAAAATTCAAAAATTTGAAATTTAAAATTTAAAATTTGATTAAAATTTCAAAATTGAAATTCAAAATTTAAAATTCAAATTTTGAAATTCAAAATTTAAAATTCAAAAATTTGAAATTTGAAATTTGTTTGAAATTTGAAATTCAAAATTTAAAATTTGAAATTCAAAAATTTGAAATTTAAATTTTAAAATTAGTATATTTAGATATACTTGATCCAAGTAGCAAGTAATCAAATTGGGTTGGTTGCCATAGCCATCCGATCATAGGAGAAAAGCAGAGTTTAAAGGCCCTCTCCTCCCATTCGATGGGGTCTCCTATGACGGTAGGGGTGCCGCTGTAATTATATCCCATGCAGATGAAGCAGTGAAAGAAATTAATTGTAAAGGTTCAATTGTGAAATTTATCATGAATGTGTTAGATTAGATCTAAAGAAATATTCATGATTTATTTTGATTGAGTTATTTTCTATTATGTAATTAGCAATAGGATTGCTATTTATGAAATGTGCTAATCTATTTGTAAAATGAGTCAACATATTTAGTGAACAGAAAATAAAATATTTTAAATTTAAAAATTATTTTTGAAATGCCAAACCCTGACCCATCAGTCCAAATACTTAATTAAAAGAATTAAGTGTTGTCTAGTAGGTCTAGAATTGTGAATTAAGACCTAAGACAATTGCATAAACTTGTGGGTCAATGGGTTAGATGGATTAAGTCCATAATTGGGTTAGACCTAAGGTTAGCTTAAAGAAATGGACTAAATTAGAGTAATTGGTCAAATCTAATCAAAAATTGAATTAGATTAGGTTAAGGATACTCTAGACTCAACTCCAATAGTTGTAGTTGAATGGGTCCATGTCTTTAACTAGACCAAGATGGACTTAATTCATGGCTATGTGGTCGAACCCTATTTACTAAGTTGATCAAATTAAAACTAATGAACCGGTTGGTGTCTAAGGTAAGCTTGGCAGTTTGACCAGTGGTTTTTAAGCGGGAGCTACTCGCAGTGATACGATCTCTGATGAGTTAATAGCTTATCCCCACTACTGATCTCACTTACCTGGCCAATCTGGTGAATTAGATTTTGATTAGATCACTTGGTGATTAGGGCTCACCTATGTCATTAGGTAAATCAGTTTGACTGATTTAGGTGCTCCTAATGCCAGCTTTAATTAAATCTTTTTTTTTTTAATCTGACTTGGTGAAGTCAGTGGGAGGATTGAAATTGGCTGGATATTTGTTTCTCATCTATCCTTTAATAAAATCTTCAAAAATTATTAGGTCCCTAAAAATGATTAAGTTATATTGATAACTAAGTCATAGCCTCCCATTGAGTGAGTGATAATGAGTCCATTAGTTTAATAATCATTGGAGGCCCAAAGGCCTGGTGCTTATTGACTAATGGAATTATCATTCATAATATGATAATTTGGTTTGAGTCTTTCTGATGGTGGTCTGGTTGGCCGACTAAAGTCGGGCCTGATCATTTATTGGTCCGATTCACCAAATCAAATCATGTTAATGGTTGGACCTAACCAGATCTTTTCAGTAGAGGCCAAAGCCTACTGATTAGGTTCTAGGGCAAAATCAAATACTAGAAGTTGTTTAGAGAAACAACTGGTTATGAACCTACCCATAGATGCACATGGGTTAACCAACCAAAGTTGGGCTCGTGTGTAGTTTGTGTGGATTCTAGTACCCACTAAGGAATTAAAGTAATTCCTCGAATGATGAGTTCAGCCGCAGGTTCGAGAACGCCCAGCCACAGGAGATGCTTCAAATGTTGAACGACTCTTTTGGCACGCCTGACAACGTTGAAAGGCACAAAACTACTTGTGCCATTTTCAATGCTCAGATGAGGGATGGAGCCTTGATCACTGATCATGTACTGTACATGATCGAAATGATTGAGCGCCTAAGTAAACTGGGCTTTCCCCTACACGAGTAGCTCGGTAAGGATGCGATCCTTAATTCATTGCCCAAGTCCTTCCTCCCCTTCCTTACTCATTTTCGGATGACAAAGCCTGTAGTGAACTACCACGACTTGTTGGGGTTGTTGCAGAACTTTGAGAAGGATCACCAGCTTCATAAGGAGTCGGTGAATGAAGTGGGAGGGTCTTCTTCTGGTCATCGACCCTTTAAGAAAGGAAAGAAGAAGAACAAGAAGAAGAAGAATAAGAAGGTGCAGCTGCATGCTGGGACGTCTGCATAGGGTCAGACCAAGAAATGCAAGCCCGACCAGAGCCAGGCAGAGTACTTCTTTTGAAAGAAGCAGGGGCACTGGAAGAGAAACTGTCCTCTATACAATGCCTCCCTGGACCCGAACAGGTCGAAGAAGAAGCAAGGTACTTATATGATAACACCTTGCAACTTTTTCATTTGTGATACTACTGCCTGGGTATTGGATACCGAAAGCCCTTATCATATTTGCAATTTGATGCAGGGTCTGCAGGTCAGTAGGAGATTTGATGAAGGCGATAGATTTCTGAACATTGGAGATGGAAGCAAAGTTCCAGTTCTAGCATTAGGAATCATGAACCTTGTAATCAATTCTCGAAATATAATTCTAAGTGAATGTCACTATTGCCTAAGTTTTTTATTAAATATTATTTCTGTAGGCCTTTTGACCATGAACGGTTATCAATTTTTAATAAAAGGAAACATTTGCAATATCATTTTGAATGGTGTTACAATGTTTGTTGGACAACTTAATAATGAAATTTACTTTCTATCACAACCTGTTAATGTGGTTCAAACCTCCGGTAAATGCCCTAGAAAGATAATGTGTCAGAAGTCTACCTTTGGCACTGTAGGCTAGGTCATATCAATAAGAACAGGATAAATAGGTTGGCTCAAGAAGGAATTCTTGAAGTAGATAATTGTGAATCACTTCCAACCTGTGAGTCCTGTCTTCTTGATAAAATGACCAAATCACCTTTTACTGGAAAAGGTGAGCGAGCCAGTGAACTCTTAGGTTTGGTACATTCTGATGTATGTAGACCCATGAGCTCAAGTGCAAGAGGTAGATATTTTTACTTCATAACCTTCACAGATGACCTATCGAGGTATGGGTATGTCTATTTAATGAAGCATAAATTGAAGTCGTTTGAAATGTTCAAACTATTTCGAAATGAGGTAGAAAAATAAATTGAAAAGTGTATTAAAATTCTTCGATCTGATCGAGGAGGTGAATACATTTCCAATGATTTTCTGACATATCTTGGAGAGAATGGGATTCTCTTTCAGTGGACTCCTCCTAGAACACCACAACATAATAGTGTATCTGAAAGGAGGAATCGGACCTTGTTGGACATGGTTCGATCGATGATGGGGTTTGCTGGTCTGCCGATCTTCCTCTGGGGATATGCACTCGAATCGGCTTATTACCTTCTAAATAGAGTTCCGAGTAAGTCTGTAACCAAAACGCCATATGAGATATGGATAGGACGTAAGCCAGTACTCTCGCACCTTAGGGTTTGGGGGTGTCCGGCTTATGTTAAACGTTTAATTACGGATAAGCTTGGACCTAGGTCTGACAAGTGTAATTTTATAGGGTACCCAAAAGAGCCAAAGGGTATTACTTCTACCTAGCTGATGAGCAAAAAGTGTTTGTCAGCCTTAAGGCAATCTTTTTGGAAAAGGAGTTCCTTGGTGAAGGGACTGTTGCCTCTAAGATCGAACTTGATGAAGTTCGACAGGTAAAAAAACCAACACAAGTTGCTGAATCTGAACCGAATTTGGTTAGATCAGATCCGGAGCCCATTGTTCAAGCACCCTTAAGGCAATCTGGTAAAGTACCACATCAACCGGACAGATACTATGATTTCTTGGTCCGGAACGGTGATCCTATCGAACTTGATGAAAACGATGAGGATCCGATCACCTACATGGATATAATGCAAAGACCCGACTGTGAGAAATGGCTGGAGGCCATGAAATCTGAAATGGAGTCCATGAAGGTCAACGATGTGTGGACATTGGTTGACCCACCCGAAAGAGTAAAACCCATAGGGTGTAAGTGGGTCTTCAAGAGGAAGAGAGGTGCAAACGAAAAGGTGAAAACCTATAAAGCCCGTCTGATTGCCAAGGGATGTCGTCAACGTTATGGTATAGACTATGACGAGATGTTTTCTCCTATGGCAATGCTCAAATCCATTCGGATTATACTTGCGATAGCTGTCCATCTGGACTATGAAATCTGACAGATGGATGTGAAGACAGCTTTTCTAAATAGAGAGCTGGATGAAGAGGTGTATATGATACAACCTGAAGGATTCACATCCACAGATGAGTCTAAGGTGTGCAAGCTTCAGAGGTCCATTTATGGACTTAAGCAGGCATCACGGAGTTGGAACATATATTTTGATAAGACGATTAAGACGTATGGCTTTGTTAAGAACGGAGAAAAGCCATGCATTTATAAGTGGGCTAATGGTCCCGTAGTAGTATTTCTTGTATTGTATGTGGATGATATTCTCTTAATCGGAAATGATGTCCCTACATTACAGGGAATAAAGATTTGGCTGTCATCACAGTTCTCCATGAAGGATCTGGAAGAAGCTTCCTACATCCTTGGGATGAGGATCTATAGGGATAGATCTAAAAGGTTGCTTGGTTTATCTCAGTCCACGTATATTGATACTATGCTGAAGAGGTTCAGCATGGAGAATTTCAAGAAAGACTATCTTCCGATAGGCCATAGAATTTCTCTCTCAAAGAGGGATTGTCCGACAACACCTCAAGAGAGAGAGCGTATGGGTAAGATTTCATATGCTTCGGTAGTGGGATCTATCATGTACGCCATGACATGTACATGACCAGATGTGGCATACATACTAGGGGTAGTGAGTAGATACAAATCTAATCTAGGGGAGAATCACTGGAAGGTTGTTAAAACCATCTTGAAGTATTTAAGAAATACTAAGGACCAGTGGCTTGTTTATGGTGAATCGGACTTGAGACTTATAGGATTTACAGACTCTAATTTTCAGTCTGATCATGATGACAGCAAAAATGTGTCGGGATTTATTTTTACCCTTAATGGTGGGGCTATCTGCTGGAAAAGTTCCAAGCAGCACACAATGGCTGATTCAGTTTGCGAGGTGGAGTATGTCACTGCATCAGATGCTGCCAAAGAAGCGGTGTGGCTGAAGAAATTCATCATCGAGCTCGGAGTAGCATCCTCCCTTGTTGGTCCAGTTCTGCTCTACTGTGACAGCTCTGGAGCCATTGCTCAGGCGAAGGAACCAAAGGCACACCAGTGGATGAAGCATATTCTGCGTCGCTACCATCTCATCCAAGAAATTATGGATCGAGGTGACGTCGATCTTCAGAAGATGGACGAAAGGAGAACCTGGCTGACCCATTCACTAAAGCCATTACGGTGATGGAGTTCGACAACTACAAGTCGAAGATGGGTATTAGATACTGCACCGATTGACTTTAGGCCAAGTGGGAGATTATTGGGAATAGTGTCCCAAAGCCAATCGTCAGTCTGTTGACGGTTGTGCTCATTTTTGTATTTGTACATGAATTATGAATTAATAAAATTATTTTGACATTTTTCATTACAAAATGTTTCATCTTCTAATGAACTCCTATGTTGTGGTGAAGTCCTTAAGACTATTTAGACTCGACAAAGGAGGATTTATCGTTTAGTCCTTAAATCTATTCGCGACCAAATGATACGTTGTTACCAAGGACGACAACGTTTATCAAGCATAGGTCGTTGTGTGCCATATAGGTTGGTTGTCCTCTTAACCAATGAGTGTGAAGACACTGGTATGGCATACAGGTGAGATGTAAGGGTACATCTGCACTGAACGTGACCGACTCCGGAGCTATTTCTGCTGTCAAGATTTGCTCTGATGGAATATGGGTATAAATATCCCTCCGACCTGAGACCGCCACGGTGACTTGCAAGCAACTCACTGCACTTAGGCACTGGACTACCTGAATTTCTAATTCAGTGACAGAAGGCTGCTGGGTGTAGTCAAGTACTTGATTTATCGGTGCGTGTGTCAAGATGGGATTGACCACTCCAGTTTAGGAGCTGTGTACAGTCGTGTTTCAATTTAGCAAAACCTTGGCCAGGGTAGTCCTTGTGAGGAGTCACAGGACTGTTTGAGTTGAGCATGATTCGGATGATCTGATCAGGGTTGACAGTTTAACCCTGAGTCGTCCTAAACACAGGGGTCAAAAGGATGAATTATACAGTAACCATATTCATGTAGGTTTTGAGTGTTGCGATTGTGACTCTTCGACCTATCCGAATGTCGGGTACCATTGCTAGATGGTCACTTCGATTAGTACAGGAATTGGTTACTGTGCTACCGGCTTAGATTCGAACCTGTGGGGTCACACACATTAGAGGTTCCTATCTGATCTGATGGTTGGTGTAGAATCCTACATGTTTGGGACTCAATGATCGAGAATCAAGATTCTCTGATCATGAGTTCCACACATTATGGGTACTGGGGTCAAGAGTCCCACTGATTGGAACTTTTCGATCAGGGTTACATATCGATGAATTCTGATGTCCTATTGCCCATCAAATTTGGACTCAATATTTATGAGAGAATTAATTAATAATTTGATCACTAATTAACTCAATTTGATTGAATAATTATTTTTGGATCAAGTCCAATTGAATTGGATTCCGTTGGGTTTGACCCGATTAGGTTAAGAGTTGACCTAATCATCGAGATGGTTGGTCCTGATTTGATTAGGGGTTGGGCTTAGTCAATTTCTGATTTGATTAGGATTTTGTTGAGCCTAATTAAGCCTAATTAAGTTGGATTTAAATTAGTCTAATTGGACCTAACTTATTTGGTTCAATTAGGTTGGTTTAAATAATGAAACCACCTTGACCCAATCTCCATGCGCCACCTCACTTCCATTGCACCCATTTGAATTCATGAGAAGAAACTTCTCATGAATTATTTTCTCACGCCAAGCCCTCTCCACGCCCTAATTTAATGTGCCAAATGAATGGATAAAGATGATTGGTTGGCCATTCAAATTCAAAATAAAGTTTGAATTTGAATGGGCAATCAATCTTTGCAGCTTATCCCTTTTTTTATGCCCCATTTATTACATGAGAAAAGATTTCTCATAAAATTACTCCATGCATAATTTAAGCGATGCCTCACATCTTTAGTGGATAAGGGATGAGTTGGTGTCCATTTGAATTCAAATGTGCAATTACTCATCTTTATCTTTTCTTTTGGATAAGACTTTTGACGTTGTTATAAAAGGAGGAGAAGAGTGGGGCGTGCAAGAAAAAGATTTTTGGAGAAAAATTTTGGGGCGTGAGGAAGTCTTGTGCGTGAGAAAAAGTCCATATCCTTCCAAGAGAAAAAGAAAGAAAAGAAAGAAAAGTGGGTGCAAGATTTTCGGTGAGTTTCCTAGAGTTTTAGCCTGGGGTTCGAGAAGTGAGAAAGTGAGCTATGAGTGTTGTGAGCCTACAAAATCTCAGGGAGATCTTTAACATCCTCTCAAGCACGTCTGTTGATAATCCAGAGCATCCGAAGAATCGACAGACATCGATCGAAGGAGTTCGATCAGCATCGACCGTCAAAAGGGCTCCACAACGAGCTAGCACTCGTGAGGAGTCGATCAGATCGAGAGCTTCATGTGGATGATCCGCAGAGACCAGACATACTGTATGGCTGTATTGCGATGATCAGACTCTTCCGACGGTGATCAATTATGGCGATCTACTACCCATACAAAGGTATTGTGTTCTGAACACATTACAGTAAAATATTTATTGTTCGAATTTGAATTTCAAATTTAAATGCATGCATGCTATATCATATCTAGATCCTAGTGTAGGGTAAATTTATATTAATTAATTAGATTAATTAATATTTTTCCACTGTAAAATCATAATTTTGAAAAAGTTTTAAAATTACCATTTTACCCCTGCACTGAATTTTCACCACACTTCCTTCCTTAGCTTGTTCTCTTTCTTCTGCTTCTTAGCAAATTTTATCTTCTTCTCAATAGGCTTTCTCTTGGAAGAAGTCCGCTCCACAGTGAGAACAGTGCCCTTTAAACTCTTCAAGGTTCTTTCCGTAATGACCAACATGTTGACCAGTTTGGATATAGTGCAATCGAGTTTGTTCATATAAAATTTATAATAAATTGACTATATGAACTCATAAGAGATTGAAGGATCAGATCCATCTGTAATTCTTTTTGCATTTCAAACCCGAGCTTTTCAAGCTCCTTAATGTCCTAGATCACTATCATACAGTGCTCATGGACTACTGTCCTTCATGTATCTTCAAGTTAAAAGAGTCTTTTGGATACTTTGAAGTGCGTAGTATGGCTCTACTCACCATACAACTCTTGTAGATAGGTGATCATATTTCTGATAGTGGGCATATGCTCATGCTGGCTTTGCAACTCATTTGACATTGATGCCAACACGTAGCACTTAACCAACTATCTTCATCCGTCCACTTTTCAAAAGCAGCTCTTTGCTCAGTAATAAGATGGTTTGGTAATACTATGGATTTTTGATCGAATATATGATCTAATTTTTCTAAGGTCAGAATAATCCTAAGATTTCTGAGCCAGTCTTTGTAATTAGTTTTGATTAAATGATTGGTTTCAAGAATGCGGGCAGAGGATTTGAGGCTGACATTATTTAACTACAAGAGTAGAGATTTAAGTTAGACTTTTGTACTTTAATTTTATATTTGCTTCTAAAAATTTTAAGATACAAATAATGACTCCCATTAATTTTTGGATCCCTCCACTCTCCAGAAAGAAAACAAAAATTCTAACGCGATAAAAGATTCTAGTGGGTGCTGCAGTCCCACTGATACCATGCACCTCACCTAACAGTTATTAGTAACATGCACATTGATGCATAGGCAACTCTTTGCCCAGATACTTCTTTAAGCATATTGCAGTGACTTGATCTCTAAGTCATGTGGGCTCACCTAACAGTTATTGACCACACTCTTTAATTAAGCCCGATCTACCATTCACAAGCAGGTACAAGACCGTCATTGGGTCTCTCACCTAACAGTTATTGGGTCCAACCCCATCCTTACCCTGGAGCAACTCTTTGCTAATAGAGTAGTTGCGTATTTTTGGTACAATTGAACCACTATAACTAGTAGAAAACAATCAACACCAATAGCACGCTCGCACATCTACAACGGTAAAAGACCTATGGACTTAATATTTGTGAAGAGATTTAATTTTAGGTCTCATCTAATCAGTCATCATATGACCAATCTAATTGACATGGGCTAAACCAAACTGCTAAGCAACCTTATTGAAGACTCAATCTTCTAAATTGATCAGGTAAGTGGAGATCAGTGGGGATCCTCCTGTTGCTTTTTTTAGACACCAATAAATTAGTCAAATAAGCTAACGAAACCAATTAAATAACCACATCTCAATTACTTATCTTAGATACCAATAGGTCAATTGGTCCAAATAGGTTAACTCAAGCAAATTGGGCTCAAACCAATGAGCCAAATTAGATCTTTAGGTTTATCGATTCTACATATGGGATTCAATCAATTTGATCAATAATAATTGCATGATCATATAACTTAATTGAT
Organism: Elaeis guineensis; assembly: GCF_000442705.2. Lineage (NCBI taxonomy): Eukaryota > Viridiplantae > Streptophyta > Magnoliopsida > Arecales > Arecaceae > Elaeis > Elaeis guineensis. The sequence continues at coordinate 54,256,562 of NC_026000.2, forward strand.
CTGATCCTAATCAATACTTGATTCAATTTGATCAATTATTTAATCAAATTAGACTCATATGGGTCAAATCAAAAATTCTACATGCAATCCTATTATATGACCTAATTTTTGATTTTTTCAAAACCATAACCCTCATGCATAAACATAAATTTTAGATTTCAAAATTAAATTTTAGATCTAAATTCTTTGCATGAAAGTAAGTTTTAAATTATGAAAATAATTTTTATATTTAACATATTAATATATATCTCATATATGCATATAAAATTTAGATCTAAATAAAATTCAGATCTACAACATGATATCATGTATCTCATATACTAATCATGGATCAGATTGAAAGTAATTCTATGACCTAAACATGCAATCATATATTTCATATATGAATCATGAATCAGATCATATAAAATTTTAAATTTATGCATGCATCTACATATCATGTGAATATGAACTGGAAACCATTCTAGATCAAAATTCAGATCTATGTATGTTTTCACATATGAACTATATGTTCTAAAATTAAATCTAAAATTAAATTTTAAATTAAAAGATTTATCTATACATCTTATATATCAAAAAAAATCAGATTTTAAAATTATTTTCAAAATATGTATGATAATTCTAGCATATGAAATCTGTTGCTTTGATACCACTGTTGGAATTTGTATGTTTAGGGTATGCATGTGTATTTTAAAATTTTATTTTCTAAACATCATAACAAAATAGAAGATTAAAATACTTTTAATCTAAATTATATATACATAAAAATATAAAATCATAAAAAACTAGTTCATGTGCTGAAATTGACATATACTGAAATTCAAACTGTGATCAAATCGCATATCTATTTCGCAATCTCTTTCTTCAAATCTTGATCTGAAAGAGAAGAAATTTTTTTCTAGCTGCATAAGTGTCTAGTCTCTATGGATATCTACTCAGATCAGTCTGGAATAACCTTCTTTAAGTTAAATTTTTTTCTTTAAAAAAATTCAGTCTGCTGAATCTGAATGAAGCCTGGATCACCATCGATACTTGATCTTTTTCTTGATCTTCTTCTTTTCTTCTTCTCTTATCTTTCTATCCTTACTTGTGCTACTACCAAGCATCAGGAACTAGCAAAGAGGGGACGCCCAACAGCTTGGGCATGAAAGAACTCGGGATGCCCCAAAAGGTGGGGCGTGTGGGACGCCATGGGAGAAGAGAGGGAGAGAGGAAGAGAGGGCATGGGGAGTCTCCAAAGGTAGGTATGGGATGTTGGTTGGATGCACTAGGGACCTTAGGAGAGGTCCCTTTAAATAGATAAAAAGATTAAATCTTATTTAATCTCATAATATAAGTTCTACTTGCATTAGGTTCCTAATAACTTAAGTTATTCAACTTACTTTAGGAATCTTTTTAGGTGCCAACTCTTGGAGCCCTTGCACCTATAAATTCATACCCTCTTTTGCACCTAAGGGATGCCCCATATAGGATTCATAAGCCCTCTAATCATCGGACATGTCCAACTTGATTAAATCAAGTTGGCGCCCAAAAATAACTATCAAGAAAATTAAATAAGGACTTACACCCTTAATTCATATGATCCAAAATATTAAACATCAAATAATTAGAGTCTAATAAATCTAATTCATGTAGGTTATTAGTAGATAATTAAGTTTGAATTATCTTATCAAATAAGAAATCTAAATAAAAAGAGAAAATGGGTCCAACCATGTGCTAGCAAGGTTATCTTGAACCCAATCGGATTTCTCTAAATGCAATCAATAGCTAATTCCAAGCCTAATCTCTTTGTTGGGTGACTCCATAGGTTCAATTCTATCTGGTAGTGAGATATATAATGATCTCTATCAAAGTATCATTGAAACTCTTTTCAATGGGTCGGAACAATTTCATTCTAACTCATCAAGGATTGTCAATTCAGAACAACCCTCGTGAGATCTCACAATCCACCAGTGACACCTAGCAGTATGTAGTGGCAATCCAGTAGAACCAAAAATGAATCTCAAGGTATAGTTTACATATGATTCAGTTCCTCTATCATTATTTCCGACTAGATGGCAGGTCATGGATAAATCATCAAACCTCATCATCAATCATATAATAGATTCGATCAGTTCAAGTCTAATTATGATCTTTACGAAAACTCTTTTCTATCAATCACATTGTTGTGGCCACAGACTCTCAGATTTAGCCTCTCAAATTTTATAGGACTACTCCTCTCTATGAAGATCGATAGATCCCATCTTGATGTGTATCCTCCTCTTATAGTGGACCAACTATCACCAACATCTACTAAAAGAACTCATTGAGATCCATATTTATATATCAGTCAAACTCTAGCAGTCTCACTGCGAGCAGTCATACCATCTCAGGTCAAAGGACTATTCACACAACTACAGCATCAAGACAATCACTGACGATCGAATAAAAATTTAAGTGATCTCTCGTATGATCATGTTCAGTACTAGTTGTTCCCTCACAACTATCCGCACTCGTCGCTTAGTGTCTCTACACTGCAGACTAGAGATTCATCTATCTCGAAGAAAGTGATCTGTGCGTCGATTTATCTAGATCGATCATCATCCTCATGATAATTTTATGATCGGAAGCATTTAGGAATTAAATACATATCTTTAATTCTCAACACTTTGAGAATATGTATTGAAAGTTAATTCCATGGATGATTCAAAGATACATCACATTTGAATAAAAAATAAACTTACCCTTTTATTGATCAAATTAATGTATAAAGTACAAAATTGTATCCTACATTTATTACAATGTGTCAGTCATATTGACTTCTAGGACATACATCTAACATTTACAACCATTGACATTTTGCATGGAAGAGGGGGGACAAGATCCCATGTGTGATTCTAAATAAGAACCTAATATTCCTCCCACATTGCCTCGACCCACTTGGGATCTTTTGAGCCATAAAAGATTTTGGTTCCTGAAGAATAATAGAAATAGAAAAGATAGTTAGATGCCTAGAGATAATAAATCGAGGTAGAGGAAGAGAGCCATCATGAGAATGAGTCACCATCTGATGAGTCTGTGGTGGTAAACTAGGTGGCTCAGAGACATTAGAAGACATGCCAGCCAAAGAGAGAGGATCAGTCACTAGATTATCAATGGATGGCCAAGATGGTAGAATAGGGATGGTATAGGATGAGTTGGAGGGAGGGCAAGATGCACTAGAAGCATTCATGGAGCCTGCATGGGCTGTATTGAAACTGACCGATGTAAATATCTTGGATCCATAAGGAAAAGAATGTTCATTAAACACTACCATATGATAGACAAAAATGAGAGCAATGGAAAGATCTAGACATCTATACCCAAGATAATGCTAAGGATATCCAAGGAAAACACAAGGTCGAGAACGTGGTTCAAGTTTGTGTTGTTTGTAGGACCCAAGATAGGAAAAACAAAAACATCCAAAGATACTAAGAAAATTATAATCTGGAGTGTGTCCATTCAAAAATTGATAAGGTGATTGAAAATGGAGAGATTTAGTGGGAAGACGGTTGATAAAAAAATAGATTTCTCAAATGCACAGTCCCAAAACTTGGGAGGTAGATGAGAATGAGTAAGAAGCATGAGATCCTTGTCAATAATATGTCTATATTTTCTCTCAGCTGCACCATTTTGCTGAGACATGTGAGGACATGATATATGATGAAAAATATCATTATTTTATAATTCATTTTGAAAGTCATGGAAAAAAAATTTTTTAGCACCATGAGATTGAAGATTTTTTATTTTATAAGAATAAAGATTCTCAATTTGCAAGTGAAAAGTATGAAATATTCATGTAATATCAGAATGATTTTTTATAACAAACAACTAAGAATATTTGCTATAATTATCAAGAAAATGAATATAATTTAAACGACCAGAATGAGAAGTAACAGGTGCCGAACCCCAAATGTCTATATGCACAAGTTTAAATAACATAGAACTTTTAGTCATGGTAGGTGGAAAAGAGTAGTATACAATCTGACCCATCTAACATGCTGAACAGACATGGAAAACATAATCTTTATTTAAAGAAACACTGAAAGATAAACTATGCTGAACAATTGGAAATGAAAGATCACCTAAATGTTAGTGCCACAGGACACTTGAATCTGAGGTAGATAAGAGAGCCTGCGGGTTCAAAGAATAGCTAGCATTGGAGCGAAGGTAGTACAACCAATCTTTAACTAGTCCTCATAGAAGCTCCTCACACATATGGAGGTCCTTAACAATGAAACAATTAGGGTGAAGCTGCAAAAAGCAGGTATTATCACGAACAAATTTGGATATGGAAAATAACTTTTTGGAAATTTTGGATGCACATAAAGTGTTATTCATATGTAAGGAACAATAAGGTGTATGTAAAGTAGAAAAACCAGAGGCAAAGATAGTCAAACCTAAACCATCATCGATAAAGATATGATTTGTGGTTGACTGATCATCCCTGATGCTGAGATTGGCAAGATTAGATGTCACATGATGCAATGCACTAGAGCCAATATACTAGTCCAGATCATGAGTCTCAGATATTGATCCTTGTAAAGAATGAGTTTGGACTATCTGTGTGTGGGGAGAATAGAATGGGCCGTGTGACCGGGTTGTGCACACATCTGATAAATAACTTGATTATAGGGCATGAAAAATTTGTTGGGCCCATAGTGTGAATTGTTGGAAGTGGATCAAGTTCAGTTGGCTAGGCTAGAGGAGTCATGAATAGGCCCAATTGGCTGATCAGAATGGTCAGTTTATGATGCAGCTGAGTTGGGTCGAGAAGAATTGCCAGGCCCATTTTGGCCATAATAGTCAGCCTGAGAGAAGCCCATTCCACTATTGCGCCCAGAACCAGTTTAAGAATCAGCTAGCCCGAGAAGGGGAGAAGCTAACTCTACCTCCTCTATGACAGCCACGACAACCTCATCCTGAATTGTCCTACTTAACATTTATCAGCTAGCCCGAGAAGGGGAGAAGCTAACTCTACCTCCATCGTGACGGCCACAACAACCTCATCCTGAATTGTCCTACTTAACATTTCAAAATAGAGAATGAATAAATAAGGCAACAAGGGACATCCCTGATGCAAACCCATAATAGATTCGAAAAAATCATTTGGTGTACCATTGACAGGACCTATGAATGAAGGAGTCTTAATACAAGCTTGAATCCACTTATTAAATTTGCTTGGAAAATTGAAATGAAGAAGAATGGTATGCATATAATTCTAGTCCATCCTATCATATGCTCTTTCAATATTTAATTTAATTACCATCAGAGGATTTGTTGCAACTGCTATATGCAAAGAATGCATCTCTGTCTGAGACAAAATGATATTATCTAATATATTGCGACTTTGATAAAGGCGGCCTATTCTTCTAAAATAAACTTATGAATGAGCTTCCTTAGACATAAGGAAAGGATCTTGGCAACTAGTTTATACATAGCATTACAAAAACTAATTGGACTATGATAGTTAATTAGAAAATGTAGGATTACCACACTTAGAAATCAAAATAATGAATGTTGCTTTTCCATGCATCCAGCATTTGGCCTCTTGTAAAAACTTATTTTTTGCTCTGCAAATATTACAACCAATGATGTTGTTAGATGTATATCCTAGAAGTCAATTGTTGGCTGGCATATTTTCATTCTATGATATATATTTATACTTAAACTATTGATTTAATCAATAAAGGGTAAGTTTTCTTTTTCCATTCAAGTGTTATGTGCCATTGAATCATCCTTGGAATTGATGTTATGATACATATTCTCAAGTATTGAGAATTAGAGGTATATATAATCGATTCCTAAATTACTCTCGATCATAGAATAGTCATGAAGACGGTGATCATTTAGATGGACTGGCGCATAGTTCGCTTTTTTTGAGATAGATGAGTCTCTCATCTACGATGTAGAGACATTGAGCAATAAGTATGGATAGTTGTTAAAGAACAACAAGTACTGAGCATGACCATACGAGAGATCACATAAATTTTTTTTAATCGTTAGTGATCATCCGATGTTGTAGTTGTGTGACTGGTCTTTTGACCTACAGTGTCACAGTTGCTTACGGTAAGATTACTGTAGTTTGACTATACATAAATATTGACTCAATTATGAGATTTTATAGTGGATATTGACTTCAGTTGTATTGGGTATAAAATACCCCCAGCCGAAGTTTGCAAAAGGCCGACCCTTTCAGGGCTTTACCGACTTCCGACCTTGTGCAACGTCTTTCTGAACTACCTCAACCATCTGGACTTCTCCGACAATGAGCTTCTCCATTCATCTATCGGGCTGCTCCAAAGGCTCTCTAGGCTTCACTATCAGCCGACCTTCTACAGTGATCAACAATTCTCCGAATCCCTTCCAGACTTCTTTCGGTCGCGGACGACCCTACTCCAAACTTCTTTCGAACTTCATCAATATCCGAGCTTCTCCGATGATGAGATTTCTACAGTAACCAGACTCCATCCAAGTTTCTACGACGGTCGACCACCTTCTGGATTCCACCCGAGCTCCTACAAGAGCCGAACTTCTACAGCAAGCAGTCTACTCCGAACTCCTACTGCAGACGGTCTACTTTGGATATCTACTCCAAATTTTGGATGAGCTTCTACAATGGGACAGGTTCCATCGGCCAGGTCACCACTCCGAGCTTCCATGATAATCGATCTTTGATCGAGCCTCTACAATAAGCGGCCTCCTTTCAGCCTTCTGTAAGAATCAAACTCCATCCGAACTTCCATAGCAGATAGATTCCGGACGAGCTTCTACAACAAACGGGCTCCAACAGCTAAATTTCTATAGTGACCGATCGCCTCGATGTCCGTCGAACCTCCCCAGCCATCAACCTTCAATAGCGTCAGTCAGACTTCAACAACGCCATCCAGATTTCCACAAGATCCCCAGACTCCTACAGCGGACGGACCTCCCCAATGCCATCCGAAGTCCACCACCGACCAACCCTCTGCCAGATTCTTCATGAAACCGAACTTCTCTGGTGGATAATCTTCAGACGAGCTTCCACATCAGGCAAATCTCAGACGAACTTCTCTAGCAATCAGACTCCTACCGGACTTCACCAACAGAAAGTCTCCATCTGAGCTTCTATAGCAGATGACTCCCACCTATAGCATCAGCGTTCGAGGCATCCGACAAAGTAGACTCATCAGCAACTTCGAAAACATCCGAGCTTCTCCTAGATCGATGGGATAGAGAGCCATTCTGCTCCATCAGACATCCCAGTCGAGCTCCAGTCGACAGATCTGAACTCTCTGGCAAATCACGACAATGGCCACTACCCTACTCCACTCTCTGTAATGGATTCCGCATGGTTCCACCACTCTCTGGCAAGTCACGACAGCGAACACCACTCCACTCTCCGGGCTCCACACTCTCTGGCAAGTCGCGACAACGGACACCACTCCACTCTCTGTAACAAACTCCACGTGGCCTTGAACGGCCCCTGGTGCCACTACTCTCCATAACAAACTCCACGTGGCTCTGAACGGCCCACTACCAGACGGTTACAGACGTCACTGTCAATCAGTTATGCTTTTTGTTTATAAAAAGGGACCCCCTAGTTACATTCTTCTCTAAGCTCAAAACTCTATCTCGAAACTCTGCTAAAATTCTCACTCGAGCACTCCATTTCTGTTGAAGCAGAGTACTGACTTGAGCATCGGAGGGTCTTGCCGGAGCACCCCCAACTCCGATTTAGACTTTTCTTGCAGGTCCCGACGGTGGCCACGATCATCTCAACTCCAGCTTCTCCAGCTTGATGGAATTTTGCACCAACATAATTGACGCTAGAAGAAGGGCACTGTGTCTTCGCAGTATCCTTGTTCTTAAAGGAGTACTCAATGAGACTGTCTCTGGTCATCTTCTCTGACATCTCTTCTCCTTCTTCTTCTAGATCTCCACCTGATGCCTCCCTGAAAGGCATCACCAGGTGATCCACGGCCTCCACGATCAGATCTCAAGCTCCGGCCTCATCTCCAATTTTCCAGGCTCCTCCTCCTCCTCCGACAATAGCAGTCGGCATGGAGCAGTTTGACTTGCTGGTTCAGCAGGTCAGAGGCCTCACCGAAGCAGTGTAGGCCATGCAACAGCCATAGGCATAGTGCAGCTGGAAGGAGCGTCACGGAGTTCCAAAATCTGACAATAGGGTGGGCCACTTGGGCCAGTCGCCCTGTCTTCCCCAGAAAGAGGAAGCTGAGGGTAGAGAGCCCTCAGTCTGATCATGATTCCACCCCCGAAAGATCCCTACCTCCATTCTGCTAGAAGACCCTCGAGACTCCAGTCGAGAGGACCTCCTGGATCAAAGGCTCTAGGAGATGAACCGATGGATCGAAGAGCTCCACCACGCTCTCCCTGCTTATGGTGAGGACATCTATACTGACCCTCCTTTCTCTCAAATGATCATGCAGGAATCATCCCGCCAAACTTCAATCTCCCCCAATTCAAAAGCTACGACGGGACCTCGGATCCGGTTGACCACTGGAGGCCTTTCGGACAATGATGCTGTTCCATGACGCGCCAGACGCCATCCTGTACTGAGCTTTTCCATCTACCTTGAATGGAGCAGCAAGGAACTGATACTCGATGCTGAAGTCGGGTACTATCTTCTCTTTTGATCAGATGAGCCACCAGTTTGTAGCTCATTTTGTTAGCAACCGACGTCCCCAAAGAGGTTCGGAGTCCCTTATCAACATCAAGCAGAAGGAGGGAGAATCCATCCGAACCTATGTCAACCGATTTAATGCCACCGCATTAGAGGTCCGAACTTGGACCAATCAGTTGCAATGGCCGACCTAAAGAGCGGTCTTCAAAAAAATGATCTTCTATTTTCTCTGAAAAAGAAGTATCCCAGGGACTTTGTGATTTGCTGGCTTGGGCCGAAGGATATGCCCGAGCAGAGGAAGCCTTCAAGTTGAAGGACGAGGAGGCCACCAAGGAGCGGCAGGCGGGTGGCTTCGGTAAGTCCGCAACTGAAAAAAGCCAAGTGAAGCTCGGCCATGTTCTCAACTCCTTCGGACACAGGCATGTCCGGACTCCTCCCTGAGCTCGTAAGCAGAGGAGCCCAGATTGCAGAGTTCGATGGGGCTCTCCCCTAGGAAGATTTCGTTGCTACGCCCCTCTCAATGCTCTGAAAGTCCAGGTGCTGATGGAGGTCAGGGTGCAGCTGCGAGGCTGGAAAGGATGCGCTCGCATCCTGGAAAGTGCAACCCAAATAAATTTTGCCTCTATCATCGTGACCACGGCCATGACACGGAGGAGTGTATTCAGCTCCGAGATGAAATTGAGGAGCTCATCAGATGGGGTCAGCTCGATGATTCATCCGACGTCGATCTGAAGGTAGAAAGGATCGATCGAGGGTCCTGCCACAATCGGAGCCGCCAAAGAGAGAAAAACAGTCTGAAAATTGGCCTCCAATCGGGATTATCAACACCATCTCTAGAGGGCCCAGGAGGGGAGCGGCCAGTGGATCGGTCGGACCGCTCAAGCAGCAAAGAACTGAAGGATCTATAACCTTTACTGAAGAAGATGCCCAGAAGATCCAATTCCCTCATAATGATGAGTTGTAGTTTCTTTAAATATTGCTGATTATGATGTACGTCACATTCTTATTGATAGTGGAAGCTCGGCCGATATTTTATTTTATGATGCATTATCAAAAATGTCCATCCCTGATGGTCGGTTGGGGCCGATTAGTTCCCCGTTGGTAGGGTTTTCTGGCGATGCTGTACCAGTGGAGGAAGTAATAACTTTGATTGTAGTTGCAGGTCGGTATCCGAAATAATCTAGAGTGCTAATGGATTTCCTAATAGTGAGGGCGCCGTCTGCCTACAATGCGATACTTGGCCGACTTAGCCTCAACGCCCTCCGAGCTGTAGTATCGACCTACCATTTGAAATTGAAATTTCTTACTAGCCAGGGGTCGGAGAAGTCAGAGGAGATCAAGCCCTGACAAGACATTGCTATAATATAGCCCTACAAAGAAGTGGTCAGCCTGACCCCTGTCCGGTTGATGGACTGGACACTCGTGATGACCTGACTGAAGAACGGGGTGAGCCAATAAAAGATCTTGTCTCAATTCCTTTGAATGATGGGAATGAAGAGCACGTGGTGAAGATCGGCTTCAACTTGGGGAAAAAGGTGCGGACACAGCTTATCAATTTTCTACAAAAGAATGTGGATGTTTTTGCTTGGGCTCCGACGGACATGCCAGGGATCGATGCTGAAGTTATAGAACACCGTCTGGCTGTTGATCCCAGACACCGGTCGACGAAGGAAAAAGTTCGAAGTCATGCACCAGAAAGATAAATGGCAATAGCTGAGGAAGTTGATAAGCTTTGAAAGCTGGGTTCATCAGAGAGGTCAACTATCCGAGCTGGATTTCCAATGTGGTCCTGGTTAAGAAGGCGAATGGTAAATGAAGGATGTGTATAGACTTCAAAAAGCTGAATAAAGTCTACCCGAAGGATAGTTACCCTCTGCCAGAATCAATCAATTAGTGGATGTAACCTTGGGCCACGAGCTTCTCACTTTCATGGATGCATTCTCCAGCTACAATCAAATCAGGATGGCATCAGAGGATGAAGAAAAAATTATTTTTATTACTAACCGTGGCCTTTATTGTTACAAGGTCATACCTTTTGGCCTAAAAAATGCATGGGCGACCTATCAACAGCTGGTAAACAAGATCTTCAAAGAGCAGATCGGCCGCAACATGGAGGTCTACATGGAGATATGCTCGTAAAAAGCAAATTCTGATGAACCACGTCGCCGACCTTGAGGAGACCTTCAGTGCCTCTGAAAATACAAGATGAAGCTGAACCCAGCCAAGTGTGCTTTTGAAGTAACCTCAAGAAAATTTTTGGATTTATGGTATCGGGGCACGGATCGAAGCAAATCCGAAAAAGATTTATGCCATCCAGAAAATGACCACCCCAAGTCAATAAAGGAAGTTCAGCACCTTACTGGGAGAGTAGCGGCTCTAAATCGCTTCATCTCAAGATCGATGAGCGTGCCTATCTTTCTTTCAGACTCTCAAGCAGTGAAGAACTTCCGTTGGACTCTAGATGTCAGCAAGCATTCGAAGAACTGAAGGACTACCTCGGCTCATCTCCACTATTGGCAAAGCCCGAACCTGGAAAGGAGTTGTTCCTATAT
>NC_026000.2:54267854-54321890 GCF_000442705.2 Elaeis guineensis
GGCCGCAACATGGAGGTCTACATGGACGATATGCTCGTAAAAAGTAAATTCTTGATGAACCACGTCGCCGACCTTGAGGAGACCTTCAGTGCCATCTGAAAATACAAGATGAAGCTGAACCCAGCCAAGTGTGCTTTTGAAGTAACCTCAAGAAAATTTTTGGGATTTATGGTATCGGGGCACGGATCGAAGCAAATCCGAAAAAGATTCGTGCCATCCAGGAAATGACCACCCGAAAGTCAATAAAGGAAGTTCAGCACCTTACTGGGAGAGTAGCGGCTCTAAATCGCTTCATCTCAAGATCGATTGAGCAGTGCCTATCTTTCTTTCAGACTCTCAAGCAGTCGAAGAACTTCGTTGGACTGCTAGATGTCAGCAAGCATTCGAAGAACTGAAGGACTACCTCGGCTCATCTCCACTATTGGCAAAGCCCGAACCTGGAAAGGAGTTGTTCCTATACCTGGCGGTCTCCCCTGTGGCTCTCACAGCAGTTCTGATTAAGGAAGAAGCAAAAATTCAAGGCCGATCTACTACATAAGCGAGTATTGAGAAACGCCAAAACCAGGTATACTAGTTAGAGAAACTAACTTACGCCTTGTTGATTGCAGCTCGAAGGCTCCGACCTTACTTTCAAGGACACACCATAACACTACTCACGACCAGCCGATCAAGGTGGTTCTGCATCGAGCGGATGCCTCTGGGAGGATAGCGAAATGGAGTCGAGCTCATGGAGTTTGACATCGACTATCGACCTCGATTGGCGATAAAAGCTCAGATATTAGCAGACTTCGTGGTGGAATGCACTATCCGAAGGAGGCCAACTTGGACAAGATGAAGCTGACAACTCAGGGCTCCAGCCGAACCCCCTGAAGAAAGAACAAATCTCCCTGATGGTTTTTGGGCCCTCTATATGAACGGTTCCTTCAACATGTCAGGCACAGGGCGGGCCTGATCTTGGTCAATCTAGATAGAATTATCATGGAGTATGCACTGTGCTTTGAATTCTCTACGATAAATAATGGAGCAGAATATGAAGCTCTGATTGTAGGATTGAGGATCGCCAAAGATTAGAAGTAGATCGGCTTTAAGCCTATAGTGACTCTCAATTAGTAGTAGGAAGGTCAGTAGAAATTATGAAGCTCGGAAGAACAGTATGGCCAAGTACTCGAAAAGGTAAAGGAGATCATCCCTACCTTCGACAGCTTCGACATCAGACAGATCTCAAGAGCAGAAAATACCAAGGCCGACCTTCTCTCCAAGCTGGCTAATTGGCTCCGGCTGAACTGCCTAAAAAAGTCTTCTTCGAAGTTCTGAAGCACCCAAGTACGGAAGAATCATAGCTTGTGATGGAGATCAGCCATGAACCCAGTTGGATCGACCCACTGGTTGCATACCTCAAGGACGGGTTCTTCCTCCTGATGCAAAAGAAGCTCGGAAGCTTAGGAACCAGGCCTCCTGATATATCCTTTATGAAGGCAAGCTATACAAGAGGTCATATTCTTTGCCCCTCCTGAAAATCTTCGATTTTCGAAGCTGACTTCGCCTTGAGGGAGGTACATGAGGAGTCTGTGAAAGTCACTTGGGGGCCAGATATTTATCCCATAAACTGCTCGACAAGGCTATTACTGGCCTACCATGTATCACGACTCCGTCGAATATGTCAGAAGGTGTGATCGATGTCAGAGATATGCAAATATCCAAAGCAACCTGCCTCCGAACTTACACCATTGAGTTACCCATGGCCGTTTGTGCAATGGAGGATGGACATCCTTGGACCTTTTCCATGGCATCCGGGTAACGAAAGTTCCTCCTGGTGGTAATAGACTATTTCACCAAGTGGGTCGAAGCTGAATCTTTGGCCAAAATCATAGAAGCTAAAATGCAGGACTTCGTCTGGAAGTCAATTGTCTGTAGGTTCGGCTTACCCAGAACCCTCATTACTGATAATGGGCGGTAATTTGCTGGAGCAAGGTTTGCTGAATTTTGTGAGGACCTAAATATCTCCCATAATTTCACTTCGGTAGCCCATCCACAGGCAAACGGCGAGGTCGAGGTGACTAACAGGACTCTGTTGCAAGGAATCAAGGCGAGACTTGAAAAAGCAAAGAAACTTGGGCAGATGAGCTTTATCATGTGTTATGGGCATACCAAACTACTCAGAGATTGCCCATAGGGGAGACCCCCTTTGCCTTGGCCTTCGGACAGAAGTCGTGATCTCGATTGAACTCAAGCTTCCGTCGGTGCGAGTCGTGGCATTCGACGAGCAGTGCAACCCATAGGATCTCAAGGCCAACATTGACTTGTTAGAAGAAAAGTGGGAGACAGCTTAAGTTTGGATGGTGGCTTACAAGCAGAAAGTAGCCCGCTACTACAATTCCCGATTCAAAAGCAAAGCCTTCAGAGCGGGGGACCTGGTACTTTGACGAGCCACTGTCTCACAACCTCAGAATCAAGGGAAACTTGCTCCGAACTAGAAAGGCCCGTATGAAGTCAAAGAGGTAGTTCAGACCGAAATATACTATCTAAAAGAGCTCAGAGGAGCAGACCTTCCGCGACCATGGAATTCAAAAAATCTATGAATGTATTACCAATAGCTTTGCCTTAAATAAAAGTTTCATATTTGCATATTTTTTCTTTTAGCATGAGCTTATAATGACAGGAAGTAACTCCCTCATACAATCGAAATTAAGTGTGTTAGAACAGGAGAAAAATCTCATCCTAACATGAGCAAAGTCGAAGGTCCGATTACTTAAAGATCGATGGGGGAGAGGCCCTTGCAACGGCCCTTATGTGCCCCCACAGTCTTGTTAGGAACAGGAGGAGAACCTCATCCTAACATGAGCAAAGTCGAAGGTCCGGTTACTTAAAGACCGGATGGGGGGAGAGGCCCTTGCAACGGCCCTTATGTGCCCCCACAGCCTTGTTAGGAACAGGAGGAGAACCTCATCCTAACATGAGCAAAGTTGAAGGCCCAATTACTTAAAGACCGGATGGGGGGAGAGGCTCTTGCAACAGCCCTTATGTGCCCCCACAGTCTTGTTAGGAACAGGAGGAGAACCTCATCCTAACATGAGCAAAGTCGAAGGCTCGATTACTTAAAGATCGGATGGGAGAGAGGCCCTTGCAACGGTCCTTATGTGCCCCCACAGCCTTGTTAGGAACAAGAGGAGAATCTCATCCTAACATGAACAAAGTCGAAGGTCCGGTTACTTAAAGATCGGATGGAGGGAGAGGCCCTTGCAACGGCCCTTATGTGCCCCACAGTCTTGTTAGGAACGGGAGGAGGACCTCGTCCTAGCATGAGCTGAAATTGACTATGTCGGAGACAGGAAAAAACCTCACCCTAACACAAATAAAGACCAGTCGATCAGGACTAGATGAGAAGAAAAACCTCCTCAGTGGCTCCACTACATCCCCACAACTCCCTAAGAGCAGAGGGAAAACCCTCACCTAAAGGGAAAACCCTCACCCAAATAAAAAGAAAAAGGAGATAAGAAGGGAAGGCGACGAACTACACCAGCGATAAGTGAAAAACAAACTACGTCAAAGACACGAGGGACCTCATCTCAATGAGGAAGGATATTCCTATCAAAAATCCTCAGTCGCTAAGAGGAAACTCAACACAGGCCGAGGGAAATAGAAAAAGAAGTTCGGTAAACGACAACTCAATACAAGAATGGACAAGGTAATGGAAAATTTTCTTTTTCATTTCATTAGTGAAGTGTACATTACAAAGCCTTGAAGGCCAAAAAAGAGAAACGACAAGAAAAGAAAAAGAATACATGGAAGGATGAAAGAGATAAAAAAAAAGGCTCTAAGGAAGCTCAGCTTCTTCCGACTTCGAGCTCTCGGTTCGGTCCTTATTAGGGATTGCTTTAAGTTTTCGACTTCTTCCTCTAGTTCCATCTTTCTCAGCAGCATATCCGGTACATCTGGTGGAACCACGGCTCTCACCCTCGACTCTCGAAGCCTCTTCCTCAGGACCTCGGACTCCGCCTCGGCATCTTTGACCGCCTGCTGCTCGTGGACCAGCTGAATCTTCAGCCGCTGCAGTTCGGCCTCCTCCCACCCAAGGGCCACAGACAGTTCTGCCATGGTCCCCTCAAGGAGCGGAAGCTCGTCGGAGCCTTGTGCAGAGGCAAGCTGGACTCTCTCAGACAACTGCCTCTGAAGGCGGGCAACTTCGTCGGTCGCCGTCTGGAGCTTCCTTCGGTAGTCCTCTACTTGCCCGCTCCAGCCGACTCGATAGGCGTTAGTAGTTCGCCTCGACGTCCTGCAGCTGCTTTTGAAGGTCGGAGAACTTCTTCGACCAGTCTCGATCACGGTCGGCCTGGATTGTGAGCCAGGATGAGCTCCCTTCCAACTGGCCGATTTCTCCGTGCGGCCGCCAGCTCGACTTCAAGGGAGCTGATCTTGGAAGCCTGAGTCCAAGATCATCGCTGGCACATTTTCAGTTCCTCAAGCTCCGTCACGAAGTCAGCCTTCCGGGTATAGTCCATGACCCTTTCTGTGGAGGTCCTGAAAGCGAATAGCCTCCGCAGTGACTTTCGAATGGCTCTTCCTCAGTCGGTGAAGTTCATCTTCCAGCTTCTTGGATTTCTTCGTCAATTGACGAACTTCTCTTCTGAGGTCTCAAATCATCGACTTCAGAGGAATCCCCTGTGGTAGGGGAAGAGCTTCGACAGAGCACTGTCGTTGGAAGATAAAAGTGCCACGACTCAAATTAGTGCAAGAAGACAAAAGAGAAGAAAAAAATGCAGAAGAAAAAAAAGGAGGCTCTCTGTAAGGAAGAATCTGATTTCATTGATTAAATAATTTTTAAGTACATGAGAATGAAGAAAAGTCACCACAAAGAAAAATATAAAATTCGAGGTTTCGGACCTCTGGGGCAGAAGTGAGGAGGCTCGGCACCTCCAAAGTTCGGTAGCGGTGGCCACAGCGGTCGAAGAGGTCCTGGCTGGAGGACCGACAGTGGCTTGGAAGGTCCGACTTCATCGTCGGATGCCTCATCCAGAAGTGAAGGTCCAGTTCGGGAAACTTTTCGCCACCTTCTCCTAGCAGAGTTTGAAACCCTTGATGAAGGCATCCTGGCCGAACTGGACCTGTAGATCCTCCATTTCAGAGGAGGCCTTGAACTCCTCCACAGCTCGGGCCCCTGCCTCCGTGACCAGGGATGGGATCCACGCTTTCAGCTCTGAAACCTGTGCCTTCAGTTCGGAGACCTCGACCTCTGCCTTCTTTCTCTCCTCTCCAAGGCAGTCCTCAGATCGGACGAGGTTTGTCCCTCCTTCTACAGTGCCTCCTGGAGACCTATGACCTCGACGATCTTCTCCTCGAGGTGGGCGGCCTCAGCCAGGTGACTTCCTCCACCCGAGCTGCCTCCCTCTTGGCAATCTTCTCCACCTTGACATTGGCGACAAGCTGGTGCCCAATCTGCAAGAGAGGCTGGGGAGTCAATATAAAGGCTAAGGAATAAATTAAGTAAAGAAGCAAGAAAGAGAAAAAAGTAATTAACCTACTTCAAAAAAAGATCCCAAAGAGTCCAGACCCGCAGCTCAGGATCCGCAAGGACGATCCTCTGGACGACCTCGGGCAGAATGCACCCTTCGACCAGCCTTTTTATTAAATCTCTATTGTTGAAGGGATTTTCTCCCAGATCTTCCTCGGAGCCGCTAGCCCCCTCGACAGCAGCCTTGTGGCTGCGGCTCTTCCGGGTCAGGATCTTCTTTCTCCTCCTCCCTTCGGCCCCGAGTGCTCCCTTGGGATGAGCCTCTGGAGCGGGATCCTCGGTCGGGGGGCTCCTTGAAGAGGCTCGAGGGACTTCGGGTTTGACATCGAAAAGGACATCGACGGCAACGGCCACCTGAGCAGGCCCGGCCGAGCTTGTCTCTTCTATCCTGACTTTCTTCACCGACCCCGAAGTTGAGGCACCTTTTCTCTTGTGGGTCTTGAGACCCTGGGCTAACCTTCGAGCCATTCCTGCGTCCATGTCTGCAATAAAAGAAGATCAACATGGCTCAAAGATGGAATAAGAGAAAGGAAAAGCAGCAAAAAAAAAAGAAAAAAAATAATGGTAACGGCAGGGTTAAGAGGACTCAGGCCGACGTTGAACAAGAGTTGTTCCTTCAGAAATTCAGAGAGGAGGGGGGCTTGATAGGCCTTAAGCTTTTTGGAGGCTTCGATGTCGTCCCTTTTCAGGCTAGAAGTCCGATGGATGGAATCTCTCAGAGAGCTCCAAGGGGATAATCCTAGCTCCAAGGTCGGGCATCGGACATAGAAGAACCTCTCCTTCCAGTTGTAGATAGAAGAGGGGGCGGCTTTCAGCAACCCCTTTCTACCGAACTGGGGGGAGAAGTACCACCAGTCCTTTGTCGAAGGGTGACGCTTGAAGGTATAAAAATTTCTGAACAGAGAAAGGGTTGGCTGGACTTCGGCTAGGCAACAAAGGAAAGAAATCCTATCAAAAATCTAAAGGAGTTCGGCACTACTGAGACTAGAGAAATGTTCAGAAAATAAAAAGAGCGATGACAAAAGGCAGAAGTGGAAGTCGAAGTCTGGCACGGAAGGCCTCCTGTACAGACAGAAGCGGTCGGGAGGAGGGGCGCTAGCCCGATCAGTTGGCCCGGGAAGCTCCAGCTCGTACTCCGGAGGAACTCCATACTGAATCCTTATCAGTGAGAGTTCATCCGGAGTCAAAGACCTGGGATGGTGTCCGGTGCAAAGACCAGACGAGGTTGGTCCTAACTACGGGTTCATCTACGTACAAGGACTTTGGAGAACTGGAGCTGACGAACTCCTAGAACCGCTAGAAGAGGAGATATCAGAAGACATTTTGGATCAAATGAAAGCCACAAAAAATCTGAGAAAAAATTAAGAAAAATAGCAAACAAACCCTCGAGGAAGCTAAATGAACGGAATACGAAGAAGAAAGAACAGAAAAATGGCAAAAGTTTCGAAACTAACCTAGGTTGGCCGAGGAGTGCAGGAAGATGGCAAGGACGATGAAAGTCGACCCGGAGGATGCCTAAGGCCAAGAAGGATGCTAAAGGAAGCTGGAGCTCTCAGGAAAGAGGAGGAGACCGAGGGATTCTCTTAGACAAATGAAACCCCTAAGTAGGAGGATGTGTTTAAATAGACCTCGGGGTCTGGCGCTATAATGATTGCGGATCTTCTCTGGCCGACCTACGCTCGCCACATATCCCACTCACCATGACAGCTGCTGAAAATGGCTGACAGCTGACAAAATCATTATTGCACCATACCTAGAGCCACACTCCAGCGGAAATTCCGAAAAATCTTTTCGGATCGCCTTGATTTGAAAAGACTCCAGCACCAGCGCGCCAAATGCCAAAATATCTGGAAACCACCGAGTGCGAAAATCAAGGGAGGCAACTTTGGCTGTAAGAATTTCTCTGTACTTCCTTCGTTCGGAATCCGAACTCGAAAGTAGGGAAACTGGTGTTGGGAATAAAATACCCCCAGCCGAAGTTTGCAAAAGGCGACCCTTACAGGGCTTTACCGGCTTCCGACCTTGTGCGACGTCTTTCTGAACTCCCTCGACCATCCAGACTTCTCCGACAATGAGCTTCTCCATTCATCTACCGGGCCGCTCCAAAGGCTCTCTGAGCTTCACTATCAGCCAACCTTCTACAGTGATCAACTATTCTTCGAATCCCTTCCAAACTTCTTCCGGTCGCAGACGACCCTTCTCCGAACTTCTTTCGAACTTCATCAATATCCGAGCTTCTTGACGATGAGATTTCTACAGTAACCAACTCCATCCAATTTCTACGATGGTCAACCACCTTCCGAATTCCACCCAAGCTCCTGTGAGAGCCAAACTTCTACAGCAAGCAGTCTACTCTAAACTCCTACTGCAGCGGTCTACTTCGGATATCTACTCCAGATCCCGGATGAGCTTCTACAACGGGATAGGTTCCACTGGCCAGATCACCACTCCGAGCTTCCACGACAATCGATCTTCGACCGAGCCTCTATAATAAGCGCCTCCTTTCAGCCTTCTGCAAAAACCAGACTCCGTCCGAACTTCCATAGCAGATGGATTCGGATGAGCTTCTATAACAGATGGGCTCCAGCAGCTGGATTTCTACAGAGTCGATCACCTCCAGTGTCCGTCGAACCTCCCCAGCCATCAATCTTCAATAGCGTCAGCCAGACTTCAATAATGCCATCCAGATTTTCACAGGATCCCCAGACTCCTCCAACAGATGGACCTTCCTAACGCCATCCGAAGTCCACCACCGGCTACCCTCCGCCAGATTCTTCATGGAACCAGACTTCTCTGATGGATAATCTTCAGACGAGCTTCCACATCAGGCAAATCCCAGACGGACTTCTCTAGCAATCGGACTCCTATCGGATTTCATCAACAGAAAGTCTCCATCCGAGCTTCTACAACAGATGACTCCCACCTGTAGCATCAGCACCCGAGGCATCCGACAACAGTAGACTCGTCAGCAACCTCAAAATATCGAGCTTCTCCTAGATCAATGGGATAGAGAGCCATTCCGCTCCATTAGACATCCTAGCTGAGCTCCAGCCGACAGATCCGAACTCTCTGGCAAGTCACGACAATGGCCACTACCCTACTCCACTCTCTGCAATGGATTCCATGTGGTTCCACCACTCTCTGGCAAGTCACGATAGCGGACACCACTCCACTCTCTGGGCTCCACCACTCTCTGACAAGTCACAACAACGACACCACTCCACTCTCCGTAACAAACTCCACTGGCCCTGAACGGCCCCTAGCGTCACTACTCTCTGTAACAAACTCTGCGTGGCTCTGAACGGCCCACTATCAGGCGGTTATAGACGTCGCTGTCAATCAGTTACGCTCTCCATCTATAAAAAGGGACCTCCCAAATATGTTCTTCTCTAAGCTCAAAACTCTATCTCGAAACTCTGCTAAAATTTCACTCGAGCACTCTATTTCTGTTGAAGCAGAGTACTGATTTGAGCATCGAAGGGTCTTGCCGGAGCACCCCCAACTCTGGTTTAGACTTCCCTTTCAGGTTTCGGTGGTGGCCGTGGTCATCTCAACTCCAGCTTCTCTGACTTCGGTAGAATTCTGCACCAACAAGTTGGTTGAGCTATGCTAGCAAGATGTGCATCTATATAGGATCTATTGACCTTGATAGAGAGTAGTCCTATGAGATTTGAGAAGCTGAGTCCATAAGTCTATGGCCATAGCAGTATGATTAATGAAAAAAAATTTTTATTTAGAATTATTATTAGACTTGAACTAATCGGATCTATCATATAACTGATGATGAGATTTGATGATTTATCTATGACTTGCCATCTAGTTGAGATCATGATAGAAGGACTGTATCATATTTTAACTACATCAAGAGGTTTTATTTCAGTTCTGTTGGATTACCACTATATTTTGCTAGATGTCACTGGTAGATTATGAGAGCTCAATAGGATCATTTTGAATCAATGATCCTTGTCGAGTTAGAGTACAACTATTTCGATCCATTGAAAAAAGTTTCAGTGATATCTAGATAGAAATCATGGTATGTCTTACTACCAAACATAATTAAACCTATGGGGCCACACATAAAGGAAGAAGACCTGAATTGATTATGATTGGACTTATGAAGCATCAATTAATATGAATTTAAAGAAATCCTATTGGGTTTATGTTAACCTTGCTAGCACCTGGATTCTGGGTGAACTCAATTTTTCTTATAGTTGGTTTGCTTATATGATAAGCTTTGGCCAATTCTTACACTTGAATTGAACCTAATTGAATTTGATTCAGTGGGCTTCAATGATTGGATGCTTAATTAATATTTTGGATTAAATCAAGAAAGAATGTCTTGATTTTATTTATCTTAATTTGATCAAAAACCCTTGAAGTAAATTTATGAAATTATGTGGGCTAATTTGAGAGCTTTTAACTAGGTCCCATGTGATGGGACACCTAGCACTGGGTGTGGGCATGGGTGAATATGGGTGGCACCTCTTTTTTATGATCCAAATGATTTTAAGCTAGGCTTCTAATATGATTAGGAGGAGGGATCTTAATTTGATTAGGACATCCTTATGCTATCTATTTAAAAGACCCTAGCTTTATCTCTCTCATTATCTCATGATCTCCCATCCTTGCTGTGCCCAACACCTCCCCTCCTCTTTCTCTCTCTATCCCACATCCTCTCTCTCTAGACATCCCTCTTGAAACTAGAAGAGAGGTGGGCGGCAATAAGGTTGTTGGTGTCAAGTGTTGGCGCCACAAGTTATAGGTTCTTTCATCTCCTTCCTCTCAAGTTTGTTGAGAATTTGTTACAACCAATTCTTGGTTGTTATTCTTCTTGGTTAGTTGAGAGATTAAGAAAGGTTCTTGGCTTCTTCAAGAATCAAGAAAGAAAGATCAAAAGGGTTCAAGGGTTATCCCTATCCAGGCTTGGTTCAAGCCTATTCAAGCTTTGAGTTCTAATGAATTGTATCAAGAGGAGCCTATTGATAAGTCGCATAGTTTTATATTTACTTTAGATATTTTTGATAATTTATGGTGTTAACATCTTCTAAAAAATCTAATTTCATAAATAAATTAATTTTCTTATAAAAATAGATAATTTTAAAAAAATATAAATTTAGAGCATATTTATGAAAAATAAATGTTAAGTTAATTAAGTAATTTAAGTATCAAAATAATAAAAAATTATTGAGCAATTTAATACATATTTTTTTTATTTTTAGATAAAAAATGAAGTAAAAATCAAATCAAAATATTCTAAAAAATAAATTTTATAGCCTTCGGTGCATGGTGGACCGGTCGCTCATCCACAGAAGCAATATCGCGGTCCATCCAAATAGTTTTGCGGCACACGATGTGGTTTACAGGTAGGCAGAGGAAAGTTTTCATGATCGGATGATTCAAATAGATTCTGAACTTGATCCGATGGCTGTTGTTCGTTGTCGATTGAAAAGAAGAAAATCTATGTGCGATCCAATGGCCAAAAATCCATCCGATGTCAGATCCGATGGCTGTAGTTATTTTTGACTGTGAATAGGAGAGATTGAGCATGATCCGATGGTTGAAATCAAATAAAATGCATGATCGGATGGCTGTGGTGGATCTTGATTGAGAGAAGGATTGTAATGTCGAATTTTGGAGCGATCTGGGCGGTCCATTGAAGATCTGACGGTCAAAAATTAATGTTACGGATATTATACAATTTTTAAGAATTTTAGAACTTCTTTTGCTAACATTTGATTTCTTTGATTTTCTTGTAAATATAGGTTACTAACTTTTTTATTTTTTTTATCTTTGTGCAGAAAAAAAAATTCAAAAAAAAAAGAGATAGAAAGCTTCCAATTTGGTGAGATCAATCCTAACCCTAACCTTAACTTTTTTTTTAGTATTAATTACTATTTTTTTCAAATTAACTTAAAATTTACCCATATAAACTAATAAAAATTGCATGGCAGGAGTAGAAACTTAATTGTTTAGAAGCATTCATCATCTTAGATTTATTTTTGGTGATCGCTGGAGACAAGGTAAGTTTTCAAGTTTGATCAATTACATGCATATAATTTAGTTGCATAAAACTCCTTGTTTGAAATTGGTTGTATACATTCATCTCAAATCAATTTAAGGGCAACACCCATAACAACATAAGATAAAAATTTCATCATCCTTTCTTAGCCCAAAAACAACCAACCAGCATTCTACATTAATCCTAGCCTAATTAAAATTTAGTAGACATTGACCCCCAGGATTAATTAAGTTCAGTTTGAGTATTGTGGTGAAGTTAAGTGTAAAGTAAGTTTGAACTCCCCCCTGAAACTGGTGTCTAAGGCAAGAGATTACAATGGCTCAATCTAAGTGGACTCATGGTTATTTAATTGGTTCGTTAGTTTACCTGGCCAATCTAATTGGTATCTAAGGCAAGCAACGGGGGACCCCCACGACCCCATCTCTTACCTGGCAAGTTAAAGGAAGTGAGGACAAATCCAATTTGCATCTAGGCTAAGCCACTTTACATCAACTGTTAGGTTTAAGAAATCCATAGGTGTCTAGGTTTAATTATTTACTAACTTGATTGTAATTAACACTTAACCACAACTAATTCTTTTCATTTTTCGTCCTTAGGTCTAAGATTTTCTTTAGGTTCTTACCTTTAGAACTTCTCTGTCTTTCTTTTCTTTTTTTCTTTCTCCTTCTTCTTAAAAAAAAAAGAGAAAAATTGAAACCATACACATTAGGGTTTGAACTGGTACATGCATGGTAGGAGATCTCTATATCCTGACCTAGTTGAACCCAATTTTAAAATTGAATGGTTGATTCATGTTACACCTGATAATCAAATGGCTAAAAATCTTAAGAACTACCTAGGCAGATGAAAAAATATTTTATTCCTTCCACCTATAATTCATCGATGTTTGCATCATTCTATGAGATTAAATATTCTGATTCTAGTCCTAAGGCCGATTTGAATCTACTAGCCCAAAAATTAGATAAAGTCGACCTTCTTATAGATAAATGCCTAACCCTAGATCAACAATCTCCTGCCAATACACACAACTTTCTAATTATCAGAAGATTTGTTCTATCTGTGCTAGCCTAGCCCATCATGTGAGTGAATATCCCACAGCTGTATAGTTTTCATTATTCATCCAAGAACAAGTTCAAGCTATCTAAGGTTACTCCAAGCCTGTCAATGATCCATTCTCTAACACATATAATTCAGGCTAGAGGAACCACCTCAATTTTTTTTGGAGACCCCAGCAGACTCAGGCTCAGACCCAAATTTTTCTGTGTAAAACTTTCAAAATAGACCCCAATACCAGAATTATGCTATAATAGAGGTTAGTCTAGTCAGCCTATCCAGCCATCCTATTACAATCAGCCTTCATACCTACCTCCTCAACAGACCCGTCTAGCCGATGATAGATTCAATCAACTCCAACAAATGATTATGATCCAACAGCAATCCCTCACCAAATTAGAAGCACAAATAGGATAATTAGCTGAGTCTTCCATGAGGAGAGAACTAGGTCAATTATCAAGCCAATCAATATCGAATTTTAAAAACAACCCACCCACCCACCAACCTAGTCATTAATCTAATGTCCCACCTAAGAATCTTTAATTTAAAAGTGATAGGATTCTTAAAGATCCATACCAAGATCAGATGAGTGAGGCTAGTACTGATGCTAGTCAAAATATAAATTTAAAAGAAGAGATTAGTACTGAGATTAACCCAATAGAAGAATCTGAGCCAGAACTGTTAATAATCTGAGTGAAAAAGATAAAGAACCTTCAGCCTTAGAAGCCGGTTCTTCTACTCTAGAATCATCACCTCTTCTAGAACAAAAATTTCCCTTGGTCACATCTGAGAATGCATGTTTAGAAATAAATGATACCCTTTCCGCACTCATTACTTTAAACTCAGCTCCTAACCGAAAAACTCAATTCATGAGCATTTTAAAAGAACAAATAGGAGAAATTCTCAACAAATAAGGGTCTATGAATGGGTTTGTGAATTATCTTCTTAATATTGAAAAAATGAAACTGTCAAAAAATGAGATTGTGAACTACTTTTTAGAGATTGGTAATAAAATATTAAAATTTATCATAGACTATCTTTCTGAGATTGACAATCCAAAACTATTAAAATTTGTCAATCCAATATTTGACACGGGATAGGTGAGAGAATAGGCATGATCTGGTTGAAGATGGTAAATTAGCACTTTCTGAGAGGCAACCAGTTTCAGCTTTAATGTTTGCTTTTTATCTTTTGTATTTTTTTTAGGTTAATTGAGTCTTTCTTGGTATCTTTTGTAGGATTTGAAGATAATTTTGGCTAAACTGGGAAGGGAATAAATTTTGAAAAGACTTCTAGATCAAGTGACATCTCTCTTTTTTCTTTCTCTTTGTATCCACCTTTCATTTTTTCTACTCCATTGAAGACAATATCGATTAAGTTAAGGGAGAGAATAAAAATTTTTAAATTTTTAAGTCCTCAAGTAAGTTAGTATTTAGTATTTAACTACCTGAGTACACTTAAAAATTGAATTAAATCAAGTATTTTTATAAAAAAATTAATGCACAGACAGAGAGTTTGCGAGATATCGAGGGATCAAATATTAAGAAATCTCAATAAAGAATTAAGTTTCGAACTTAAACAATTTTTTTGAGTATTTTAAATTTTTCTACCAATATCAAAGAAGAGTTTACTTTTTATGAACTTATGTAGGGTAACTATAAGTTTCTTCATATTTAAAAAAAAAAATTTCAAGTACTTCATGCTGAGTAACTAGACTTTTTTACCTAAGCAAGCATTAAGTTCCGCATCAAAAGGTATGAAGGGCAAAGCTTTGTTGTATAGCTAGTTTTAACTCATAACCTATTTGATTCGAGCAAATAGGTCCAGAGGATATTCTATACCTAGTGCTCTAAAGCCATCGGTTCAGGAGTCATTGGCTGAAAACTCGCTATATGGGTCAAACAAAAGTTTAAGGGGTTAAGACACTCAATAGCGGTATAATATTAAAAAAAAAAAATAAATCAATAAATGAAGGATGGAAGTAACAATATACTTGTCCATATGAAGATTAATGATTTGGAGATAAAGATATGGATAATTTAGAAAAAGTTTAGAAAAAGTTTAGTATTCTTGGCTTAACTCTCACATTGATTAATATTAATACTTCAATGACATATCTCACTCACGCTCTATTGAACATCAGTGGTCCTTTTTGAAAATACTTGATAAAATTTGAAACTTTAAGTTAAACAGTACTTAAATCAAAATTCTTTCTTTACTCGAGGATGAGCAAAATTTAAGTTAGGGGGTGTGATAAGTCGCATATTTTTGTATTTATTTTAGATATTTTTGATAATTTATGATGCTAACATCTTCTAAAATACTTAATTTCATAAATAAATTAAATTTTTTTACAAAATAGATAATTTTGAAAAAATATAAAATTAGAGCATATTTATGAAAAATAGATGTTGAGTTAATTGAGTAATTTAAGTACCAAAATAATAATAAATTATTGAGTAATTTAATGTATATTTTTTTTTATTTTTCAGATAAAAATTGAAGTAAAAATCAAATCAAAATATCTTAAAAAATAAATTTTATAGCCTTCGATGCAGGTGGACTGGCCGCTCGGTCCATAGAAGCAATGGCATGGTCCACCGAAATAGTTTTGCGATGCACGCGGTTCATAGGTGGGTGGAGGAAAGTTTTCATGATCCGATGGTTCAAATTGATTCTGAACTTGATTTGACGGTTACTGTTCATTGTCGGTTCAAAAGAAAAAAATCTGTGTGCAATCCAATGGCCAAAAATCTATCCGATGTCAGATCCGACGGCTATGGTTATTCTCGACTGTGAATAGGAGAGATTGAGTACGATCCGACGGTCAAAATCAAATCAAACATATAATCGGATGGCTGTGGTGGATTCTGACTGAGAGAAGGATTGTAATGCTAAATTTTGGAGCAATCTGGGTGGTCCATTGAAGATCTGACGGTCAGAAATTAATATTATGGGTATTATATGATTTTTAAGGGTTTTGAGACTCCTTTTACTATCAGAAAAAAGTGAAAAGTTCACCTATAAATAAGGAGTCCAGGAATAAGTCAAAAGAGAAGAAAAATTAGTAGAAATATAAGAAAAAATTAAAAAAAAAATTAGATAGGTTTAGGGATCCAAGAAAAAGAAGAAGAGAAGTCAGTTTGCTCTACGGAGTACGAAGAAAGAAAGAGAGGTCATCAACTATCTTTCTAACGAGGCTGTGCTGATCCACTTCAGATTCTTGTTATAGCTTTATTTTATTTTATTATTTTTTTTAATTTTTTTTATAATTAAATTTTAATTTTAATTAATATAAAATTTATTTTTTTATACTTTAAATTCTTATCTTTTATTTTTATTGTAAGTAGATGCTAGGATCTAGTTAGTAGATTTTAGTAATAATTTATTTTATACTCTTTAAATTTTTATTATTTATTTTTATTATAAATAGAAGCTAGGATCTAAATAGTAGATCTTAGTATCTGATTTATTTTTCATACTTTTAATTTTTATTTTTTGACTTAAATTATTTTTTTAAAAAGTTTATTTTTTTATAAAATCAAAAATTTCAAATCAAAATCTTATCTTCTATATAGATTTGATCTGACTCACTACTTTCTATATATTTTTAATTTTTATTGAAGTCAAAATTAGATTGATAATCATGATGTCCTAACGACAACATCACGATCCTATCACCTATCCAGATCAATCCCGTGGATACCCATAGAAGTAGGATGCTTGTGTTGCTGATTCAAAATCTGCTTAACCCTAGATCCAGAGATTGAATTGGATTCAACCTCAATTATGGGTTTGAAGTAAAGAGAAAGCGATTCAGGTATGTGAATTGATCACAGGCTTTTATTTCTTCATTCTAAAATCAGTTTATATTAATTTTAGTATATGAATTAGATCTATTGGTGCTTCCATATGATGAATGTATGCTTAGATTAAAAGTATTTTAATTTAATTTTTTTATTATATTTTAGATTTATAAAAATTTTGAAATCCACATGCACTAGTACTTGTAGAAAATCTAACAGTAGTATCAAGCCACATGTTCATATGTATGAAAGTAGCATAATAGTTATGTAAATTATTTTTAGAATTTTGATTTTGGTTCATATATACGATGTATGTGTTTATGTTCAAATCTAAAAAGTATTTTAGTTCTGATTTTTATTCATATATGCGATATATAAAAGCATGCATAGGTTAAAAATTAAATTTCTATGATTTATATTTTTCATATATGCAATATATGATGGTATGTTTAGATCTGAAATTAATTTATAAAAAATTTAAAATTTTTATATATATGATATATGATTGTATGCATGTTCTGAAAGTATTTTGAGAACTAAAAACTTACTTTTTATGCAATAAATTTAGATCTAAAAATTATTTTTGTGATCTGAAATTAGTGTGTGCATGAGTCATTGGGCATGGGTAATTTTGCATTATGTCATGTAATTGGATTACATTTTAGGGTATGATTAAATCATATTGGGTCGAAATTGATGTAGCTATTGATTAAACTGAATCAAATGTTGATTTGGGTTAGATTAATTGAATTTATGATTCTACAAGTATTGTAGATTGAGTTGATTAAACTTCATATGTAGAATTGAGTTAACCTAAGGACCTAATTCGGTAAACCTAATTCATCTAAGTTGATTAATTGAAATCAATAAGCCATTCGATATCTAAGACAAGTCTTGATAAGTGATTTTTAATTGTGAGGCTACTCACCTAGATAATTTTGCCTATGACAAGTTAATGGCATACCCTCCCATCAATCTCACTTACCTGACCAATTGGATAATTGGGTTCATTAGTTGCTAAGGTGTTTTGGTTTAGTCCATATCAGTTAGATCAGTCATGTGATGACTGATTAGATGAGACCAAACGTAAACCTCCCTAATCAATATTAAGCCTTATGGTCTTCCACCATTGTAGAAGTGCGGGCGTGGTACTAGTGTTGACAATTCTTGACTGGTTATAGTGGTTCATTTGCATTGAGAATATGCAATCACTTTACTAGCAAAGAGTTGCTTCAGAGTGAAGATGGGGTTAGGCCCAATATGTGTTATCTGAGGGACTCAATGATGGCTTCACATCTGCTTGTGAACGGTGGGTCTGGCTTAACTAAGGAGTGGATAATATGTATTATATGAGCTCTTATGACTTAGAGATCAAGTCGCTGCAATATGCTTAAGGAAGCATCTGAGCAAAGAATTACCTATGCATTAATGTGCATGTCACCAACAACTATTAGGTGAGATGCATGGTATCGGTGGGACTGCAGCACTCACTAGAAACCTTGCATTGATCACATCGCATTTTTATTTTTCATCCAAGTATTGAAATTTGAAAAAAATAGTGAGAGTCTATTTACATCTAAAAGTCTCTAGAGCAAATATAATTTTAAATAAAAATTTTTAACTAGAATCTCTATTCTTGCAGATAAACAATGTCGGCCTCTAACCCACTAGCTTGTGTCCTGGAAACCAACCATCTAACTGACACAAATTTTTAGGACTGGCTCAGAAATCTTAAGATAGTCCTAATATCTAAAAAGATTGGGTATGTTCTCAACCAGGATGCCCCAACATTACCAGCCCATCCTACGGCAAAGCAAAGAGTACTTTGGACATGTGGACGGATGATGACCTTAGGATAAAGTGCCATATGCTGGCTTTTATGTCAAATGAGTTGCAGAGTCAGCATGAGCACATGCCCACTATCTGTGCGATGATCACTCACCTACAAGAGTTGTACAGTGAGTAGAGCCAAACCATGCGCTTTGAATTGTCCAAGCAGTTGTTCAATATGAAGATACACGAGGGATAGTTTGTCCACAATCATTGTATGACAATGTTCAAAGATCTTGAAGAGCTTGAGAAGCTTGAGTTAAATATGTAGAGGGAGATAAAAGTGGATTTAAACTTTCAATCCCTGACTAGTTCATTTGAGCAGTTTGTCATAAACTACTATATGGACAAATTGGACTGTAACTTATCCGAATTGATCAATATGCTGGTCACTGTTGAGGGTATCTTGAAAAGTTCAAGGAGCTCTGTTCTTACTGTTGAGTGGGTACCGTCTAAGATAAAGTCTCAAGGAAAGAAAAAGAATAAGCCTGTGAAGAAGCAGAAGAAGGAGAGCAAACCCAAGAAGGACAATCCAAAGAAAGCCATGGAGAAGAGAAAGTATTTTACTACAACTTCGATGGTCATTGAAAGAGAAACTATCTGTCTTACTTGGAGAGCCTAAAGATGAAAAAGGATGAACAACTTTTTGAAGGTATGCTCATAATAGAATCTAACTTAACAATTTCTTTTACTTCTAGTTAGATATTGGACTTTGGTTCTAGTGCTCATATATGTACTTCAATGTAGGGTCTAATAGGAAGTAGAAAGTTGAGGCAAGGTGATATGATCCTTTGGATCGGTAATGGAGCAAAAATTACTGTAGAGGCTATTGGAACCTATCTTTTTCGATTATCATCAGGCTTTAGATTAGATTTAAAAGACTGTTATTTTATTTTTGTAGCTAGCCAAAATTTGATTTTAATCTCTGTACTAGCATAGGATAGATTTATTTTTTAATTTTATAAAAATTATTATTTTATTTATTTATAAAATAAATTGATTGCATCTGATCTTTTGATTGACAGTCTTTATCACTTGCATGTTGATGCTAATGTGAACCTAAATGAGCAAGTAGTGAGTGCCGTAGGCCAAAAGAGATCCAGAGATGAGTTTAACCATAAGTACTTATGGCACCATAGATTTGGCCATATTAAAGAAGACAAGATAAATAGATTGAAAAAAGATGGGATCCTAGACTTAGTTAAATTTGAGTCAATTCTGATCTGTGAATCATGCCTTTAAGGAAAGATGGCTAGGTTACCCTTTGTGGAATAAGAGGAAAGGGCCACTGAGTTACTAACCCTGGAGCACACTGACATGTGTGGCCCATTTGATGTGTATGTTAAAGGTGGTTATAGCTACTTTATTACCTTTACTGATGATTTGTCATGGTATGGATTTGTGTTTCTTATAAAATACAAATCTGAAGCTTTTGAAAGGTTCAGAGAATTTAGCTATGAGATAGAGAAGCAAACAAGTAAATCCATCAAAGTCCTTCGATCTAATCGAGGAGAATAATACCTAAGTACTGAATTTTTGGAATATCTTAAGGAGAATAGCATAGTCTCTCAATGGACTTCTTCCGACATACTTCAACTCAATGGGATATCTAAAAGAATAAATAGGACCCTATTGGATATGGTTTGATCCATGATGAGCTTCACTGATTTATCCTATTTCTTTGGAGATACACCTTGTTTACCATGATGCATATTTTAGATAGAATTTTTTTTAAATCTGTTTCTACCACACCATATGAGATATAGCACGGTAAGAAGTCGAGTCTGAGTTATCTTAAGACTTGGAGATGTTTAACCTATGTCAAGAGACAGAAAGCTGACAAGTTAGAGGTTAGATCTATTATAGCTCAATTTATAGGATATCCCAAAGAATCCATGGGGTACTGCTTTTACTTTTCACATGATTACAATGTAATTATGAGTCGCAATGCCACATTCTTAAAAAAATAGTTTATCCAGGATGACGTAGTGGGAGGTTACTTGAGCTCGATGAGAATATCTCTAAAGAGCAATGAGCTATAGATCCTCAGAAATCCATCCATGATGAGCCAGTAGTTATTATCCCACCTCCACCTCGTAGATCAGTAGAATCTCCCATCCTCCATAAAGATACATGGGAATGCTAAAGGATGATGTAGAGGAAGCATTCCTTGTAGGAGATGGGGGTCATGATGATGATCCTAGTACTTTTAATAAGATGATGTCTGACATCGATTTTGAGAAATGGTTAGATACAATGAAGATAGAAATTGACTCAATACACCCGAACCAGATATGGACCTTAGTGAATCCATCTGAGAAAATTATTTTTATTGGGTGTAAATGGATCTACAAAAGAAAAATAGATGTCGATGGTAAGGTAGAGACCTATAAAGCAAGACTGGTGGTGAAGGATTATGTCAGTGTGAAAGCATTGACTATCATGACACCTTTTCACCTATAGCCATGTTAAAATCTATCCGCATATTGCTTACTTTTATAGCTTACTATGATTATGAAATCTGGCAGATGGATATGAAAACTACTTTTCTGAATGGATATTTTGAGAAAGATATCTATATAGTCTCTGAATTTCACATCCAGTGATAATGATCACTATGCCTATAAGTTACAAAGATCTATCTATGGACTCAAGCAGGCTTCTTAGAGCTGGAATCTTTGTTTCAATGATGCGATCAAATCATTTGGTTTCATCAAAAATGAAGAAAAATTTTGTGTTTATAAAAAGATCAATGGAGTGCGCTTATCTTTCTCGTACTGTACGTGGATGATATCCTCCTTATTGGAAATGATATTCTCGTATTGACTTCGATCAAAATTGATTGTCTAAGAAATTCTCCATGAAAGACTTAGGAAAAATGTCCTATATCCTTGGGATAAAGATCTATAGAGATAGATCTAGAAAGATGCTTGGCCTGTTACAAAAGTTGTATATAGAGAAAGTGCTAAAGTGGTTCAGTATGAAAAACTCCAAAAGGGGTTTGCTACCTCTTAGGTATGGTATTCGAATCTTCAAGATGATATGTCCTACCACTTCTTCGAAGATTGAGCGTATGAGTAAGATCTCTTATGCTTCGGTAATAAAGAGCTTCATATATGTCATACTATATACTTGACCTAATATTGCTCTTGCTGTGAGTGTCACGAGCAGGTATCAATCGAATCCAAATGAAGAGCACTAGATAGCTGTGAAGAACATCCTTAAGTACTTACAAAAGATTAAGGATTTATTTTTGATCTTTGGATGAGCACCTGAATTATGGATTGAGGGTTATACAGATTCGGACTTCATGTTGGATCTCGATGATAGAAAATCTACATTAGGATATGTATTCGTTTATAATGATGGTGCAGTCAATTGGAAGTGTTTCAAGCAAAGCATCATCACAGACTCGACCACAGAGGCTGAGTATATCGCTGCTTCGAATGCTACAAAAGAAGACTTCTGGTTCAAAAAGTTTATCGTGTAACTTAGTGAAATGACATTGGATGCCACACCACTATATTGCGACAACAATGGAGCCATAGCACTTGCTAAGGAGCCCCGATCTCATCAAAAATCAAAGCACATTGAACGGTGGTTCATATCATAGTGACCATCTTAAGAAGCAATATATCGAGGTATGAAAAGTAGACTCCATGGATAATATGGCAGACCCACTGACAAAGCAGTTGAGCCAGCCCAAAATGAAAACTCATCTTGAGAAGATGGGGCTTAGATTAATGGCCAATTGACTTTAGTCCAAATGGAAGATTGTTAGATATATTCCTAGAAGCTAATTATTGATTGACATATATTTATTCCATGACATATATTTTTACTTAAACTATTAATTTAATCAATAAAGGGCAAGTTTTCTTTTTTCATTCAAGTGTTATGTATTTGTTGGGTATAAAATACCCTCAGCTGAAGTTCTCAGTGGGATTGACCCTTGCAGTCCCCTCCGACGTTCGACTATTGGAAGACTCCGTCCGGACTTCTACGGGAGTCAGGCTCCGTCATCAACTTCAACTGCTGGTAAGCTCCGCCCAGACTCCTACGAGAGTCAGGCTCCATCCCCAACTTCAACCGCAAGGAAGACTCCGCCCGACTCCTACGGGAGCCGGGCTCCGTCCCCAACTTCAACCGCAAGGGAGACTCCGCCCGGACTCCTACGAAGTCGGCTCTGTCCCCAACTTCAACCGCAAGGGAGACTCCGCCCGGACTCCTACGAGAGCCGGGCTCCGTCACCAACTTCAACTGCTGGTAAGCTCCGTCCGGACTCCTACGGGAGCCAGACTTCGCACCTGACTTTAATTGCAGGAATACTCCCCCGGACTCCTACGGGAGCCGGGCTCCATCCACAACTCCAACTGCTGGTAAGCTCCGCCCGGACTCCTACGAGAGTCGGGTTCCGTCCCCAACATCAACCGCAGGGAAGATTCCGCCCGGACTCCTACGGGAGCCGGGCTTCGTCCCCAACTTCAACCGCAAGGAAGACTCCACCCGAACTTCTACGGAACCGGGCTCCGTCACCAACTTCAACTGCTGGTAAGCTCCGTCCGAACTCCTATGGGAGCGGACTTCGACCTAACTTTAATTGCAGAAGACTTCGCCCGGACTCCTACGGAGCCGGGCTCCGTCCACAACTCCAACGCTGGTAAGCTCCGCCCGGCTCCTACGGGAGCGGGCTCCATCCCCAACTTCAACCGCAAGGGAGACTCCGCCCGGACTCCTACGGGAGCCGGGCTCCGTCTCCAAGTTCAACCGCAAGGGAGACTCCGCCCGATCCTACGGGAGCTGGGCTCCGTCACCAACTTCAACTGCTGGTAAGCTCCATCCGACTCCTACGGGAGCCGGACTTCCACCTGACTTTAATTACAGGAAGACTCCGCCCGGACTCCTACGGAGCTGGGCTCCGTCCACAACTCCAACTGTTGGTAAGCTCCGCCCGGACTCCTACGGGAGCCGGCTCCATTCCCAACTTCAACCGCAAGGAAGACTCCGCTCGGACTCCTACGGAGCCGGGCTTCGTCCCCAACTTCAACCGCAAGGGAGACTCCGCCCGGACTCCTACAGGAGTCGGGCTCCATCCCAACTTTAACCGCAAGGGAGACTCCGCCGGACTCCTACGGGAGCCGGGCTCCGTCACCAACTTCAACTGCTGGTAAGCTCCGTCCGACTCCTACGGGAGCCGACTTCGCACCTGACTTTAATTGCAGGAGACTCCACCCAGACTCCACGGGAGCCGGGCTCTTCCCCCACTCCAACGGCTGCAGGCAGACTTCGCCCGGACTCCTACGGGAGCCGGACTCCACCCACGACTCCAACAGCAAGGACACTCCGCCCAGACCCTTATGGGAGCCAGACTCCACCCCCGACTGTGACTGAAGGAAGACTCCATCCGAGCTCCTGCCGAAGTCAGATTTGTGCTCCTCTGAACAGATGGCTAACTACCTCTCTCCGCCAGACACTCCAGCCGGAGTTCAGCCGACAGACCTTCATCCCCTGGGCACCGCAGTAACAGCCGCAATTCTGCTCCATTCCTGCGGCAGATTCCACGCGGCTCCATCACTCCATGACCCTGCTCCACGAAGATTCCATGCGGCTCCATCACTCCACGACCCTGCTCCACCTCCTGCGACAGATTCCACGTGGCTCCATCACTCCCTGGCAGGCCGTAATAATGGCCACGATCCTGCTCCACTTCCTGCGACGGATACCATGCGATTCTTCTATCCTCTGGCAAGTTCGACAACGGATGCCGCTCCACTCCTTGTGGCAGACTCCATGTGGCACACCCCGGTAATAGCCATGGGTCCACCCCACTACTCTCCGCAACAAACTTTCCCTGACTATGGGTGGCCCACTGCCAGACGGTTACAGGCATCACCATCAGTTTGTTGCCCCCTCCGCCTATAAAAGGGGGAACCCCAGATACGTTATTCTATAAGCTCTCATTTTTACCTAGAAACTCTGCTAAAAATTTCCGTTCGAGCACTCCATTCTTGTTGAGGCAGAGAACTGACTTGAGCGTCGGAGGGTCTTGCCGGAGCAACCCCACCTCCGATTTAGATTTCTTTTGCAGGTCCCAGCGGCGACCGCGACTCCAGCTTCTCCGACGTTATAGATTTTTGCACCAACAGGATTGGTGCTAGATGAAGGGGAGTGTGTCTTCGCAGTACCTTGTTCTTAAAGGGGCGCTCAATGGGACCACCCCCGGGCATCTTTTTCGGCGTTCTCTTCCCTCCTTTACTTGTTCTTTGCCCGATGCCTCCCCGCAAGGCGTCCAAGGACGATCCACGGCCTCCATGGCAAGATCTCAGGCTCTAGCCTCACCTCCAGTTTTCCAGCCTCCTCCTCCTCCTCCGGTGATGGCGGTCGATGCAGAGCAATTTGATCTGCTGGCGCAGCAGGTCAGAGGCTTCACTGAGGCCGTATAGGCCATGCAGTAGCAGCAGCAGCCGCAAGCATCAGTGCACCTGGAAAGGGTGTCACCGAAACACCAGAATCCGACGTGGGGCGGGCCACTTGGGCCAGCCATCCCATCTTTCCTGGGAAGACGAACCCGAGGGTGGAGAGCCCTCGATCGAATCACGACTCCACCCCTGGAAGATCCCTGCCCCCATTCTGCAGAGGACCCTCGAGACCCGAAGTCGAGAGGATTTTCTGGATCGGAGACTCCAAAAGATGAACCAACAGATCGAAGAACTCCGCCACGCTCCCCCCGCTTATGGTGAGGATATTTGCACTGACCCTCCCTTTTCTCAAATGATCATGCAGGAACCGATCCTGCCAAACTTCAAACTCCTCCAGTTCGAAAGCTACGACGGGACTTCAGACCCGTCGATCATCTGGAAGCCTTCCGGATGATGATGCTGCTTCATGGCGCACCCGATGCCATTCTATGCCGAGCCTTTCCATCCACCTTGAAGGGAGCGGTGAGAAACTGGTACTCGACGCTGAAGCTGGGTACC
This sequence comes from Elaeis guineensis, assembly GCF_000442705.2. Taxonomy (NCBI): domain Eukaryota; kingdom Viridiplantae; phylum Streptophyta; class Magnoliopsida; order Arecales; family Arecaceae; genus Elaeis; species Elaeis guineensis. Next base: position 54,293,049 of record NC_026000.2, read on the forward strand.
ATCTTTTTCTTCGATCAAATGAGCCACTAATTCATGGCCCATTTTGTCAGCAGTCGCACCCCCGGAAGGGCTCGGAGTCCCTCATGAATATCAGCAGAGGGAGGGGGAGTCCATTCGGGCCTACATCAACCGCTTCAATGTTGCAGCGCTGGAGGTCCAGAATTTGGACCAATCGGTAGCAATGGCCGCTTTGAAGGCGGCCTTCAGAAGAATGACCTTTTGTTCTCCCTGGAGAAGAAGTACCCCAGGGATTTTGCTGATTTGTTGGCTCGGGCTGAAGGGTATGCCCGAGCGGAAGAAGCCTTCAAAATGAAGGATGAGGAGACCGCGAGAGAGCGGCAGGCGGAGACTCGAGTGAGCCCACAGTCAAAAAAAGGTCGAGAGAAGCTCGCCGCATTCTCGATCCCCTCCTGGGCACAAGCATGCCCATACTCCACCCCGGGTAAATAGACAGAGAAGTTTGGATCGCGGGGTTCGGTGGGGTTCGCCATCGAGAAGATTTTGCAACTACGCCCCCCTCAATACCTCGAAGACCCAGGTACTGATGAAGGTCAGGGAGCAGCTCCCTAGGCCAGAGAGGATGCGCATGCACCCCGGGAAGCGCAACCCCAACAAGTTCTATCTCTACCACCGTGACCATGGCCACGACACGGAGGAATGCATCTAGCTCCGAGACAAGATCGAGGAGCTCATCCGGCAAGGTCGACTTGACAGGTTCATCCGACGCGGCTTGAGGGTAGAGAAGATTGGCCAAGGGCCCTACCGCAACCTGAACCGCCAAGGAGGGAGGAGCAGCCCGGGGATCGGCCTCCAATTAGGACCATCGACTCCATCACCAGAGGGCCTCAAGGAGGAGCAGACCTTCCACGACCATGGAACTCGGGAAACCTGTAAATGTATCGCTTACGACCTTGCCCTGAATCTAAATTCCTTTCGACTTTGCATGTTCCTCCCATTTGGCATGGATTTGTTACGACTGGGGATGACCCCTTTTAACAATTAAAACAAGGTTATGTTAGAAATGGAGGAGAACCTCATCCTAACATAAATAAAATGAAAGTCCGATTACTTGAGATCGGATTGGGGAGAGGCCTTACAATGCCCTAATGCGCCCCCATAGCCATGTCAGGAATAGGAGGAGAACCTCATCCTGGCATGAGCAAAGTCAAAGGCCCGATTCTTTTAGACTGGATGGGGGAGAGGCCTTACAACACCGAATGCGCCCCTACAGCCATGTCAGGAACAGGAGGAGAACCTCGTCCTGACATGAGCAAAGTTAAAGGCCCGATTCTTTTAGATCGGATGGGGGGAGAGGCCTTACAATGCCCTAACACGCCCCCACAGCCATGTCAAGAACAGGAGGAGAACCTCGTCTTGACATGAGCAAAGTCAAAGGCCCGATTCTTTTAGACCGGATGGGGGGAGAGGCTTACAATGCCCTAATGCGCCCCTACAGCCATGTCAAGAACAGGAGGAGAATCTCATCCTGACATGAGCAAAGTCGAAGGCCCGGTTCTTCTAGATCGGATGGGAGGAGAGGCCTTACAACGCCCTAATGCGCCCCCACAGCCATGTCAGGAACAAGAGGAGAACCTCGTCCTGACATGAGCGAAGCTGAAGGCCCGATTCTTTTAGACTGGATGGGGGGAGAGACCCTTACGATGGCCCTTATGTGCCCCCACGGCCCCGTTGGAAACAAGAGGAGAACCTCATCCTAACCTGAGCTGGAATCGACTACGTCAGGAACGGAAGGAGAACCTCGTCCTGACGGTGACGAAACCCGACCGCCCAACAAGATCGGATGAAGGGGAAAGGCCCCTTGGCGGCACCTTCACACTTCTACACAACCCCGCAAAAAGCAAGGGGAGGGCCCTCACTCCGAAAAGAGGAGAAAAATTAAAAAAAAAAGCGACGAACTACGTCGGAAACAGATGAAGGACAAACCACACCAAAGACCTAAGGAACCTCGTCTCAACAAAGATGGGAAGTTCCTACCAAATGCCCCCAGCCTTTAAGAAGGCTCTCGACATAGGTCAAGAAAACAGCAATGCCTCCGAGGTAACGTGGAGTTCGGACCACCAAGCTCGAGCCTACGGCCATGAACGATGAGGAAAGCGAACCAGCATATTGACGACTGGGCACCTCCAAACGACGTCAACGTTGGACAAGTCGAACGACAAGAGAAGTTCGGTGGACGATAATTTAATGCAATATGCGGACGAGGTAACACAAAATCCCTTTTCAATCTATTTGCGAAATATACATCACGAAGCTCAGAAGGCCAAAGGAAGAAAACCAAAATGACAAAAGCGAAACAAAACAACAAAAGGGAAAATGTATACATGAAAAGACAGAAGGCCAAGAAGAGCCCTAGGGAAGCTCTGCTCCTTCTGACCTAGAATTATCTACTCCACCCCTCATCCAGGACTGCCTCAGATTCTCAACTTCTTCTTCTAGCTCTCTCTTTTTCAGCAGCGCATCCTGGAGCGCCCGACGAAGTCATTGGCTTTCGATCTCCGCCTCTCGATGCTCTTTCTCAGGACCTCAGATTTCGCCTCCGCATCCGTGACGGCCTGCTGCTCGTATGCCAGTTGGACCTTCAATTGCTGCAGCTCAGCCATCCTTTCCCCGAGGGCGACAGAAAGCCCTTCAACGGTTCCTCTTAGGGACTGGAGTTCATTAGAATCCCGAGCAGAAGTAAGCTGAGCCCTGTCAGCCAGCTGCCTCTGAAGATGGGCGACTTCATCGGCCGCCACCCTGAGTCTCCCTTTATATTCATCCACTTGCCTGCGCCAACCGGCCCGTGCACGTCGTAGCTCACCTCGACGTCCTGAAGCTGCTGCTGAAGGTCGGAGACCTTCTTCGACCACTCCCGATGCCGTCAGCCCGGGCCAAGAGCCGGAATGAACTCCCTTCAGCTGGCCAATCCTCTCCTGCGTAGCTGATAGTTCCACCCTGAGAAGCTGATCTTGGCAGCTTGAGCTCAAATTCGATCATTGGCACTCTTCTTGTGTTCCTCAAGCTCCTTCGCGAAGTCCGCCTTCCTCCGGCTATACTCCATGATTCCCTTTATGTGGAGATTCCGAAAGCGGGTGGCCTCTGAGGTGGCTTTAGAGTAACCCTCCCTTAACCTACGAAGCTCGCCTTCCATCTTCTTCGACCTTTTCGTCGCATGAAGAACCTCCTTCTTCAGCCGCTGGATCGTGGACTTCAGCGGGATCCCCTGGGACAGGGGAAGTGCCTTGGCAGGATACTGCCATCAAGAGACAGAAGCGTCAAGGTGTGTCTCATTGCAGAAAGAAAAATAAAAAGGGGGGAAGGGGGAGAAGAGAAGCCATCCATGGTGAGAAATTCAACTTTATTGATTGAATGATTCTTGAAGACAAAAAGAAAGAAAAAAATTACAGTAAAAGAAAGCTACAAGGTCGGAGGTCTCAGACCTCAGAAGCAGGAGTTGGGGAGCTCGGTGTCCCTGGAAGGGGGGCTGTGGCAGCAGTAGCGGCAGGGGAAGGCCCAGCCTCATCTTCAGACTCCTCACCCAAGAAGCTGAGGTCAAGCTCGGGAAATTTCCTGGCCACCTTCTCCTGGCAGAGCTCGAACCCCTTGATGAAGGCTTCCTGACCAAACCGGACGTTCAGGTCTCTCATCTCGCAGAGGCCTTGAACTCCTCTACGGTAAGACCCCTAGCCTCTGAGACTAAGACTGAAATCTGCTCCATCAAATTGGCGACCCCGGCCTCCGCCGTTCTCACCGTCTCCTCCAAGGTCTGTTTCTCCTCCTCCCGGGCCTGCTTCTCTTTCTCCAGGGACTCTTGGAGGGCAACTACTTCAGCGACCTTTTCCTTGAGGTGGGCAACTTCGGCCCGACGATGCTCCTCCGCCAAATGGCATCCCTCCTCGCCCGATTCGTCGCCTCGATGTTGGCGAGGAGTTGGTGCCCAATCTGTAAGGGCGGCTAGGGGATCAGAATAGGGGTCGAAAAACTAATTAAACGAAGATTTGTTTACCTCGAGAAAGGACCCCAGGGAGTCCCAAACCCGCTGCTCGAGATCGACGTGATCGATCCTCTCGACGACATCAGGCAGAATGCAGCCGTCGATCAACCGCTTGATCAGGTCCCTGTCATTGAAGGGGTTCTCTGGCTCTTCTTCAGAGCCAAGGGACTCGTCAGCGGTGGCTCGGCGGCTACTCACCCTGCGGGCCACCAACTTTCTTCTCTTCCCCCTCTCGACTACGGGCGCCTCTGTGGAGCGGACCCCCGAAATGGGGGCCCCAGTCGGCGGACTCCTTGAAGAGGCCGGGGGGCCGTTGGTTCGCATCTGAAGGAACGTCGATCATCGGAGCCACCTGGATAGGCACGGCCAAGCTCGTCTCCTCTGCCCTGGCCCTCTTTGCTGATCCGACGGCTGCGGCACCCTTTCTTTTGTGGGCCTTGAGGCCCCTGGCAAGCATCCGTGCTGCTTCGACGTCCATTCCTTAAAAAAAAAAAATCAATCAATCAAAAATCAGAAGTCAATAATGAGGTGAAAAAGGAAGGAGTAGCATGCAAAAAAAAAAAAAAGAAGAGAAAAAAAAAGAAAAGAGAAAAGAGAGGAAAAAGAAAAGAAAAAGAAGAAGGACGGAAGAAGAGAAGAGAAAGGAAAAGATGGGGTACTCGCAGGATCCTGGGGGTCAGGCCGATGTTGAACAAAAATTGCTCCCTCAGAAGGTTGGGAAGGGAAGGAGCGGAGTAGTCAAGAAGCTTCCGGCGGCCTGGAGGTCGTCCTCCCCCAGGCTGGGGGCCCGGCGGACAGAATCCCTTAGAGAGCCCAAGGGGGCAGGCCCAGCCTCAGGGTCGGGTAGTGGACGAAGAGGTATTTTTCTTCCAGTTGTGGATTGAAGAGGGGCACCTTTCAGCAACCCCTTCTTGCCGAACTGAGAGGAGAAATACCACCAGTCCTTCGTCGAAGGATGACGCTTGAAGGTATAGAAATGCCTAAACAGAGAGAGGGACGGCTGGACCTCAACTACGTGGCAAAGAGAGAGAAACCCATCAAAAACCTAAAAGAATTCAGAGCAACTGAAGCCAAAGAGATATCTAAAAGCGGAAGAGGGCGACAACAAAGGGCAGAAGCGGAAGCAGAGCCCGGCATGAAACGCCTCCTGATACAAGCAAAAACGATCGGGTGGGGGAGTGCTAGCCCGATCGGAGGGGTCAGGCAGCTCCAGGTCGTACTCCGGAGGAACTCCATACTGAACCCTTATCAGAAGGAGTTCATCCGGGGTCAGGGAGCAAGGAATGGCCCAGCGCAAAAATCGGACAAGCCCAGCCCCAGATGCGGGTTCATCTATAGAACGAGGAACCTGGGGGGTTGAGGTGGAAGAACTCCCGAAATCGCTGGAAGCGAAAGAGCCGGAAGACATTTCAGATAACTTCGAATGAAGACTCTAAAGATCCTAAAGAAAATAGACAGGACAAAGGATGAGAGGTCACAGGAGACCAACTCAGAGGAAGGCGACAGGAGAAAATGGTGAAGAAAAGGCCCCTAAGCGGCAGAGAGAAGAGCGAAGATTCTAGGACTAACCTAGATCGCTCTGAAGGACGCGGAGGGGCGAGGACAGGGACGACTCGAAGGATGCCTATGGCCCAAGAAGATGCCAAGGAGAATCGGGACTCTCGAAGAAGGGGCGGATACTGATGGAACTCTCGAGCGGAATGGGGCCCCTAAAGGCGGAGGGACGGTTTAAATAGACCCTGGGATCCGACGCCATAATGATCGCGAATCCCCCTAGACCGGCCCGCGCTCGACACGTGTCCCACTCGCCATGGCAGGCGGCTAAAAGTGGCTGACGGCTGACAGATCCATTACTGCACCGTACCTGGGCCAGCGTACCAACGGGAATTTCGAAGGGTCCCTTCATATCGCCCGATTCGAAAAGACTCCAGCACGCACGCATTTAATGCCAAAATATCTGGGGGCGGTCGTGCGCAGGATTCGAGGAGACAACTTCGCTGTGCCAATCTCTCTGTACTTCCTTTATTCAAAATTCAAACTCGAAAGTAGGGGGACTGGTGTTGGGTATAAAATACCCTCAGCCAAGTTCTCAGCGGGATTGACCCTTGCAGGTCCCCTCCGACGTTCGACTACTGGAAGACTCCGCCCGACTCCTACGGGAGCCGGGCTCCATCATCAACTTCAACAGCTGGTAAGCTCCGCCGGACTCCTACGGGAGCCGGACTCTGTCCCCAACTTCAACCGTAAGGAAGACTCCGCCTGGACTCCTACGGGAGCCGGGCTCCATCCCCAACTTCAACCGCAAGGAAGACTCCGCCCGGACTCCTACGGGAGCCGGGCTCCTTCCCCAACTTCAACCACAAGGGAGACTCCCCCGACTCCTACGAGAGCTGGGCTCCGTCCCAACTTCAATGCAAGGGAGACTCCGCCCGGACTCCTACGGGAGCCGGGCTCCGTCACCAACTTCAACTGCTGGTAAGCTCCGTCCGGACTCCTACGGAGCCGGACTTCGCACCTGACTTTAATTGCAGGAAGACTCCGCCCGACTCCTACGGGAGCCGGGCTCCATCCACAACTCCAACTGCTGGTAAGCTCCGCCCGGACTCCTACGGGAGCCGGGCTCCGTCCCCAACTTCAACCGCAAGGAAGACTCCGCCCGACTCCTACGGGAGCCGGGCTCCATCCCCAACTTCAACCGCAAGGAAGACTCCGCCCGGACTCCTACGGGAGCCGGGCTCTGTCACCAACTTCAACTGCTGGTAAGCTCCGTCGGACTCCTACGGGAGCCAACTTCGCACCTGACTTTAATTATAGGAAGACTCCACCCGGACTCCTACAGGAGCCGGACTCCGTCCACAACTCCAACTGCTGGTAAGCTCCGCCCAGACTCCTACGGGAGCCGGGCTCCGTCCCCAACTTCAACTGCAAGGGAGACTCCGCCCGGACTCCTACGGGAGCCGGGCTCCATCCCCAACTTCAACCGCAAGGGAGACTCCGCCCGGACTCCTACGGGAGTCGGGCTCCGTCACCAACTTCAACTGCTGGTAAGCTCCGTCCGGACTCCTAGGGAGCCGGACTTCACACCTGACTTTAATTGCAGGAAGACTCCGCCCGGACTCCTACGGGAGCCGGGCTCCATCCACAACTCCAACTGCTGGTAAGCTCCGCCGGACTCCTACGGGAGCCGGGCTCCGTCCCCAACTTCAACCGTAAGGAAGACTCTGCCCAGACTCCTACGGGAGTCGGGCTCCATCCCCAACTTCAACTGCAAGGAAGACTCCGCCCGGACTCCTACGGGAGCTGGGCTCCGTCCCCAACTTCAACCACAAGGGAGACTCCGCCCGGACTCCTACGGGAGCCGGGCTCCGTCACCAACTTCAACTGCTGGTAAGCTCCGTCGGACTCCTACGGGAGCCAGACTTCGCACCTGACTTTAATTGCAGGAAGACTCCGCCCAGACTCCTACGGGAGCCGGGCTCCGTCCCCCACTCCAACGGCTGCAGGCAGACTTCGCCCGGACTCCTACGGGAGCCGGACTCGCCCAGACTCCAACAGCAAGGACACTCCACCCAGACCCCTACGGGAGCCAGACTCCACCCCCGGCTGTGACTGAAGGAAGACTCCATCCGAGTTCCTGCCGAAGCTGGATTTTGAGCTCTCTTGGATAGATGGCTAACTACCTTCTCTCCCAGACACTCCAGTCGGACTTCAGCCGGCAGACCTTCATCCCCTGGCGCACCGCAGTAACAGTCGCGATTCTGCTCCATTCCCTGCGGTAGATTCCACGCGGCTCCATCACTCCACGACCCTGCTCCACGACGATTCCACGTGGCTCCATCACTCCACGACCCTGCTCCACCTCCTGTGATGGATTCCACGCGGCTCCATCACTCCTGGCAGGCCGTAATAATGGCCACGATCCTGCTCCACTTCTGCGACGGATATCGCGGATTCTTCTATCCTCTGGCAAGTCGCGACAACGGATGCTGCTCCACTCCTCGTGGCAGACTCCACGTGGCACGCCCCGGTAATAGCCACGGGTCCACCCCACTACTCTCCGCAATAAACTTTCCTGACTATGGGCGGCCCACTGCCAGATGGTTACAGGCATCACCATCAGTTTGTTGCCCCTCCGCCTATAAAAGGGGAACCCCAAATACGTTATTCTATAAGCTCTCATTTTTACCTAGAAACTCTGCTAAAAATTTTGTTCGAGCACTCCATTCTTGTTGAGGCAGAGAACTGACTTAAGCATCGGAGGGTCTTGTCGGAGCAACCCACCTCCGTTTAGACTTCTTTTGCAAGTCCCAGCGGCGACCGCGACTCAGCTTCTCTGACGTAAGTGATTTTTGCACCAACAGTATCCTTGAATCATTCTTGAAATTGATGTTACGATATATATTCTTAAGTATTGAGAAATAGAGGTATGTATAATCGATTCCTAAACTGCTCTCAATCATAGGATAGTCTTGATGATGATAATCGATCCAGATAGACTGATGCATGATTCACTTCCTTCAGAGTAGATAAATCTCTAATCTATAGTATAGAGATATTAAGCTACAAGTACGGATAGTTGCTAGTAAAAAAAAAGTACTCTATAAGCCAATCGTAAGTATGTTGTGATGGGATTTTTCTTTATAATTTTTCAACTCATGTAATGACATTTATTATTTGATAATAAAATGAGGTATTGATTCATCATTTTAGTTGCATCTTATTATGTCTAAGATTATGATGAATCTCAAAGATTAGGGTAATAGTTTTAGGAGACATGAATGGATCATGCTTATGAGATCTAAAATCTTAAAATTCTAATCTTAAATATTTTGATCGTAGGAACATTGAGTCAGGGATCAATGTTCTGATAGACTGATACATCCTATGTATGCTCGATAGAGAGGATGGTAGATTCACTAGCCACTTGTGTATGGGATACTAATATAAGAATGTGAGTGCTCATTTAGAAAATGAGTCCACTGAATTGACATGATAAAAGAAAATATCTTATGGAAGTCTTACTTGCATGTCAAAGATGGTTCTCTAAGTGAGAGTTGTGCAAGTGATCCTTAGACTTGAGATCATCATAGAATTTTGTATCCATGAACTTATATTTTGGTTCATACCCAGCATGGCATTAAGACATGTATGAGGTATTCTTGATATGGTGGAGTGTGTACGAAGGTTGTGAGTAGGTCAATATGAAATCGATCACTCTTAGTAAAAGGAGATCACATCCTGTGTATTCTTATTCCTAGATGACTCAAAAAAAATTTTTAGCCAAAAATAGAAAGGAGATTAGAAAGAATTTCTAATACTTCTTTATCAGAGTCATCATTGGTTAATTGAGAATCGATATAAATATGTATTTGAGTTTGATATAATTCTATACTCATAAACATATTCAGGACCAGGGATGATAGATGGATTGAATTGCACGGTAACTTGCCACTGAAGTATATTTTTGATATTTTCATCAAATTTTATATCTTTTGGGTAGTCATGATATGTTACTAAATATCAATCTTGACTTGTAGATTTGATCAAATTAAAGAGTTAGTTCAATCATCAATTAGAAGGATTCTAATTGTTGAACTTGGGTTAGCTCGATTGGACCTAAATCGGTTAGATTGAAATCTAATCAAATTTGGTCAACTTATACCTAGACCTACTACTGACTAGATATGAAATCCAATGGATCACACACATATAAAAGTTGGCCAAGGACCCTTTTAATAAGGTTGATTGGAATTTTGGATTCAATTAGGGTTTCGATAAGCCTGCTAGCATGTGTGGAAATTCTTGCTCTTTTAGAGATCAATTTGATCTCATTCCTTACAAATTAGGTAGCCCAATTTGGTGGGCATTTGGGTTAGATCATGCCACCTAGAAGTAGCCTAAATTGGAGAATCACATCCCATGTTAATGCCAATTATGAAGAGTCCAAGTTATGAAGGACTCTTGGCGCAAAACAGGTTTTGCTTGCGCGTGTTGGTGTGAGCAGAAGAAAAAATCCTTCTGACATGGGATTAAGACACATGTGGTAGCCCACATCACCCTCCATCCTTTAGTGCACATCTGAAAGTATAAGATGAATTTTTTCTAGATTATGTGGGGTGGAGAAACATTGGAAATGAGAAGGGTCTCTCACACACGCATGATGAAGCGTCACATCTCTCTGTATTTTGGAGAGTCCTTCTAATCAAACTCATTCAAATTAGAACCATTTTTTTTGATAATTTTCACATCTGACAATATATTTTTATTAATTTTTTTAGAATTTTTTTAGACTTATCTGATGGCCAAATGGATGCTAGAAGCTTCCTCATGTGCGCATGCATGCGGTGATCAGAACTCACATGAAGAGGTGCGAGAATAGCAGCCTTTTGTGAGATTTTATCACCTTATTAGGTTTTTTGGGATTGAAAATGAGTCCTCTATCCATGTGGATTTTTGTAGATTTTTATGATTTGAGAAGGAATGCAAAAACATCCCTTCTCTGGTCGCACGCACAGGTACAGGAGCAGATCAGTGTATCGATGATAAGAGTCCTTCTGCTTGAAGAAACTCTTATCTCTGATAATCTGATTAGATAAGCCTCTTGGATGAGGTGTGTCCCTCTCTTTTTAGTGCCCCTCTGATGGCTATAAAGGGGTATGGGCATAGAGTGTCCGATGCATTTAGAAAAGGTTTCCAATTTCTCTTCATAGCTCTCTCTTCTCTCTTACAACCTATCTTAGTTTTAGGACAAGACTTTGGGATTTAAGACAAAACCTTATTTGGTCCTAACAAGGGTTGTGAGGGTCTTAAAGAAGATAAATCAGAAGTCCAGAGGAAGGTCTAAGAGGGTTGAGTCAGATTTTTGGAGAAACCTGACTGGTATAGAGCTAGTCAAGTTCTAAGGGCTAGAACTCTTGAAGCAAGATGAAGGAAGAGCATTGTACTTGGTTCAATTTTCGTATGGATCACCATTAGAGGGCAGACACTTGGATACCTTGAAAAAATTAAGATTAGCACTATAGATATTCTTCTTATCCAAGTTTAATTTATTGTACTTTGATTGATATAGTCAAGGATTTCTAAGCATTAGGATTTTCGGTGCATCAAGTGTTTCAAATGAAACTTTTAAACACCTAACCCTTTCGCTATGCCACCAAAACCCAACAATAGTATCAGAGCCTACATTGATCTATATAATCAAAGGTTAAAATATTATCTTGATTGTGATCAAGCATGGATTTTTGGTTTGGTTCAAGTTGGATCAAGGGTTGAACCCAATTGAACATCCGAATCCTAGCATGTCTTAGAGATATATTTTAGTTAAATACATGATGTATGTATAGAATCTTTCTGAGTAGCCTAATACTCAAATTGGGGTTCATCATCAGGCCATCCGATCATAAGAGCAAGTAGGGTTCAAAGACCCTCTCTTTCCATTCTATGGGTACTCTTATGGCGTGTAGGGGTGCCACTGTGATGTCCAATAAGAAGAACCACAAAAAAAATTTTTGTATTCATGCATATATATGCAAAGATGCTATGTTATAATCATATTGTATGATTATGTTTTCATATCTTAGAGATATGATAAATGCCATGATTAGTTGTTATGATTGTTAAGATACAACTATAACAGTGCATCATTGTGATTGATTGAATTAGGATGTACTTGAGACCATTAAAGTCCTCATAAAAATTATATTAAGTCATAGTATTGTGAACCAATAGCTAACTTATTTCTTGAATCGATTAATCAATTGGTGTCTAAGGAGTATTTCAAGTGCGGTGGTTATTTAATTGCTTTCATTGCTGGCCTGGCCAATTTTATTAGTGTCTAAGAAAAGCAACAGGAGGACCTCCACCAATCTTAACACTTTCCTAACTAATTGGATTAGTTTGAATCTGAAATGATGGTAACTCAGTGTTTTGAATACTACATATGCTTTCTTCATGCCTAGTCAATATCCTGTTAAAAACCATAGTAGGTTTGTTGTGATATCCACAAGGCTTGCTATAGAGATTGATGTAGGTTTGTCTTGGTACATATTAGATGCTTTACGATATATTTTGGATATATTACTTTGTTGTGATATCCACAAGGATAATATTTTTCAGATATGACTGTATGAAAATGAAGGGTCTGACTTAACTAAAAATACTATAGTCTGTTGTGATATCCATAAGGCTATGAGTATTTTTAAAGGTAAGGTTTATGTTGAGAGTTGCATGAGATGCAATTGGATAGATTTTCCTATCTTTGAACTCAATAAGGATTGTTGTGATATCCACAAGGCTTCATGAGGGATTAGAATCTCAACCTCATTAAGAAATTAGATTAGAGTTTCTCATTTACCATAGGAGAGGGCTATGGTATCTAATAAAATAGTGAGAGACATAACTAGTTTAAAAGATCTGATCTAGTTATGTATGTCAAACATGAGTAGTCTGCTTATACTATTTTCTTATTTATGTAGATTTAAGTCTGCATTATGGCTTTTTTATTTTCACTACATAATACCATAGATAAAAATATGTTAACCAATTCCAACTATGTGGATTGGTTGAGGAATTTGTAAATTAAGGTCGTATCGAAGAAGAACTCTGATATTCTGGATATTCTTGATCTCAGATTGGTCGGTAATAATGAGAAGGCAAAAAATATCCATATGGATATTATCTATTTATTTTATGATAAATTTAGACATTGGAAGAATAATTGCAAGAATTATCTTGCAAGTTTGAAGCAGATGCAAGTACAGCACCAAAAGATGTGTATATGATACGGACTTATTTTTATTGAGTGGCTCAGACTCTGATACTTGGGTATTGGATACTACCTGTGGATCATATATTTATAATTTATTACAGTGACTATAGAATATCAAAGATCTTAAAAGAGGTGACCTCAAGCTTTATGGTGCAAGTGGAGAGTCCATTAGCGTAGAGGCTATGGGAACCTGTATGCTTGATTTACCTTCGATTAAAATTTTAGAATTGAAAGACCGTTATTACATGCAAAGGTCATTAGAAACATTATTTCTATACCTATATTGCTAAAATAAGGTTATGAAATAAGTTTAATAGGAAATGGATGTTCATTTTCTTTTCTAATAAATTTTATGGCAGTAGTTATATTGATAACAATCTTTTAATTCTTACACTCAATAAAAATATTTTTCATATTGAAAGAAATATGAAAAGAAAGAGAGAAGATGTAAATATCACATACCTCTGATATTGTCACCTTGGTCATATTAATGAGTCAAAAATAAACAAATTATACAAAGAAGAATTCTTTGATCCATATGATTATGAATCATTAGAACTTGTAAATCTTATCTTATGGGTAAGATGACTAAGACTCCATTCTCTAGATATGGAGAGAGGGTGAATGAGTTGTTAGCTTTAGTACATACAGATGTATGTTGACCGATGACAATTCAGGCCAGAGGAGGATACTTTTATTTTATCATCCTTACAGATGATTTATCGAGATTCGAATATGTGTATCTTATAAACATAAATCTGAAGCCTTTGATAAGTTCAAGGAGTATCAATGTATGGTCAAAAAATAAACTAGAAAAAGTATCAAGGTTCTTCGATTTGATCGAGGAGAAGAATACTTATCCGCGAATTTCTTGATCATCTTAAAAGTAAAGGTATGCTCTCTGAATGGATCCCTCCTTATACATCCCAGTTAAATAGTATAATAGAAAGGAGGAATCGCACTTTGATGGATATAGTGCGGTCCATGATGTGCTTCACTGATCTCCCAATATCTTTCTAGGGATATGTCCTAGAGACTGCCGCATATATATTGAACAGGATGCCTTCAAAGTCTGTTGTAAGCACACCATATGAGATATGGAAGGGAAGGAAGCCTAATCTTAAATATCTTAACATTTGGGGCTGTCCTGCTTATATTAAAAATATTTTTGGATATAAGCTTAGTGTTAGATCAAACAAGTGTAAGTTTGTAGGGTATCCTAAGGAAACTAAAGGATACTATTTCTACCACCCTACTGAACAAAAGGTATTTGTTAGTAGACATGCCATTTTTTTGAAAAATAAATTCATCCAAGAAAGAGGCAATGGGAGGAATATTGAACTTACAAAAGTTCAGAATCTACAAATCAATCCAGAAATATCTATGATTAAACCACAAGAAGATCCTCAATCAGAAGTACCAAAGATGAGGTACATCCACAATACGCACTTCCTCTCCAAAGGTCAGATAGAGTACGTCAAGCACCTCTAGATATGATTTTGTCATTGAAAATGATAATTTGATCAACATCATTTAGGATGATGATCCACTGACCTATTCGAAATCTATCATGAGTAGAGACTCAGACAGATAGTTGGAAGCCATGAAATCTGAGATGGACTCGATATACACCAACCAAGTGTGGACCTTGGTTGATGCACCTGAGGGTGTGATCCCAATAGGTGCAAGTAAGTCTTCAAAAGAAGATCAGAGCAGATGGCCAAATAGAAACCTACAAGGCTAGGTTGGTGGTGAAGGATTTCAGACAAAGACAAGGAATTGATTATGATGAAACCTTCTTACTAGTGGCTATGCTCAAATCCATCCAGATTTTGCTTGCTATAGTGGTATACTATGATTATGAGATCTGACAGATGGATTCAAGATCGCTTTCCTCAATAATAATTTAGAAGAAGAGGTCTATATGATTCAGCTGAGGAATTTGTCTCAATGGGATGACAAATCAAGTATGCAAGCTAAAGAGATCCATTTATGGATTGAAGCAGGCTTCGAGAGTTGGAACATCCAATTTGATATGACAATCAAAGAGTTTGACTTTATCAAAAATAAGGATAAACCATGTGTATATAAGAAGACAAGTGGGAGTGCTGTTTTTTCTTGGTTCTGTATGTTGATGACATACTGCTCATTGGGAATGATATCTCAAAGATGCAATCGATCAAGACTTGGCTATCGAATAATTTTTTTATGAAAGACTTGGGTGAAGCATCCTATATACTAGGTATAAAGATTATAGGGATAGATCATAAAAGGATGTTAGGCTTATCCCAGTCATGATACATAGATCTTATATTAAAGAGATTTAATATGAGGTAAGTAAGAGAGGTTATCTGTCTACAAGTCATGGTATACATCTCTCTAAGAAAATATATCCTAAGACACTAGAAGAGAGGAAGAGGATGAATGAAATCCTTGTACTTCGACTGTGGGATCAATTATGTTTGCCATGCTATGTACCAGACCTGATGTAGCTTATGCTTTGGGCGTAGCTAGCAGATTTCAGGCTAATCCAGGAGAGGATCATGGAAAGTTATGAAAAATATTCTAAAGTACCTAAGAAGGACTAAAGATATTTTTCTCATATGTGGTGGAGGATCAGAGTTGAAACTAGAAGGATATATAGATTTTAATTTTCAATCTGATCCAAATGATAGCAAGTCAATATTAGGATACACGTTTACCCTAAATGATGAGGCAATGAGTTGGAAGAGTTTTAAGTAGCAGAGAGTAACTGACTTAACCACTGAGGCTGAGTACATCGCTGCTAGTGAAATCGCTAAGGAAGCTGTCTGGATGAAGAAGTTTATCATAGAATTAGAAGTCATTCCTGTGATTGAAGGATCAGTGCCACTCTATTGTGATAACACTAGGGCCGTTATTCAAGCTAAGGAACTTAGGTCTCACCAAAAAAATCAAGAATATCCTCAGACGCTTCCACCTCATTCGAGAAATTATAGAAAGGCAAGATGTTGTCCTTGAACGAGTAAATACAAAGAACAATATAGCAAGCTCATTTACTAAGGCCATACCATAGCAGCTATTTGATAACCATCTTGATTGTATGGGATTGAGATACAAAGATGATTGACTTTAGTGCGAGTAAGAGATTGAAAGAGGAGTACCCTATAAGCCAATCGAAGTGTGTTGCGATGAAATTTTTTTTGTAACTTTTCAACTCATGTAATGATATTTATTATTTGATAATAAAATGAGGTATTGATTTATTATTTTAGCTGTATCTTATTATGTCTAAGATTATGATGAACCCAAAGATTAGGATAATAATTTTAGAAGACATAAATGGGTCATGCTTGTAAGACCTAAATTCTTAAAACTCTAATCTTAAATATTCTGATCGTAGGAATATTGAATCGGAGATCAATGTTCCAGATAGACCGACACATCCTAAATATGCTCAATGGAAGGGTGGTAGATCTCATTAGCCACTTGTGTATGGGGGATGTGGGTGATTATTTGAGAAATGAGTCTACTGAATTGACTTGATAAAAGAGAACATCTTATGGTATGCTTACTTACATGTCAATGATGGTTCTCTAAATAAAAGTTGTGTAAGTAATCCTTAGACCTGAGATCACCATAAAATCTTATGCACATGATGAAGGAACCAGATCTAGGGTTTCAGGGTTAGATCTTGAAACTTTTTCAAGATCATGCAGTGGAAGACTAAAGTAAATCAAAATTTATTTTATAAAATCAGAGAATCTCTAGATCAAGACTCTATTACATGATTATTACATGGCATTAAATTAGAAATTAAAATATATGGAGAATGAACTACTTGTTGATCATATCAACATGTTTCTATGCTACATCTGATGTATGTAATAAACAATAGATCAAATCTATTACCTTGCAAGTAGACATTCTAACCTTGCTGATCCAGGTTGAGGATGATGTTATGAGCCGCACACACATCCGGCCTCTAGGAGTCATCCACACGAGCCCACGAATCTCGATCAGAAGTTCTGCTCCAGAAAATCAGCACAGTATACTAGTACTGTGCTGATCCTTCTTCGATGGTTGATCAGGTGCCTCCTTCTTCTTGATTTAGACTCTTCCAATGATGAAAAGTAGGAGAAAGAGTTTTAGATCTGAGATGCTCTCAGAAAACTCAAGATGGAGGAAGGAAAGAGTTGAACACAACAACCCTAGAAGAAGACCCTCTTCTTCTTTCTTTGCTCTCTCTAGACATCCTATCTTGTATCTATTATATCACCACTCTCCAATCTTTTTCTCTTTGATTTTTGGATGCCCCAAAGGTATCTCTTTAATCTATTTTTTAAAAAAATTTATAAAAAAATTCATTTTATATAGAGAGATATGATAGAGTCCTTGTCTAGGTCAAATACCTAGTCAAGGTTTAACCAAACATGGCAAGATAAGGGGCGCCCAACTCTTGGGTGCCCCCTCCTTTTTTTTGTACATAGACCAATAGCAAAGGGAACCTATCAAGTGACATAAAAGCTACAAAAATTTCAAAAAAAATTTGGATAAAATCAGTGCAAAAAGGAAAGAGTTTTGGATTTCTAAAAACTCTATCTCATAGAATTTAAAATCCAAACTTATTCCTACTTTAATTTGATCCACAACCATCTTTCATGTAAGAAAGAAGAGAAAAAACTTTTTGGGCATGGTGAAGACCTGGGAGAGGATTTTTGTCTCACAAAATAAGAGAAAATTGGGTGGAATAAGAGAGAGGGCGTGGGGGGCTTATATGGCGCAAGGTAGAATCCTAGTCTTACTAGGATTCTATCTTATGACTTATTTTAATTTGGTTTTTAAATCAAATCAAATCAAAATTAGATCAACCAATTAAAATAGATTTTAACCTAATTAAAAATCAAATTTAATCAGATTAAATTAGATTTAAATCTATTTTAATTTTTTAATCAAATTAAAAATTAGGTTGACCCAAGTCCTAATTGAACTAGGACTAGTTTTTTTTTGTACTTGACTTATCTAATAAATCAATTAGGCTTGATCCAATCAAGTCTAAACTAAATCTAATTAAATTATATTAATTAGACTTAATCTCAGCCTATTGGCTTAATTAAATTAAGCCAATTAGCAATCAAATTGCTAATCGATCCTCCTACAACACTTGCACTAGGTTAAATGTCAATCGTATTGATCGTTTAACCCTAGAACGATTCTTAATCATTGATCAACCATCTGATCGGATCGTGAACTCTAATGTGTGTGACCTCATAGGTTTAAATGTAAGTCGATAGTATAAAAATAAATTTTTGTACCAATCGAAGTGACCATCTAGCAATGATACTCGACGGTCGGATAGGTCAAATGTGTAGAACAACATCTTTAGAACTCATGCGGATATAGTTTCCATATAATTCATCTCCTTGACAATGATCATAGGATAGCTCAAAGTTTAACTGTCAACTCTGATCAGTTGTCCAATTATATTTCAAAAAATCCATCTGATAGATTATTCTGGTCAAGATTTTGCTAAATTGAAATATAGTGACTCATTGTTCTCCAACTCTTGGAGTGATCAATCCCATCTCGATCATACTCTGACTTCGCAAGTACTTGACTGTGCCCAAAAGCCTTCTTTCACTGAATTAGAAATTCAGTTAGTCTAGTACCAAAGCACAATGAGTTGCTTGCAAGTCACTGAAGCGATCTCAGGTCTAAGAGACACTTATACCTATATCCCATCAGAGATATTCTTGACAGCAGAATACTCTGGAGTTGGTTACGTTCAATGATGATGTACTCTTACATCTCACATGTATGCTATACCAGTGTCTCCACACTCCTTCGTTAAGAGGACAACCAACCCATATGGCCTACAGTGACTATGCTCGATAGAAGCTGTCGTCCTTATTAATAGCCTATCATTTGGTCGTGAATAATTTTAAGGACTAATCAATAAATTCTCTCTTTATCAAACTTAAATAGTCCTAAGGACTTCATCATAACAATAGAGTTCGTTAGAAGATGAAAACTTATGATGAAAATACCAAAAATATATTTTATTTATTAATAAATCAATTACAATACTTGGTTGCTCAACCGTCAATAGCTTGACGATTGACTTTTGGGATATATTTTTTAACAACTTCAACTTATCCTAAAACCACTCGGTACAGTATCTAATACCCATCTTCAATTTGTGGTTGTCGAACTCCTTTATCGCCAGGGCTTTAGTGAAGGGGTCAGTCAGGTTCTCCTTTCTGTCGATCTTCTGAAGGTCGACGTCACCTCGATCCACGATCTCTCAAATCAGGTGGAAGTGGTGCAAAATATGCTTCATCTGCTGGTGTGCTTTGGGTTCCTTCGCCTAAGCTATGGCACCAGTGCTGTCGCAGTAAGCAGGACGAACTATCGAGGGAGGGTGCTACTCCGAGCTCGATGATGAATTTTCTCAACCATACAGCTTCCTTCACGGCATCCGATGCTGCGATGTACTCCACCTCGCAAACAGAGTCTGCCACAGTATGCTGCTTGAAACTCTTCCAGCAGATGGCTCCACCATTCAGAGTAAAGATATAACTGACATGCTTCTGCTATCATCATGGTCAGATTGAAAGCTGGAGTCTGTGAAACCCACAAGTTTCAGATCTGACTTGCCATAAACCAACCATTGGTCCTTAGTATTTCTCAAATACTTAAAGATGGCTTTAACCACTTTCTAGTGGTTTTCTCTAGGATCAGATTGGTATCTACTCACTACTCCTAGTGAGTATGCCACATCTGTCTTGTACATGTCATGGCGTACATGATAAATTCATGATCGAGGCATATGAGACTCTACTCATACCCTCTCTCTCATCAGGAGTTGTCAGATAATCCTTCTTAGAGAGAGAAATTTCATGGCCTATCAGTAGATAGTCCTTCTTGGAATTCTCTATGCTGAACCTCTTCAGCATAGTGTCTATGTACGTGGACTGAGATAACCCAAGCATCTTTTTAGATCTATCCTATAGCTCTTCATCTCTAGGATATAGGATGCTTCACCCAAGTCCTTTATGGAGAACTGCGATGACAATCAAACTTTTATTCCCTGTAGTGCGGGGATGTCATTCTCGATTAAGAGAATATCATCCACGTACAAGACAAGGATACCATAATTGGATCATTTGCATATTTATAGATGTAGGGCTCTTCTCCGTTCTTAATGAAGCCATACATTTTGATCACCTTATCAAAATGCATGTTCCAACTCCGAGAAGCTTGCTTCAATCCATAAATGGATCTCTAAAGCTTGCACATATTGGACTCATCTGTGGATGTAAACCCCTTAGGTTGTATCATATACACCTCTTCGATTAGCTCTCCATTCAGGAAAGCTGTCTTTACATCCATCTGCCAGATCTCATAATCCAGATGGACAGCTATTGCAAGCATTATCCGAATGATTTGAGCATTGCTATAGGAAAAAAATATCTCGTCATAGTCAATACCATAACGTTGACGATACCCCTTCACAATCAGATAGGTTTTATAGGTCTCCACCTTTCCGTCTGCACCCCTCTTCCTTTTGAAGATCTATTTACACCCAATGGGTTTAACCCCTTCAGGTGGGTCAACCAATGTCCATACATCGTTGACCTTCATGGACTTATTTGGATTTCATGGTTTTAAGCCATTTTTTGAAATCAGTTCTTTGTATTGTATCCATATAGATGATCTGATCCTCATCGTTCTTATCGAGTTCGATGGGATCACCATCTCGGACCAAAAAA
The DNA here is from genome assembly GCF_000442705.2 of Elaeis guineensis. Lineage (NCBI taxonomy): Eukaryota > Viridiplantae > Streptophyta > Magnoliopsida > Arecales > Arecaceae > Elaeis > Elaeis guineensis. The sequence continues at coordinate 54,313,561 of NC_026000.2, forward strand.
TCATAGTATCTGTCTGGCTGATGCGATACTCTATCGGATCACCTTAATGGTGCAGATACATTGGGCTTCGAATCTGATCTAATCAAATTCGATTCAGGTTTAGCTGTTGGTGTCGGTCCTTCTACCTGTTGAACTTCATCAAGTTTAACCTTAGAGGCAACAGTTCCTTCACCAAGAAACTCCTTTTCTAAAAAGGTTGCCTTAAGGCTAACGAACACCTTTTGTTCATCAGCATGATAGAAAAAATATCCTTTGGTACCCTATGAATGTGCATTTGTCAGACCTAGGTCCGAGTTTATCTGTAACTTCCGTTTGACATAGGCCGGGCACCCCCAAACCCTAAGATGTGAAAGTGCTGGCTTACGTCCTGTCTATATCTCATATGGAGCCTTAATTACAAGCTTACTTGGAATTCTATTTAATAGATAACAGGCTGATTCGAGTGCATATCCCCAGAAGGATATCGGCAAGCTGGCAAAACCCATTATGGATTGGACAATATCTAACAGAGTCTGATTTCTCCTTTCAGACACTATTATACTGTGGTATTCCTGGAAGAGTCCATTGGGAGAGAATCTCATTCTCTCCTAGGTATATGAGAAACTCACCAGAAAGGTATTCTCCTCTTCGATCAGATCGAAGAGTTTTAATACTCTTTTTAGTTTGTTTTTCTACTTCACTTCGGAATCGTTTGAATATTTCAAATGAATCTGACTTATATTTTATTAGATAGACATATCCATATCTGGATAGATCATTTGTGAAAGTGATGAAGTAGAAATATCCATCTCTAGCACTTGTGCTCATGGGCCTGCATACATCAATATGTACTAGGCCCAAGAGCTCAATAGCTCTCTCACCTTTTTTAGTAAAAGGTGACTTAGTCATTTTATCAAGAAGACAGGACTCATAGGTTGGAAGTGATTCACAATTACTGACTTCAAAGATTTTCTCTTGAGTTAACCTATTTATTCTGTTCTTGTTTATATGACCTAGCCTACAGTGCCATAAGTAGATATCTGACTACTATCTAATCTAGGGTGCTTGCAGTAGAATAGACTCTTATCGGGCTTGATCTTTCTGGTCTGGCCCTGCACTGATGTCCTAGCTTGAACTTGCACCTTCATCACTTTCTTTTTCATGTTCTTCCTCCCTTTCTTAAAGGGTTGAGAACCAGAAGATGAACCTCCCACTAAGTTCACCGACTCTTTGTGGAGTTGGTGATCCTTTTCAAAGTTCTGAAGCAACCCCAGTAACCCGTGGTAGTTTACTTCAGACTTTGTCATTCTATAATGAGTGAGGAATGAGAGATAAGACTTGGGCAGCGAGTTCAGTATTGCATCTTTCCCAAGCTGCTCATCCAAAAGAAAGTCGAGTTTGCTCAAACGCTCCAACAGCTCGATCATGTACAATACATGATCAGTGATAGAGGCACCATCTCGCATTTTGGCGTTGAAGATGGCACAACTAGTCTTGTGCCTCTCCACATCATCGGTGTGCCAAAGGCATCCTCCAACACTTAAACATATCCTTTGGCTGAGTCATCTCAAATTTGTGACTGAACTCGTCGCTCATGGCAGCCAACATGATGCAGCGCACCATGGTCCGATCACTGAGCCACTTCTAGTAAGTGTTCTGACTGTTCCACGTGCATTGACAGCTGGCTCCTCAGGTGCAGGATTCGTTATCACATATAGGATTCGTTCATGCTCCAGAACTATCTTCAACTTTCGGTATCAGCTACCGAAGTTGGGTCCCACCAACTTATCATTGTCCAACAATGATTAGAGCGATAAGAAAGTGGCCATATCTGCACAAAAAAAATTATAACCTAATAGTAATTGATTCATTAAACCTAAAGATTTGGACTTTAATCAAAAGATTTCTCTCACTATTTTATTCGAATTGATAACCTCTACCTCCAATTCGAAGAATTACCCTAATTCTTAGTGAGTACTAGAATCCACTTAGACTGCACACAAGCCCAACTTTGGTTGGCTAACCCATGTACATCTAAGAGTAGGTTCATAACCAATTATTTCTCTAAATAATTTTTAGTAATTTTAATTTTGCCCCAGTCCCTAATCAGTAGGCTTTGGCCTTCACTGAAAAGGTCTGGTTAGGTCCATCATTAACATGACCATAGTTAGCCCATCTAGCCAATGAATGATTAGGCCCAATTTTGGTTGGCTAACCTAACCACCATTTAGAAAGATGCAGTCAAGAAATCATATTATGAATGATAATTCCATCAACCGATAAGCACCAGGCCTTTGGGCCTCCAATGATTATCCAACTGATGGACCCATTATCATCCACTTAATGGGAGGCTATGATCTACTTATCACCATAACTATTTTATTTTAAAGACCTAATAATTTTAGAGGATTTAATTGATTTAGAAGATGATGTAAGATGAACCAACTTATCATGATCTTCCCACTGGCTTCACCAAGTCAGCTTAAGGGAGACCATTAAAAGGGCTGGTCTAGGAGCACCTAAATCAGTCACACTGATTTACCTAGCTGACATGGGTCAGCTCGAATAGTCAAGTGATCCAATCAAAATATAATTTCATCAAGAGGCCAGATAAGTTCGATCGGTGGGAGGGTCTGCCAAAGCTTGCCTTAGACACTATCAGAAATGACCAGGTAAGCGGGCTCCTAATTAAAAACCACCGTTTGGTTTACCTTAGACACCAACTGATTTAATTAGTTTCGATTGATCAACCTAACAGTTCGTGCTAGACCGCTTAGCCAAGAATCAAGTCCATTTGGTTCTCGTTAAAGACATGGACTTGACCAACTATAACTACTGTAATTGATCTAGAGAATCCTTGACCTAATCTAAGACAACAATTGATTAGATTTAATCAATTCTCTAATTAAGTCCATCTTTAATCTAACCTTAGGTCTAACCCAATTAATGGACCTAATTCCCACTAACCCATTAACTCAATGTGTTATGGTTTGTATCTTAGGTTCTTCAATTCACAATCCTAGAACTTAATCAAAACAACTTCTTAATTCTTAATTAAGTTTTGGGCTGAGGGTTGGGGTTTGACTTTTTTAAAATAATTTTCATGTTTGTAAAATAATTTTATAACATGGTTCTACCAACCAAGTTGCATGTTTGATTCATAATCAAGATGCAAATAAAATAAATATAAAACTACTTTAGATCTAATCTAAACAGGTTCATGTAATTGAAAAATTTCAACTTTAAACTGCAAAATTTTTCAGACAAAATTATGATGATTTTTTGTGCAAGTTATATTAATAAAGAGATTTTATTTTAGATTTAAATATTTTTAAATATAATAAATCATAAATTTAATCTAGATCACATCTAACAAATTTATGATTAAAGATAGATCTAGACGAACTAGGACAACCTTTGCACTGTAAGGGGTAAACCTTACAGCAGGATAACCTTGCAGTTCTGATTGATCTAAAAATTTTAATTTTAGATTTAATAATCAGATTAAAATTAGATCTATTTAAGAAATAATCTAAGCATATATAAATAATTATGTAATAAACAACCTGACTCTGATACCAATTGAAGGAACCAGATCTAGGATTTCAGGATTAGATCTTGAAAATATTTAAAGATCATGCAGCGAAAGACTAAAGTAAATCAAAATTTATTTTATAAAATAGAGAATCTCTAGATCTAAAATCTATTAGATATTATTACATGGTATTAAATCAAAAATTAAAATATATAGAGAATGAACTACATATTGATCATATCAACATGTTTCTATGCTACATCTAATGTATGTAATAAACAATAGATCAAATCTATTACCTTGCAAGTCAGATGTTCTAACCTTGCTGATCCGATCTTGAGGATAATATTGTGAGTCTACATACGTCCAGCCTCTAGAAGTCATCCACACGAGCCCACGAATCTCGATCAGAAGTTCTGCTCTAGGAAATCAGCACAGTATGCTAGTACTGCATTGATCCTTCTTCGATGGTTGATCAAGTGCTCCTTCTTCTTGATTTGGACTCTTCCAAAGATGAGAAGTAGGAGAGGAGTTTTAGATCTGAGACACTCTCAGAAAACTCAAGATGGAGGAAGGAAAGAGATGAACACAACAACCCTAGAAGAAGACCCTCTTCTTCTTCTCTTTGCTCTCTCTAGACACCCTATCTTGTGTCTATTATATCTCCATCCCCAATCTTCTTTCTCTCTAATTTTTGGATGCCCCAAAGCTCTCTCTTTAATCTATTGTTCACAAAAATTTTATAAAAAAATTTATTTTATATAGAGAGATATGATAGAGTCCTTGTCTAGGTCAAATACCTAGTCAAGGTTTATCCAAACATGGCAAGATAAGGGGTGCCCAACTCTTGGGCACCCCCTCCTTCTTTTTGTGCATGGACCAACAGCAAAGAGTGCCTATCAAGTGCCATAAAAACCATAAAAATCTTAAAAAAATCTGAGTAAAATGATGCAAAAAAGAAGAGTTTTGATTTCTAAAACTCTATCTCATAGAATTTGAAATCCAAACTTATTCTTACTTTGATTTGATCCACAACCATCTTTCATGTAAGAAAGAAGAAGGAAACCTTTTGGGCATGGTGAAGATCTGGGAGAAGATTTTTGTCGCACAAAATAAGAGGGAATTGGCATGGAATAAGAAAGAGGGCATGGGTGGGCTTATGTGGCGCAAGGTAGAATCCTAGTCTTACTAGGATTCTATCTTATGACTTGTTTTAATTTGATTTCTCAAACCAAATCAAACCAAAATTAGATCAACCTAATTAAAATAGATCTTAACCCAATTAAAAACTTAATTTAATCAGATTAAATTAGATTTAAATCTATTTTAATTTTTTAATCAAATTAGAAATTAGGTTGACCTAAGTCCTAATTGAACTAGGACTAGTTTTTCCTTGCATTTGCTTATCCAATAAACCAATTGGACTTGATTCAATCAAGACAAACTAATTTTAATTATATCATATTCAATTAGACTTAATCTTATCTCATTGGCTTAATCAAATTAACCCAATTAGCAATCGAATTACTAATCGATTCTCCTGCAACACTTGCACTAGGTTAAATGTCAATCGTATTGATCGTTTAACCCTAGAACGATTCTTAATTGTTGATCAACCATCTGATCGGATCGTGAACTCTAATGTGTGTGACCTCATAGGTTTGAACTTAAGTTGATAGCATAGGAATAAATTTTGTACCAATCGAAGTGACCATCTAGCAATGATACTCGACGGTCGGATAGGTCGAATGTGTAGAACAACATCCTTAGAACCCATGCGGATATAGTTTCCATATAATTCATCCTCTTGACCAAAATGATCATAGGATACCTCAGAGTTCAACTGTCAACTCTAATCAGGTTGTCCACATTGTATTTCAAAATATCAAATCCATTGATAGATTATCCTGGCCAAGATTTTGCTAAATTGAAATACAGTGACTCATTCTTCTCAACTCTTAGAGTGGTCAATCCCATCTCGATCACACTCTGACTTCACAAGTACTTGATTATGCCCAAAATTTTCATCACTGAATTAAAAATTTAGTTAGTCCAATACCAAAGCACAGTGAGTTGCTTGCAAGTCACTGAGGTGATCTCAGGTCTAAGGGACACTTATACCTATATCCCATCAGAGACATTCTTGACAGCAGAATGCTCTAGAGTTGGTCATATTCAATAATGATGTATCCTTACATCTCATCTATGTGCCATACCAGTGTCTCCACACTCCTTGGTTAAGAGGATAACTAACCCATATGGCCTACAGTGACCTATGCTCGATAGAAGCTGTCATCCTTATTAACAGTATATCATTTGATCATGAATAATTTTAAGGACTAATCGATAAATTCTCTCTTTATCGAACTTAAATAGTCCTAAGGACTTCATCATAAAACAGAATTAGTTAGAAGATAAAAACTTATGATAAAATATCAAAATTATATTTTATTTATTAACAAATCAATTACAATACTTGGCTGCTCAACCGTCAATAGCTTGACGATTAACTTTTGGGACATATTTTCCAACATATGAATCCATATTTTGGTTCATACCTAAGCATGGCATTAAGGCATATATGGGATTTCTGAATATGATGGAGTGTGTATAAATATTATGAGTAGGTCAATATGAAATCGATCACTCCTGGTAAGAGGAGATCGCATCCTGTGTATTCTCATTCCTAGATGACTCAAAAAAATTTTTGACGAAAAGCAAGAAGGAAATTAGAAAGAGTTTCTAATGCTTCTTTATCGAAGTCATCATTGGTTAATTAAAAATTGATATGAAAATATATTTGAGTTTGACAAAATTCCATACTCATGAACATATTCTGGTGCAGGGATGATCGAAGGATTGTATTGCACGGTAACTTGCCACTGAAGTGTATATTTGGTATTTTATCAAATTTTATATCTTCTGAGTAATCATGATATATTGCTAGATGTTAATCTTGACTTGTAAGTTTAATCAAATTAAAGAGTTTAATTCAATCACCAATTAGAAGGGATTCTAATTGTTGAACTCGGGTTAGCTCGATTGGACCTAAATCGGTTAGATTGAAATCTAATTAAATTTGGTCAACTTACACCAGACCTACTACTGGCTAGATGTGGAATACAATGGATCACATACATATAAAATTAGCCAAGGATTCTTTTAATAGGTTGATTAGAATTTTGGATTCAATCAAGGTTCTAATAAATATGCTAGCATGTGTGGAAACCCTTGCTCCTTTGGAGATCAATTTGATCTCATCCCTTATAAATTAGCTAGCCCAATTTGGTAGGCATTTGGGTCAGATTGTGCTATCTAGAAATAGTCCAAATTGGGGTATCATATCCCATGTTAACACCAATTATGAAAATCCAAGTTGTGAAGGACTCTTGGCGCAAAACTGGCTTTGCGTGCGCATGTTGGCATGAGCAAAAGAAAGAATCCTTCTGGTGTGGGATTAAGATAGTGTGGCAGCCCACATCACCCTTCATCCTCTGGTACACATCTCAAAGTATGAGATAGATTTTTTTTAGATTATTTGGGGCAAAGAAAAATTGGAAATGAGAAGGATCTCTTGCGCGTGCACGATAAAGCATCGCATCTCTTTACATTTTGAAGAGTCCTTCTCCTAATCAAACTCATTCAAATTGAAATAATTTTTTTTAATAATATTTTATATTTGATAATCTATTTTTAAAAAAAATTTTAAAATTTTTCAGACTTATCTGATGGCCAAACGGATGCTAGAAACTTTCTAGCTTGCGCACGCATGGTGGTCAGAACTCATGTGAAGAGGTGCGAGGATAGCAGCCTTCCATGAGAATTTTATCACCTTATTAGATTTTCTATAATAAAAAATGAGTCCTCTATCCACATGGATTTTTATGATTTGAGAAGGAATGCAAAAATATCTCTTCTCTGGTCGCGTGCGTAGTGCAGGTGCAGATCAGTGTATCGATGATAAGAGTCCTTCTGCTTGAAGGAACTCTTATCTTTGATAATCTGATCAGATAAACCTCTTGGATGAGACATGTCCCTCCCTTTTTAGCACCCCTCTGATGGCTATAAAAGGGTTTGGGTGCAGAGTGTCCGATGCATTCAGAAAAGGTTTTCAATTTCTCTCCATAGCTCTCCTTCTTTCTTACAACCTATCTTAGTTTTAGGATAAGGCTTTGGAATTTAAGACAAAGCCTTATCTGGTCCTAACAAGGGTTGTGAGGGTCCTAAAGAAGGAGAATCAAAAGTTTAGAGGAAGGTCTAAGAGGGTTGAGTTAGGTTCTTGGAGAAACCTGACCGGCACAGGGCTAGTCATGTTTTAGGAGCTAGAACTCTTAAAGCAAGGTGGAGGAGTGCTGTCTTTGGTTCAATTTTTGTGTGGATCATCATTAGAGGGCAGACACTTGGATATCTTATGAAAATTAAGATTATTACTATAGGTATTCTTCTTATCTAAGTTTAATTTATTAGACTTTGATTGATATAGTCAAGGGTTTCTGAGCATTAGAATTTTTGATGCATCAAGTGTTTCAAATGAAAATTTTAAACACCTAATCCTTTTGCTGCACCATCAGAACCCAATAGTTAGAGAAAACTAGTATTGAGCATGATCATATGAGAGATCATATGGATTTCTATCCAATCATTAGTGATCATCTCGATGCTGTAGTTGTTTGACTAGTCCTTTGACCTGCGGTGTTATAGTTACTCATAATAATACTGTTGTAGTTTGACTATTCATAAATATTGACTCAAGTATGAATTTTTGTAATGGATATTGACTTCAATTGATTGAACTATGCGAGTAAGATGTACATCT
>NC_026000.2:54321990-54496528 GCF_000442705.2 Elaeis guineensis
CTTTGTCATTCTATAATGAGTGAGGAATGAGAGATAAGACTTGGGCAGCGAGTTCAGTATTGCATCTTTCCAAGCTGCTCATTCCAAAAGAAAGTCGAGTTTGCTCAAACGCTCCAACAGCTCGATCATGTACATACATGATCAGTGATAGAGGCACCATCTCGCATTTTGCGTTGAAGATGGCACAATAGTCTTGTGCCTCTCCACATCATCGGGTGTGCCAAAGGCATCCTCCAACACTTAAAACATATCCTTTGGCTGAGTCATCTCAAATTTGTGACTGAACTCGTCGCTCATGGCAGCCAACATGATGCAGCGCACCATGGTCCAATCACTGAGCCACTTCTAGTAAGTGTCTCTGACTGTTCCACGTGCATTGACAGCTGGCTCCTCAGGTGCAGGATTCGTTATCACATATAGGATTCGTTCATGCTCCAGAACTATCTTCAACTTTCGGTATCAGCTACCGAAGTTGGGTCCCACCAACTTATCATTGTCCAACAATGATTAGAGCGATAAGAAAGTGGCCATATCTGCACAAAAAAAATTATAACCTAATTAGTAATTGATTCATTAAACCTAAAGATTTGGACTTTAATCAAAAGATTTCTCTCACTATTTTATTCGAATTGATAACCTCTACCTCCAATTCGAAGAATTACCCTAATTCTTTAGTGAGTACTAGAATCCACTTAGACTGCACACAAGCCCAACTTTGGTTGGCTAACCCATGTACATCTAAGAGTAGGTTCATAACCAATTATTTCTCTAAATAATTTTTAGTAATTTTAATTTTGCCCCTAGTCCCTAATCAGTAGGCTTTGGCCTTCACTGAAAAGGTCTGGTTAGGTCCATCTATTAACATGACCATAGTTAGCCCATCTAGCCAATGAATGATTAGGCCCAATTTTGGTTGGCTAACCTAACCACCATTTAGAAAGATGCAGTCAAGAAATCATATTATGAATGATAATTCCATCAACCGATAAGCACCAGGCCTTTGGGCCTCCAATGATTATCCAACTGATGGACCCATTATCATCCACTTAATGGGAGGCTATGATCTACTTATCACCATAACTATTTTATTTTAAAGACCTAATAATTTTAGAGGATTTAATTGATTTAGAAGATGATGTAAGATGAACCAACTTATCATGATCTTCCCACTGGCTTCACCAAGTCAGCTTAAGGGAGACCATTAAAAGGGCTGGTCTAGGAGCACCTAAATCAGTCACACTGATTTACCTAGCTGACATGGGTCAGCTCGAATAGTCAAGTGATCCAATCAAAATATAATTTCATCAAGAGGCCAGATAAGTTTCGATCGATGGGAGGGTCTGCCAAAGCTTGCCTTAGACACTATCAGAAATGACCAGGTAAGCGGGCTCCTAATTAAAAACCACCGGTTTGGTTTACCTTAGACACCAACTGATTTAATTAGTTTCGATTGGATCAACCTAACAGTTCGTGCTAGACCGCTTAGCCAAGAATCAAGTCCATTTGGTTCTCGTTAAAGACATGGACTTAACCAACTATAACTACTGTAATTGATCTAGAGAATCCTTGACCTAATCTAAGACAACAATTGATTAGATTTAATCAATTCTCTAATTAAGTCCATCTTTAATCTAACCTTAGGTCTAACCCAATTAATGGACCTAATTCCCACTAACCCATTAACTCAATGTGTTATGGTTTGTATCTTAGGTTCTTCAATTCACAATCCTAGAACTTAATCAAAACAACTTCTTAATTCTTAATTAAGTTTTGGGCTGAGGGTTGGGGTTTGACTTTTTTTAAAATAATTTTCATGTTTGTAAAATAATTTTATAACATGGTTCTACCAACCAAGTTGCATGTTTGATTCATAATCAAGATGCAAATAAAATAAATATAAAACTACTTTAGATCTAATCTAAACAGGTTCATGTAATTGAAACAATTTCAACTTTAAACTGCATAAATTTTTCAGACAAAATTATGATGATTTTTTGTGCAAGTTATATTAATAAAGAGATTTTATTTTAGATTTAAATATTTTTTAAATATAATAAATCATAAATTTAATCTAGATCACATCTAACAAATTTATGATTAAAGATAGATCTAGACGAACTAGGACAACCTTTGCACTGTAAGGGGTAAACCTTACAGTAGGATAACCTTGCAGTTCGTGATTAATCTAAAAATTTTAATTTTAGATTTAATAATCAGATTATAAATTAGATCTGATTTAAGAAATAATCTAAGCATATATAAATAATTATGTAATAAACAACCTGACTCTGATACCAATTGAAGGAACCAGATCTAGGATTTCAGGATTAGATCTTGAAAATATTTAAAGATCATGCAGCGAAAGACTAAAGTAAATCAAAATTTATTTTATAAAATTAGAGAATCTCTAGATCTAAAATCTTATTAGATGATTATTACATGGTATTAAATCAAAAATTAAAATATATAGAGAATGAACTACATATTGATCATATCAACATGTTTCTATGCTACATCTAATGTATGTAATAAACAATAGATCAAATCTATTACCTTGCAAGTCAAATGTTCTAACCTTGCTGATCCGATCTTGAGGATAATATTGTGAGTCATACATACGTCCAGCCTCTAGAAGTCATCCACACGAGCCCACGAATCTCGATCAGAAGTTCTGCTCTAGGAAATCAGCACAGTATGCTAGTACTGCATTGATCCTTCTTCAATGGTTGATCAAGTTTCTCCTTCTTCTTGATTTGGACTCTTCCAAAGATGAGAAGTAGGAGGAGGAGTTTTAGATCTAAGACACTCTCAGAAAACTCAAGATGGAGGAAGGAAAGAGATGAACACAACAACCCTAGAAGAAGACCCTCTTCTTCTTCTCTTTGCTCTCTCTAGACACCCTATCTTGTGTCTATTATATCTCCATGCCCCAATCTTCTTTCTCTCTAATTTTTGGATGCCCCAAAGCTCTCTCTTTAATCTATTGTTCACAAAAATTTTATAAAAAAATTTATTTTATATAGAGAGATATGATAGAGTCCTTGTCTAGGTCAAATACCTAGTCAAGGTTTATCCAAACATGGCAAGATAAGGGGTGCCCAACTCTTGGGCACCCCCTCCTTCTTTTTGTGCATGGACCAACAGCAAAGAGTGCCTATCAAGTGCCATAAAAACCATAAAAATCTTTAAAAAATCTGAGTAAAATAGATGCAAAAAAGAAGGAGTTTTGAATTTCTAAAACTCTATCTCAAAGAATTTGAAATCCAAACTTATTCTTACTTTGATTTGATCCACAACCATCTTTCATGTAAGAAAGAAGAAAGGAAACCTTTTGGGCATGGTGAAGATCTGGGAGAAGATTTTTGTCGTACAAAATAAGAGGGAATTGGCATGGAATAAGAAAGAGGGCATGGGTGGGCTTATGTGGCGCAAGGTAGAATCCTAGTCTTACTAGGATTCTATCTTATGACTTGTTTTAATTTGATTTCTCAAACCAAATCAAACCAAAATTAGATCAACCTAATTAAAATAGATCTTAACCCAATTAAAAACTTAATTTAATCAGATTAAATTAGATTTAAATCTATTTTAATTTTTTAATCAAATTAGAAATTAGGTTGACCTAAGTCCTAATTGAACTAGGACTAGTTTTTCCTTGCATTTTGCTTATCCAATAAACCAATTGGACTTGATTCAATCAAAGACAAACTAATTTTAATTATATCATATTCAATTAGACTTAATCTTATCTCATTGGCTTAATCAAATTAACCCAATTAGCAATCGAATTACTAATCGATTCTCCTGCAACACTTGCACTAGGTTAAATGTCAATCGTATTGATCGTTTAACCCTAGAACGATTCTTAATTGTTGATCAACCATCTGATCGGATCGTGAACTCTAATGTGTGTGACCTCATAGGTTTGAACTTAAGTTGATAGCATAGGAATAAATTTTTGTACCAATCGAAGTGACCATCTAGCAATGATACTCGACGGTCGGATAGGTCGAATGTGTAGAACAACATCCTTAGAACCCATGCGGATATAGTTTCCATATAATTCATCCTCTTGACCAAAATGATCATAGGATACCTCAGAGTTCAACTGTCAACTCTAATCAGGTTGTCCACATTGTATTTCAAAATATCAAATCCATTTGATAGATTATCCTGGCCAAGATTTTGCTAAATTGAAATACAGTGACTCATTCTTCTCCAACTCTTAGAGTGGTCAATCCCATCTCGATCACACTCTGACTTCACAAGTACTTGATTATGCCCAAAAATTTTTCATCACTGAATTAAAAATTTAGTTAGTCCAATACCAAAGCACAGTGAGTTGCTTGCAAGTCACTGAGGTGATCTCAGGTCTAAGGGACACTTATACCTATATCCCATCAGAGACATTCTTGACAGCAGAATGCTCTAGAGTTGGTCATATTCAATAATGATGTATCCTTACATCTCATCTATGTGCCATACCAGTGTCTCCACACTCCTTGGTTAAGAGGATAACTAACCCATATGGCCTACAGTGACCTATGCTCGATAGAAGCTGTCATCCTTATTAACAGTATATCATTTGATCATGAATAATTTTAAGGACTAATCGATAAATTCTCTCTTTATCGAACTTAAATAGTCCTAAGGACTTCATCATAATAACAGAATTAGTTAGAAGATAAAAACTTATGATAAAAATATCAAAATTATATTTTATTTATTAACAAATCAATTACAATACTTGGCTGCTCAACCGTCAATAGCTTGACGATTAACTTTTGGGACATATTTTCCAACATATGAATCCATATTTTGGTTCATACCTAAGCATGGCATTAAGGCATATATGGGATGTTCTGAATATGATGGAGTGTGTATAAATATTATGAGTAGGTCAATATGAAATCGATCACTCCTGGTAAGAGGAGATCGCATCCTGTGTATTCTCATTCCTAGATGACTCAAAAAAAAATTTTTGACGAAAAGCAAGAAGGAAATTAGAAAGAGTTTCTAATGCTTCTTTATCGAAGTCATCATTGGTTAATTAAAAATTGATATGAAAATATATTTGAGTTTGACAAAATTCCATACTCATGAACATATTCTGGGTGCAGGGATGATCGAAGGATTGTATTGCACGGTAACTTGCCACTGAAGTGTATATTTGGTATTTTTATCAAATTTTATATCTTCTGAGTAATCATGATATATTGCTAGATGTTAATCTTGACTTGTAAGTTTAATCAAATTAAAGAGTTTAATTCAATCACCAATTAGAAGGGATTCTAATTGTTGAACTCGGGTTAGCTCGATTGGACCTAAATCGGTTAGATTGAAATCTAATTAAATTTGGTCAACTTACACCAGACCTACTACTGGCTAGATGTGGAATACAATGGATCACATACATATAAAAATTAGCCAAGGATTCTTTTAATAAGGTTGATTAGAATTTTGGATTCAATCAAGGTTCTAATAAATATGCTAGCATGTGTGGAAACCCTTGCTCCTTTGGAGATCAATTTGATCTCATCCCTTATAAATTAGCTAGCCCAATTTGGTAGGCATTTGGGTCAGATTGTGCTATCTAGAAATAGTCCAAATTGGGGTATCATATCCCATGTTAACACCAATTATGAAGAATCCAAGTTGTGAAGGACTCTTGGCGCAAAACTGGCTTTGCGTGCGCATGTTGGCATGAGCAAAAGAAAGAATCCTTCTGGTGTGGGATTAAGATAGTGTGGCAGCCCACATCACCCTTCATCCTCTGGTACACATCTCAAAGTATGAGATAGATTTTTTTTAGATTATTTGGGGCAAAGAAAAATTGGAAATGAGAAGGATCTCTTGCGCGTGCACGATAAAGCATCGCATCTCTTTACATTTTGAAGAGTCCTTCTCCTAATCAAACTCATTCAAATTGAAATAATTTTTTTTTAATAATATTTTATATTTGATAATCTATTTTTAAAAAAAATTTTAAAATTTTTTCAGACTTATCTGATGGCCAAACGGATGCTAGAAACTTTCTAGCTTGCGCACGCATGGTGGTCAGAACTCATGTGAAGAGGTGCGAGGATAGCAGCCTTCCATGAGAATTTTATCACCTTATTAGATTTTCTATAATAAAAAATGAGTCCTCTATCCACATGGATTTTTATGATTTGAGAAGGAATGCAAAAATATCTCTTCTCTGGTCGCGTGCGTAGGTGCAGGTGCAGATCAGTGTATCGATGATAAGAGTCCTTCTGCTTGAAGGAACTCTTATCTTTGATAATCTGATCAGATAAACCTCTTGGATGAGACATGTCCCTCCCTTTTTAGCACCCCTCTGATGGCTATAAAAGGGTTTGGGTGCAGAGTGTCCGATGCATTCAGAAAAGGTTTTCAATTTCTCTCCATAGCTCTCCTTCTTTCTTACAACCTATCTTAGTTTTAGGATAAGGCTTTGGAATTTAAGACAAAGCCTTATCTGGTCCTAACAAGGGTTGTGAGGGTCCTAAAGAAGGAGAATCAAAAGTTTAGAGGAAGGTCTAAGAGGGTTGAGTTAGGTTCTTGGAGAAACCTGACCGGCACAGGGCTAGTCATGTTTTAGGAGCTAGAACTCTTAAAGCAAGGTGGAGGAGTGCTGTCTTTGGTTCAATTTTTGTGTGGATCATCATTAGAGGGCATACACTTGGATATCTTATGAAAATTAAGATTATTACTATAGGTATTCTTCTTATCTAAGTTTAATTTATTAGACTTTGATTGATATAGTCAAGGGTTTCTGAGCATTAGAATTTTTGATGCATCAAGTGTTTCAAATGAAAATTTTAAACACCTAATCCTTTTGCTGCACCATCAGAACCCAATAGTTAGAGAATAACTAGTATTGAGCATGATCATATGAGAGATCATATGGATTTCTATCCAATCATTAGTGATCATCTCGATGCTGTAGTTGTTTGACTAGTCCTTTGACCTGCGGTGTTATAGTTACTCATAATAATACTGTTGTAGTTTGACTATTCATAAATATTGACTCAAGTATGAATTTTTGTAATGGATATTGACTTCAATTGATTGAACTATGCGAGTAAGATGTACATCTAGATAGGATCTATCGATCTTAATAGAGAGTAGTCTTATGAGATTTGAAAAGCTGAGTCCATAAGTGGTCATGGCAGTGTGATTAATAAAAAAAAAATTATTTAAAATCACTATTAGACTTGAGTTGATCAGATCTATCATACGACTGATGGATGATGAGATTTGATGATTTATCCATGATCTGTCATCTAATCAGGACTTACAATAGAGGGACTATACCATATATTAACTATACCTAGAGATTCTATTTTAGTTTTGTTGGATTGCCACTACATGTTGCTAGGTGTCACTGGTACATTGTGAGAGCTCAATAAGATCATTTTGAATCAATGATCCTTGTTAAGTTAGAGTGAAACTATTTCGACCTACTGAAAGAAGTTTCGGTGATACCTATGATAGAGATCATGATATATCTCACTACTAGACAGAATTGAACCTATGGAATCATGCATAAAGAGAGAAGATCTGAATTGGTTATGATTAGATTTATGAAGCACTAATTAATATAAATTTAAAAAAAATTCTATTAGGTTCATTTTAACCTTGCTAGCATCTAGATGAACCCAATTCCTCTTATAGTTGGCTTGCTTATATGATAAGCTTTGGCCAATTCCTACACTTGAATTGAACCTAATTGAATTTGATTCTATAGGCTCCAATGGTTGGATGCTTAATTTATGACTTGAATTAAATCAAAAAAAATTTTTTTGATTTTATTTATCTTGATTTGATAAAGAACCCTTAAAGTAAATTTATGAAATGATGTGGGCCGATTTGAGAGCTTTTAATTGGATCCCATATGATGGGACACCTAGCACTGGGTGTGGGCATGGGTTAATTATGGATGGTGTCCCTTTTTCATGGTCCAAGTAGTTTTAAGCTAAAACTTCTAATATGATGAGAAAGAGGGATCCTAATTTGATTAGGACACCCTTATGTTATCTATTTAAAGGATCCTAACTTTACCTCTCTCATTATCTTATGATCTCCCATCCTTGCTGCCACCCTTACTATGCCCAATGCCTCACCTCCTCTTTCTCTCTCTAGCCCATGCCCTCTCTCTCTCTCTGGGCATCCCTCTTGGAACTAAAAGAGAGGTGGGTGGCAACAAGGTTGTTGGTGTCAAGTGTTGGCGCCACAAGTTGTAGGTTCTTTCATCTCCTTCCTCTCAAGTTTATTGAGAGTTTGTTACAACTACTTCTTGATTATTGTTCTTCTTGTTTAGTTGAGAGATCAAAAAAGATTCTTGGCTTCTTCAAGAATCAAGAAAGAAAGATCAAAAGGGTTTAAGGGTTGATCCCTATCCAGGCTTGCTTCAAGCCTATTTAGGCTTTAAGTTCAAGTGAGTTGTATCAAGAGAAGCCTATCCAGATTGATCCTGTGATACCAATAGAGACAGGATGCTTGTACTGCTGATTCAGAATCTGCTCAACTCTAGATCGAGGGATTGAATTGGATTCAACCCTAGTTATAGGTTTGAAGCAAAGGAAAAGAGATTCAGGTATGTTAATTGATCATAGGCTTTTATTTCTTCATCCTAAAATCAGTTTATGTTAATTTTAGCATATGAACTTGATCTACAGGTACTTTCATATGATAAATATATGCTTAGATTAAAAATATTTTAATCTAATTTTTTTTACTATATTTTAGATTTAGAAAAATTTTGAAATCCACATATACTAGCACCTATAGAAAATCCAACAGATGTTCCAATACCCATTATAGAAGCTAGGAGGGAATCCGTTAGGACCAAGAGATTTATTAGAGTTTGATACATCCAAAATGTTCCATCCATCTTGGTGCTGGCACCCTGATAGCAGCTCTACGCATGTCTTTGTTGATAGGTCCTAGAATGGCCAACAAGTCACTGCCATGTGGATTTGCATGACCATGCCAAAGGGATTCTGGAGCCTTCTATCCACTAGGCAACAAGCGGCAAGCTCTGCACCTCTACTATACAACCCCAACAAACTCAGGACGTGCAAGCCATTATTTCTTAATAACTTAGGCACACCTCCATGGGTCCTAGGGGGTAAATGGTGCATGTCCTCGAGTGACAGGTACCCACCTTCATCTATAAACTCCAAGTTCTCTAGATCCTCTAGGTAAGTGAACAGTTGCTCCACATGCCATCTCTCAAAGACAAGCTCCTTACACATTAGACTTATCTCTCCCACCAACTCTGAGCTCACTTTAGAACCCATCTAGGCACTCCGAGTACCACCTTGGAGTCCTTCGAAATTCCTCATTCCACACCTCCATCCACACTCCACTCTATCTCATACTTGATCCTGATCACCACAGCTCCCTCTCTAAAACTTATGAATCCTCTGTTTGCTTCCGTGGGAGACTAACTTAGGTATCGGAGGGTCTGCCATTGGAAACCCCCCACCCAGCATGAGGACTTTTTCTATCTTTAGTGATTTTGCAAGGCTTGGTTAGCAGGATTGCCCAAGGACTAAGCTCAATCATGCACTTTTGGAGGTCCAACCAGCCCACTGGAGACTACTACATCCCTTCTACTAAACTCTAGCTCGGTTGCCTGAGCTAGATCATCCTTTCGGAAGCAACAGATTGGCACTAGAAGAAGGGCATGACCTATATTCGAGGTCCTGAGCTTCCCCTCTTTCATTGATCGAGTATGAGGAATAAGAAGACTACAGCAACATCTTCCACTATTCTTCCAGAAGTACCGATGGAGCTTGTTGACTCCAATCAGGGTCACTAGGATCTCAGTGTCTTGGAGGCATCGCCCACCCCTGTCGTCACCTCCGAGCAATTCCAGTAGGTCCTACTATAGGTTCAAGCTCTCACCACTATGGCATAAGGCCTACAGCAAGTGGCTCATCTACCTGCTCCCGCATCAAGTGACACCCAACGTCAACACATTAGGTGAAAGAAGAGTGTCTTATAAGCCAATCGCAAGTGTGTTGTGATGGAACTTTTTTTTATAATTTTTCAACTCATGTAATGACATTTATTATTTGAGGTATTGATTCATCATTTTAGCTACATCTTATTATGATTAAGATTATGATGAACTCCAAAGATTAGGGTAATAATTTTAGGAGATATGAATAGATCATACTGGTGAGACCTAAAATCTTAAAATCTTAATCTTAAATATTTTTGATCGTAAAAATATTAAGTCAGAGATCAATATTTCGGATAGACAGGCACATCCTATGTATGCTCGACGGAAAGGATGGCAGATCCACTAGTCACTTGTATGGGATACTAATACAAAAATATGGGTACTCATTTGAGAAATAAGTCCACTGAATTAACTCGATGAAAGAGAACATCTTATGGAAGATTTACTAGCATGTCAAAGATAGTTCTCTAAGTGAAAGTTGTGCAAGTGATCCTTAGACCTCAGACCACCATGAAATCTTATGCACATGAACCCATATTTTGGTTCATACTCAGGCATGACATTAAGATATGTATGAGATGTTCTGGATATGGTAGAGTGTGTATGGAGGTTGTGAGTAGATCAACATAGAATCGATCACTCCTAATAAGAGGAGATCGCATCCCGTATATTCTTAATCGTAGATGACTCAAAAAAAATCTTTTGGCCAAAAGCAGAAAAGAGATTAGAAAGAGTTTCTAATGCTTCTTCATTAGAGTCATCATTGGTTAATTGAGAATCAATATGAATATGTGTTTGAGTTTGACATGATTCCATACTTATGAACATATTCAGGGTGTAGGGATGATCGAAGGATTGAATTATATGGTAACTTATCACTGAAGGATATATTTGATATTTTTATCAAATTTTATATCTTCTGAGTAGTTATGATATACTACTAGATATCAATCTTGATTTATAGGTCTGATCAAATTAAAGAGTTTAATTCGATCGTCAATTAGAAAGGGTTCTGATTGTTAAGCTCAGGTTAGCTTGATTGGACCTAAATCGATTAGATTGAAATCTAATCAAATTTGATCAACTTGCATCTGGACCTACTGCTAACTAGATGTGGAACCCAATGGGTCATAAATATATAAAAATTGGCTAAAGACTCTTTTAAAAATGGTTGATTGAAATTTTGAATTCAATCAGGGTTTCGGTAAGCATGCTAGCATGTGTGGAAACTCTTGCTCCTTTGGAGATCAATTTGGTCTCATCCCTTACTAATTAGCTAGACCAATTTGGTGGGCATTTGGGTCAGGTTGTGCCACCTGAAAGAAGCTCAAATTGGCATGCCACATCCCATGTTAACGCCAATTATGAAGAGTTCAAGTTGTGAAGGACTCATGGCGCAAAAAACTGTTTGCATGCAATTGTTGGCATGGGCAGAGAAGGAGTCCTTTTGACATGGGATTAAGATGTGTGTGATAGTCCATATCACCCTCCATCCTCTGATGCATATCTCAAAGTATAAAATAGATTTTTTCTAGAATTTTTGGGATGGAGAAAAATTGAAAATGAGAAGGGTCTCTCGCACGCGAGCAAAAGCATCACATCTCTCAGCATTTTGGAGAGTCCTTCTCTAGACCAAATGCTTTCAAATTAGAATGATTTTTTGTTATAATGTTTAACATTTGACAAGCTACTTTAGTGATTTTTTTGGAAATTTTTCATACTTATCCGATGGCCAAACGGATGCCAAAGCTTCCTCACATGCACACACATGCGGTGATCAGCACTTGTGTGAAACGGTGTGAGGATAGCATTCTTCCATAAGAATTTTATTACCATTTTAGATTTTTTAGAATCAAAAATATGTCCCCTATCCATGTGGATTTTGTGGATTTTTTTGATTTGAGAAGGGATGCAAAAATATCCCTTCTCTGGTTGTGCATGCAGATGAGGGTGCAGATCGATGTATCATTGATAAGAATCTTTTTGCTTGAAGAAACTCTTATCTCTGATAATTTGATCAGGTAAGCCTCTTGGATAAGGCATGTCCCTTCCTTTTGGTGTCCCTCTGGTGGCTATAAAATGGCCTGGGTGTTGGGTGTTCGATGCATTCAGATTAGGTTTCTAATTTTTCTCTGTTACTCTCCTTTATTTCTTACAACATATCTTAGTTTTAGGACAAGACTTTGATATCTTACATTTCGTAGCTGATTCTCTCAGGAGTCTTTTGGGACTCATCTTGCTTAATTTGGAGTGCCGTAGCCTATCATTTAGGGGTTCTCATGCTAAGATGGTCAAAATCAAGGGTGGCCGGCTAGAGGAGAGAGATTAACCACCTATTTTGGATCCTTCGCCCTTAGTTTCTTCTTAAGCTAATGGCACCAACAAGAAAGAGGTGTGGGGCCCATTGGTTGTTTGATTGGGCTCTTCTGCTTTGAGATGAAGCTTGATTCTGATGAAAGGCCCTGATGCCCCTGGATAGCCTCCTTGTTGAACTGGGCTTAATTGCTTCTAATGGATTTAACTCTTGAAATATGATTAAGCCTAATTAAGTACGATCTGACTCAAATACCTACAAATAGAATGATCCAAATCATAATTAAAATCAATTAGTCAATTATTAAACTTATTAATATGCCAATTTATTAGATTAATCACACCCTCCAACTTGAACTTTACTCATCCTCGAGTAAAAGAAAGATTGATCCCAAATGTTGGCTTTCTTCGATATGAGAGTGCATTTAAACAATTTCAGAAGTAAGTGATATCTGCCTAAAAGATAAGCAAAGCATGTCATTGGGATATTAATGCTATCCGATAGAATGGTAAAGTAAAGAATATAAAATCTTTCAAAGCCTTTTCTTGACCCACTTCTATATTTATCTTCGAATCATTTAGCTTTAAGATAAGCTGGTGGTTTTTGTATCAGCACATTCATTCCTTCACTTCTTTTTTTTTTTGTGTGCAACACCTTAGTCCTATTGGTATTCCATTCGATCTATGTAACAAGTTTCAGGCCAATGACTCTCAAACCAGTTGATTTTAGGACATTAGATGTAGAACACCCCTCAGGCTTGCTAACTCAAGTCTACTAGGTAATGGGTTAAAGTAGTAGTATAGTAGAGCTTCTTCACATTACCCACCTTTTGACGTGAACATCATTGCTTGCTTAGGCAACGAGACCCGGTTACTCAGTGGGAGATCAATGTTTAGAATTTTTTTTCTGTCTCTTTTTTTTTTCACGAAGAAACTATATGCATCAACATATCCCACTCATACCCATAAGAGGTTGATTCTCCTTAGATATTAGTAGTCAATGTTAGAAATACTAAGAAATTAATTTTTATTCTAAACTCAACCCTCTATTGAATTTTATTAATATGCAATCCCTCGATACTTCCACAACTTATCTAAAGTGTGTATGAAATGCTGCTAAAATGTCTAGTTCTTCTCAAGTCTTAAGCACAGTCAGGTATATGAGCATCAATACTTCATGAATTTAAAGTAAAGTTCAAGTTTATCCCTCACCCCCCAACTTATTCTATATTATTCTCAAGGGAGTAAGAAAAATAAAGGGTGGCAGGTAAAAAATAAAGGAAAGAATTCATCTAGGCTCAATTTGGGCTTTCTTGATGCAGATGTTGTTTTCTCCCTTCAATGTGGCTGATATCCTTTAATGGGGTAGGGTTCCTAAAACAATACTCAAAATGAACTTGATAAATCTAAACAACTAGAATAAAAATTCAAAAGCAGAAGCTGGGTTGATATCTTCAGTCAGACTTATTTCAAAACTACTCCTAAAAAATTGGGTTGCCTCCCTACAAGCGCTAAGTTTAAAATCTTCAATCAAACTCATGAGTCTTATAGTAGATCATAAGCAGGTTCTATGAAGTCAATTGTATCAATTTGCTCCCCATCATTGATTCCATCTATATAAAATTTTAATCGCTGGCCATTTACTTTGAAGGTGTTCCCCTGTTTAGGATCTTTGATCTCTACTGCTCCATGGGGAAACACCTGGGTCACAATAAAAGATCCATTCAAGCATGAGCAAAGTTTTTCAGAGAATAATTGCAACCTTGAGTCGAAAAGCCATACTTTTTGATTAGGCTTAAATATTTTTTAAAAAATATATTTATCATGGTATGCTTTGATCTGATCTTTGTAGATTCTTGAACTTTCATACGCCTCATTTTATAGTTCTTCTAACTCATTCAATTGAAGTTTTCTATTAGAACCCAAATTTTTCATGTCAAAGTTAAATTGTCTTATGGTCCAAAATGCATGATGTTCTAACTCAATCAGTAAATGACAAACTTTTTCAAAAATAAGCCGATAAGGAGATATTCCTATAGGAGACTTATAGGTAGTACGATAGGCCCATAGTGCATCATCTAAGCGTGCTGACCAATCTTTTCTTTCGGGCCTAACCATTTTTTCGAGAATGTGTTTTATCTCCTTATTTGAGACTTCTACTTGGCCACTTATTTAGGAGTGATATGGGGTGGTAACTTTATTTGTTATTTCATATTTTTTCATTAAGCTTTCAAAGTATCTGCTCGTGAAGTGTGTGCCCCCGTCACTTATTATGGCTCTTGAAAATCCGAATCGACTAAAGAAGTTATGTTGAATGAACTTGATCATGACTTTGTGATCATTGGCTCAGGTTGCCATGACCTCTATCTATTTTGACACATAATCAACCACAACTAAAATATATTCATGTCTGAAAGAAGAAGAAAAGGGTCCTATGAAGTCAATTTTCCAAACATCAAAAATTTCAACAACTAAATTAGGGAGAGGGTGTTGGGAAACAGGCAGTTCAAAGCATGAAATTTTTTTAAATTTTATATAGCGAAAGTAATAGATTAAATAATTTAATCTTTTAAATATACTTTAGATCAGATCTAAACTATATTTCTAAAGATCTATGACATGAAAATATTGCACAAAAAAGATTTTGATCTAAAAGAAAAGACTGCATCGATCGTATCGATGCCTTGAATCAGATCTAACGCTTAGATTTGATCCGATGAGTTTAGAACTCATTACCTGATCATGAGTTGATGATCACCATTCTTGATGAACATGGTAGGAGATTCTTTCTGATGTCAAGCAGCCACACAGTATGTCCGGCCTTTACAGGTAAACCACTCGAAGCCCTGAATAGATCATTCTTCCCGAGAGTGCTAGCTCGCGACGAAGGCTTTAGATGGCTGATGGAGACTTCTTTGTTTAGATCAAATGAACACCTCCAAATTAGAAGAAGGAGATGTTCAAGGAAGAGATGGTGTGGAAGAAGAAGAACAAAAGTCTTTTATTTTTCTCTCTCAAAATAGGAACTAGGAAACCCTAGAACCCTCCCCTGAATCTCCCACCCTAAAGAGGATCTTCTTCCTCTTTTTCTCATGCATGGATGCCCACCCCTCTTTCTCAGATCTCTCACAAAATCTCTAAGGTTTTCTCATGCCAAATCTAAAGTGGTTTGGCACACAAAAACCACCCCTTCTCAAAGGTGGCATTCCATGTAGAGTTTGGATAATCTAGTTCAGCTTCAAACAACCTATGATCTTATCATGAATTCAAATCAAATTTGAATTTTATTTTAAATCATATTTAATTCACACATAAGAGACTCAAAAAGGAGGGTGACACAACTCATATTGAAGCAAAAAAAATCATGCAAAAATTCATTTGCACATGAGAAATAAGGCTGGTCGGCAGCTTGGAAGAGTCCCACAAAACTTAGAATTTTGATTTAAGCTTGATTCCAAATCAATTTGAAGTCAAATTTAAACCAACTAAATCTTGATCCAAAGAGAATCAGAAGAAGGCATCACACACCTTATGGGCACAAAAATTTCCACATGAAACCATTCTCATATGTGGAGAAAAGTAGGGCACAGTGAAAGGTGGCGCATGAGGAGTTCTTGTTCCATTCAAATTCGAGTTTATATTCATTTCTAATTAGGTTCTTGATCCAACCAAATTAGGTTAGACATAATTAAAATACATAATCCAATTAGATAGTAAATAGTCTCGATAAAATTTTAATCAGATTAGAGATTAATCGAGCTCGAATCAGGAATCGAACACCCATAGCGATTAGGTCATCTCATAACCTAATCGGTCAAACCAAATTGAATTCTATTCAATTAGATTTAATCCAAACTTCAGTGCTTAATCAAATTGAGTTAATTAAAAATTTAATCACTAACCAATCCTATTTTAATTCACTAATAATTAATAAATTAATTTATTATAATTTTATATAAGTTTAATCATCAATCAAATTGACGATCAAACCCTAGAATGATTCTCAATCGTTGATCAACCACATGATCAGTCGAAAACTTTTTTTGAGCATGACCCTATAGGTTCAATCTAAGTCGGTAATACAAAAATAAGTTTCTGAACTAATCGATGTAAACTATCTAGCAATGAAATCTGATATTCAGATAGGTCAAATGATCGCAAAGTAACATTCAAAAACTAATAGCGTATGGTTACCGTATAATTCATCCTTTTGACCCTAATGCTTAAGAAGACTTAGGATTTAACTATCAATCCTAGATTAATCATCCATATTATATTTTAATCTTTAAAATCCATCACATGAATTATTCGAACTCAGATTTTATCAAATTAAAATACTGTGATGTATTAACTCCTTATTCAAAGGGATCAATCCTTTCCTGACTCACACACCGACTTAACAAGTACTTGACTTTATCCAAAAATCTTGTATCACTGAATTAAAATTCAGGTAGTCCGACATCAAAGTACAGTGAGTTGCATGCAGATCACCGTGGTGATCTCAGGTCAGAGGGATATTTATACCCATACCCTTTGTGAGCTATTTTTGACAGCAGAGTGCTCCACAGTTGGTCAAGTTCAATGAGATGTTCTCCTATATCTCACTTGCATGCCATATTAGTGTCTCCATATCACTTGATTATGAGGACAAGTAACATATATGACACGCAACAACCTACACTTGATAATCACTATCATCCTAGTAATAGTGTATCGTTTGATCGTGCATCAATTTAAGGACTATGCGATAAATCCTTCTTTATCGATCAAAGTAGTCCTAAAGACTTCATCACAACACAGGAGTTCATTAGAAGATGTAATCTTATGATGAAATAGGTTAAATAACTTTTATTATTGATCAATTTATATATATTTATAATTAGTACAATCGTCAAACGATTGACTTTAGGACACAATTCTCAACAACTCCCACTTGGACTATAGCCAACCAGTATAGTATCATATACTCATCTTCGATTTCTATTGATTAAACTCCTAGATATCGAGGCTTTAGTAAATGGGTTGGCCAGGTTCACCTTTCCGTTGATCTTCTAAAGTTTGACATTACCTTAATTCATAATTTTTTGAAGAAGGTGGTAGTGATGCAAAATCTTGATAATCTAATGGGACTTCAGCTCCTTGGCATGAGCTATGACTCTGGTGCTGCACAATACAGCAGGATCATCATTGAAGGGTGTCACTCCTAGCTTGCCAATGAACCTCTACAATCATGTAGCTTCTTTGTAAACATCAGATGTGCAATGCATTCCGCTTCGCAAATTGAATTGGCTATATTGTTCTACTTGAAATTTTACCAGCAGATTGCTCCATTATTTAGGGTAAAGATGTATTCTGACATGTTCTTGCTATTATTATGTCCAACTAAAAATTGAAGTCAAACTCCATAAGTTTTAAGTCAGATTCTTCATAATTGAGTCACCGGTCTTTAATATTTTTCAAATACTTAAGAATGACTTACCAGTAATTCTTACTCAGATCTTGCAGGTATCCACTCACTACCCCTAGTGAGTATATCAGATCTGATCTCATATATGGTGTACATGATAGAACAAATTCTACTCATAAATACTCTATATACGTGGACTGGGATAATCCAAGCAACCTTTTAGATTTATCTCTATAGATCTTCATCCTTAGGATGAGGGATGCTTTTCAAAAGTCCTTTATGGAGAACAGTAATGATAGCGAAATCTTTGTTCCCTATAATCTAATGAATGTCATTTATGATTAAAAGAATTTCATTCACATACAGAATAAGAAATACACTCACAAAATTATGAACCTATTTGTATTTGCAGGATTCTTCTTCATTCTCAAAGAAGCCATGCATTTTGATTACTTATCAAAATGCATGTTCCAACTCCGAAATATTTAGCATTGCCACAGTAGAAGGTGTCTCATTATAGTCAATACTATAACATTGACGATATCCCTAGATAATCAGATGGGCTTGGAAGGTCTACACCTTCTCGTCTGTGCCCTCTGATCCTATTGAAGATCCACTTACATCCTATGAATTTTATCCTTTCGAGTGGATCAACGAGTGTTCATACACCGTTGACCTTTATGGACTCTATTTCGGACTTTATAGCTCCAAGCCACTAATTGGAGTCAGATCTCTGTATGGCATCCATGTAGGTGATCAGATCCTTATTATTCTCATCGAGTTCAACAGTATCATGTCTTAGATCTAAAAATCAAAGTATCTATCTGACAGACGTAGTACTCTATCAGATTTCCTTAATGGTGCCTCTACAATGGATTTCGATTTCGATCTAATCAAATCCAATTCTATGGGTTCACTAGATTGTGTCAGTTTTTCTACCTGTCAAACTTCATAAGTTCCACATTAAAAGTATCAGTTCCTTTATCAAGGTACTCTTTTTCTAAAAATAATACAGAATAATTTTTATTTTTTAACAAGGTAGAAGTTATATACCCTAAATTTTTTGGGATATCCTATAAAATAATATTTATAGGATCAGAATCCAAACTAATCGATCTGCAAATGCTTGACATAAATGAAATACTCCCAAATCCTAGGATAAGAGAGTATGATTTATGCCTAGTCCATAGCTCATATGGTGTCTTTATGACT
The DNA here is from genome assembly GCF_000442705.2 of Elaeis guineensis. Classification (NCBI taxonomy): domain Eukaryota; kingdom Viridiplantae; phylum Streptophyta; class Magnoliopsida; order Arecales; family Arecaceae; genus Elaeis; species Elaeis guineensis. Next base: position 54,340,899 of record NC_026000.2, read on the forward strand.
GATTTGCTCAGAATGTAGTTGAGAACATGACAAGTAGTCTCAAGAGCATAACCCTAAAAGAAAACTGACAGACTTGTAAACCCCATCATGGATCGAACAATACCTAACAAAGTTGATTCCAATAAGAGAGAATCCTATTCTCTTCTAGATATATCAAAAATTCACTGAAAATATATTCTCCTCTTTGGTCTGACCAAAGAGTTTCAATGCTCTTCCCAGTTTGTTTCTCTACCTTCTTATGAAATTGTTTGAACATTTCAAATAATATTAATTTATGGCAAATATGTTTGTAGATCCAATGCATTAGTATGTATCAGACTCAGAACATCATTAGCTCGTTCACCTTTTGCAGCAAAAAATGACTTGGTCATTTTATCAAGAAGATAGGATTGATAGGTTGATGATGATTTATAATCATTGACTTCAAAAATTATCTTCTGTTGATCCTATTTTTATATATTTGACCGAGCCTAAATTGCCAAAGATAGGCTTTCATAACATTATCTATACTAAAGGGTTTGTTTGGTGTGTATGTTACACTAAATAGGCTGTATAAATGCCATTTCTTAGTTGTCCACCATGATTTTGACACCATCTACAATGACCTCACAAAAATCATACTATGTTGACAATGTAAATCTATCTTTGGCTAGAAAAAAATTACATTCGTCAAAATGAACAATAGTGACAATCACCAAAATTGACATTATAAGAATCAAAAACTTGCTTGATAATTCTTAAAGTCAGAACTGAAATATGACTTCCAACTCCAACATTCAAGAATCTTTTGCTATTTTCAATTTTTCTATTAATCTAAAGTCATTGCAACAATTTAGAGAAATGAATTAGACTTTTGGTATCTAATACTCAGATAGTAGTACGACAGACAGAGAAATCACTAGGTGTTATTACACAAGCACCATGTCTAGCAATCATTTGCTGATTTCTCTTCTTTAGCCTATTGGGTCATGAAAAACTAGATACAGAGAACAATTTCTCTTCTAGTGTCCCTGCTTCTTCTAAAAGAAGCACTCTGCTAGACTTGGGTTAACCTAAGACTTATTTGTCAGTTCGAGCTCCATAGCCCAAGCACGACACTCTTACACCTAACTTTTCTTTTCTTTCTCAAAGACTAATGCCCTATGGAAGATACAACCTCAGAGGTGCCAAAGAACTTCAATATTTAAAAGATTTTTTTTGACAAGTATTCTCAAATTTATAACTAAATTCATCGTTCATCGTTGCCCTCATAATATATCACACTGTGATTCGATCATTTAGCTACTTCTGATAAGTGTCTCTGATTTCATCATGTGCATTGGGTATGAGAACATTAGGTGCTGGATCTATAATTATATATAGGATTCATTCATGCTTTAGAACTATTTTAATCCCGATACCAACTATCAAAGTTGAGTCCTTTAAATCAGTCATTGTCAAATAGTGAACGGAGCAATGGACATCTAACCATAATTGAAAGAAAAATATAAGACCTCTATATTTTTGAATTGATTAAGCCTAAAGATTTGAACTTTAGTCTAAAGGTTCTCCTGCTATTTTAGTCGAATTGGTAGCCTCTACCTCTAAATCAAAGAATTACCTTATTTCTTAGCAGGTACTAGAATCCACACAGACTGCATACAGGCCTGAGTATGGCTCAGCCAACCCATATGCATCTATGGGTAGGTTCTCAACCAATTATTATTTCAAATAATTTTTAGTAATCAGTTTCATCTCAGATTTTATTTCAATAGGCAATGGGCCTCCACTAAAAATTTTGATTAAGTTAAACCATTAACATAAACCAACTTAGTGATTCTAACTAATAAATGATCAGGCCCCAGTATGGCTCGACCAACCCAATTATTCATCAGATAGTACACCAAAGTTATCATATGATGAATCATAATTCCATCATTCAGAGAAATATTAGACAGATGGTGCCTGTAATATTAATAAAAAATAATAGACCTATTACCATTTACCTTAATGGGAGGCTATGATCTAGTTATCACCATAACTATTTTGTTTTAGGGATCTAATAATTTTAGAAGATTTAATTAATTAAATTGATAGATAAGAAAAGACTTGATCAGTTATTCTTAATCCTCTCACTGACTTCACCAAGTCAGATCAAAGAAGATTAGGCTTAATCTAATCTACCCAATCAGTTATAAATCTTTCCACTGACTTCATCAAGTTATGAAAGAACTCAAGATTAGCTGGTCAACCTGACAAGTTACAAATTCTCCCACTGACTTCACCAAGTCATGAAGGAGAATACAGATAAGTCATACTAGGGACACCTAAATCAATCTAATTGATTTCTTAGTTAGCATGGGTCAACCCGAATCATTAAGCGATCTAATTAAAATATAATTCATTATATTGGCTAGGTAAGTAAGATTGATGGGAGGGATATGCCATTAACTTGTCATAGACATAATCTATGTGAGTAGTTCCCAATTAATGATTACCGATCAAGAATGCCAAACTTATCTTAGTCACCAACTGGTTAATTAGTTTCAATTGGATCAACTTATAGACTTGGGTTTGACCGCTGAACCAAAATCAAGATCCATTTGGTCTAATCAAAGATATGGACTTGACCAACTACAACTATTATATTTGATTTAGAGTATCCTTGACCTAATCTAAATCAATTTTAGTTAGATTTGATCAACTACTCATTTAGTCCATTAAATCTTTGATTCTAACTTTAGGTCTAACATAATTAAAGGACCTGATTTGAGCTAACCCATGCCCCATGTTTTATGCAATGTCATTATATAATAAATTCACAATTCTAGATCCAAGGATTCATCTCTTATTCTTAATTAAGTGTAGCATTAACATGGATTAAGATTTTTAATTGAAATAATTTCAATTTACAAACTCTTTTACAATTTGTAAACTTCTTTATAATGATTTTATGCATAAATATTTAGTTCTAAAAATTGAGTCGGCTCATCCCTGGAATGAGTAGGCTTCACAACAATGGATCGACTGAGTTCTGAACTTAGTTGGCTCATTGAGATCATAATAACATTTATTTTCTACCTTTGCAAACTGGATCAACTTAGCAAGAAGCTGAGTTGACCAATCAGGGTACTGGGTCGACTCAATCAAAACTGAGTCGACTCAGAGGTAGAAACAACAACACTTTGTATAATTTTTAGATCTAAATAATTTTGCATAAACTAAAATAAAATTAATCATAAATTAATTTTATTTCTTATCTAAATTTATTTAAGATTTAAGATTTTATTTTGTATGATTAAAATAATTTTAATCATATAGATTAGATGTTAATACTTTTCATACTTGTATTACATATAACAATCCTAGGATTTCAATTTTAAGATTTTGCAGAAAAGTAATTTTTTTTTTCTTTTGTAGTTCATCTTCATGAATAAACAGTACCTCTACATGCCATAAGAGATCTCCATGGAATGAGAAGAGAGGGTCTTAAAACCTTACTTTCTCCTATAACCGGATGGCCAAGAATGTCCAATCCGATTACCTGACTACTAGGCATCTAATCAAAATATATCATATATAAAAAAATTTAGATCTAATCTAAATCATATCAGATCTAATTTTAATATTAGATCATATCTAAATCAGATCAAAAATATCACATGTATTATATAAAATCAGATTTTATCAAAGATTAGCACAAACTAGGACAACTTTTTCACTATAAGAGGTAAACCCTACAACAAAATAACCTTATTTCAATTTATGTGATCTACCATTAATTAAATTTAGATTTAAGATATCACATATCAGATCTAAATAAAATTAAATTTTAGCTTTAATATGCACATATAACATGTCATAATGAACCTAGGCTCTGATACCATAGTTAGGAAATAGGCAGTTCAAAGCATTTAATTTTTTAAAATTTTATACAATAAAAGCAATAGATTAAATAATTTAATCTCTTAAACATAATTTAGATCAGATCTAAACTATCTTTTTAAAGATCTATGACATAAAAATATTACATAAAAAAAATTCAGATCTGAAAGAAAAGACTGCATCGATCGTATTGATGCCCTGAATCAGATCTAATACTTAGATCTGATCCGATGAGTTCAGAACCCATTATCTGATTATGGATTGATGATTACCACAACTGATGGATATGGTAGGAGATCCTTCCTAATATCGAGTAGTTGCATAGCATGTCCAGCCTTTACAAGTGATCCATTCGAAGTCCTGAACAGATCATCCTTCCTGAGAGTGCTAGCTCATGATGAAGGCTTGGATGGCTGATGGAGACTCCTTTCTTCAAATCAAATGGGCACCTCTAGATCAGAAGAAGGAGATTTTCAAGGAAGAGATGGTGTGAAAGAAGAAGAATAAAAGTATTTTATTTTTTTCTCTCACAAAATAGGAACTAGGAAATCCTAGAACCCCCACCCTAGATCTCACACCCCAAAGAGGATCTTCTTCCTCCTTTTCTTACATACGGACACCCACCCCTCTTTTTTAGATCTCTCATGTAATCTCTAAGGTTTTCTCACACCAAATCTGAAGTGGTTTGGTGAACAAAAATCACCCCTTCTTAAAGGTGGCGTCCCATGTAGAGTTTGGATAATCTGGTTTAGCTTCAAACAACCTTTGATCTTATCATGAATTTAAATCAAATTTGAATTCTATTTTAAATCAAATTTAATCTACACATAAGGAACTCAGAAAGGAGGGTGAAAAAATGCATATTGAAGCAAAAAAGTCATGCAAAAATTCATTTGTGCATGAGAAAAAGGCTGGTCGGTAGCTTAGAAGAGTCCCGCAAAACTTGGACTCTTGATTTAAGCTTGATTTCAAACCAATCCGAAGTCAAACTTGAACCAACCAAATCTTGATCCAAAGAGGATTAGAAGAATGCATCACATACCTTTTGGACATAAAAAATTCCACATGAAAACCATTCTCACACGTAGAGAAAAGCAGGGTGTAGTGAAAGGTGGTGCATGAGGAGTTCTTGTTCCATTCAAATTTGAGTTTGTATTCATTTCTAATTAGGTTCTTCACCTAACCAAATTAGGTTAGACTCAATTAGAACACCTAATCCAATTAGGTAGGAAATGATCTCAATTAAATCCTAATCAGATTAGAAATTAATCAAGCTTGAATCAAGAATCGAACATCCATAGTGATTAGATCATCTCATAACCTAATCGAGTCAAACCAATTGAATCCTAATCAATTAGATTTAATCTAAACTTCAATGCTTAATCAAATTGAGTTAATTAGTAATCTAATACTAATCAATTTTTTTTAATTCATCAATAATTAGTAAATTAATTTATTATAACTTTTCCATAAGGTTAATGATCAATTGAATTGACGATCAAACCCTAAACAATTCTCAATCGTTGATCAGCCACATGGTCAATCGAAACCTTCTTTTGAGTGTGATCTCATAGGTTCAAACCTAAGTTGGTAGCATAGAAATAACTTTTTGAACTAATCAATGTAACCATCTAGCAATGGGACCCGACATCTGGGTAGGTTGAATGATCGCAAAGCAACATTCAAAAATCTATCGATGTATGATTATCATATAATTCATCTCTTTGACCCTAATGCTCAAGGAGACTTAGGGTTTAACTATCAACTCTGGATTAGTTATTCACATTGTATTTCAATCTTTCAAATTCATCATATGGATTATCCAAGCTCAGAAATTATCAAATTGAAATACAGTGATGTATTAACTTCTACTTATTTGGATGGGTCAATTCCTTCCTGACTCACACACTGACTTAAAAAGTACTTGACTATATCCAAAAATTTTTCATCATTGAATTAAAAATTTAGATAGTCTGATATCAAAGTACAGTGAGTTGCTTGTAAGTCACCATGGTAATCTCAGGTCAGAGGGATATTTATACCCATACCCTTCTCGAGCTACTTTTGATAGTAGAATGCTCCGTAGTTGGTCACATTCAATGAGATGTACTCCTACATCTCACTTGCATGCTATATCATTATTTTCATACTACTTGATTATGAGGATAACCAATATATATGACACACAACGACCTATACTTGATAATCATATTATCCTAGTAATAGCATATCATTTGATCATGAATCAGTTTAAGGACTACGTGATAAATTCTCTTTTATCGATCAAAGTAGTCCTAAGAATTTCATTGCAACACAAGAGTTTATTAGAAGATGTAACATTATAATGAAAAAGGCCAAATAATTTTTATTATTGATCAATTCATATATATTATAATTAGTACAATCGTCAAACAATTGATTTTAGGACACAATTTGCAACAGAGGGGCATCATATTTTTTTGAGAAATATTTTTCATTTGTTGACATCTTAAGCATTTACGATCAAATTCATATGCATCTTTGAATAGCGTTGGCCAGTAGAATTCACTTTGTAGCACTTTTGCTGTAGTTTTTCTCCAGCTGAAATGCCCCCCACAGGCAAGAGAGTGACAAAAGGTGAGAATACTTTAAATTCACTTTGGGGACACAACGTCGGATCATCTGATCAGAACAAATCTAGAACAAAGTGGGTTTCTCTTAGAAATAATGTTTAGCTTGCGAGAAAAATCATTTTTTCTCTTGTAAGGACTAATGAGATGGGATCTACCCTATGGCCAAATAATTCATAATATGGGCAAACCAAGGAGGTTTGTTAGAACCAACTATGAAGAGTTGTTCGTTAGGGAACCCATCCTTAATTTCATTCGAATTGTGTTCAACTAAGATCCTAAACACATGATCTGCTACTACATTCTCTAAACTTTCTTATCTTAGATCTCTAGATCAAATTCTTGTAAGAGTAGGATCCATCTGATTAATATGGGCTTGGTGTCCTTTTTGGATAGCAGATGCCTTAAGACTGCGTGATTTGAGTAAACTAGGACCTTTGAACCAAAAGGTATGATCTAAACTTGTCCAAGGCCAACACAACTACAAGTAACTCTTTCTCAGTAGTGGTGTAATTCAACTGTACATTAGAGAGAGTCTTGCTTGCATAGTAAATCACATGGGGTCTCTATTTATCCTTTGCCCCAAAATTGCCTCTACAGCATAGTCGGATGCATCACACATTATCTCAAAGTGTAGGGTCCAATCTAGGGAGCTTAGTGTAGGGGTGGTTGAAACTACAGTTCTAAGAGTATGGTATGTGTCAAGACAGTCTTCATTAAATTCAAATGAGCTGTCTTTGACAAGCAAGTTGCACAAAGGTCTCGAGATCTTGCTAAAATTCTTAATAAAATATCTGTAAAATCTAGCATGACCTAAGAAAGATCATACTTGTCGGATCGAGGTTGGAGGTGGGAGTTTTGAAATTACTTTGACTTTAGCCTTATCTACCTCAATCCCTTCTCGGATACAATATGTTCGCGCACGATTCCTTCTTGAACGACGAAGTGATTTTTCTCCCAACTTAACACCAAGTTCATCTCCATACAACATTTGAGTACTTTTCTAAGATTTTGGAGACAACCATCAAAAGTGGGATCAAATACTGAAAAATCATCCATAAAAACCTTTCAAAACCTATCGATCATATCTGAAAAGATCGCTAACGTACATCGTGAAATGTGGTTAGTGCATTGCAAAGTCCGAATGGCATGTGCTTGAAGGCAAATGTTCCATAAGGACAACTAAAGGTGTTTTTTTCTTGATCCTCAAAAAAAATAGGTACCTAGTCATATCCTGAATATCCATCTAGAAAATAGAAGAAACCCTGACCTACCAGCCATTCTAGGATTGGATCAATGAAAGGTAACAAAAAATACTTTCCTAGTGACAGCGTTGAGTTTCTTGTAATCTACACACACTCGCCAACCAGTTGTTGTACAAGTGGGAAGTAACTCACCTTCGTTATTTTCTACAACAGTAATACTTGACTTCTTAGGTACTATCTGAATTGGACTGACCCATTTATTATCCAAAATAGGATAGATGATTTCTGCATCTAGCCATTTCACTCCTTTCTTTACCACCTTCCACATGTTTGAATTTAGTCTCCATTGCATATCCCTACATGGTTTGGCTTCTACCTCACAGTAAATATGGTGGATACAGATGGAGGGATCAATACCTTTCAGGTCGGCAATTATCCAACCAATGGCCTCTTTGTACTCTTTCATCACACTTATGAGCTAGGCTTCTTGGTCAGCGGTTAAGTCAGAGATAATGATTACTAGGAGGGTATCATTGGGTCCCAGGAATACATATTTTAACATGACTGGAAGGGGCTTTAATTCAAAGGTGGGTGGTGCTTCTAATGATGGGGCTACTGATATACTGGAGGGGGTGGGCAGTCGTTCATATTGATGGTCTATGGAGGAGTGGTTTTTGAGTTAAATTGTTCGAATAGAGCATTAACTTCCTTCATATATCCATCATCATCATAATTTTTGACATTGGAATGGGCTAAAGAATTTTGCAATGGGTCCTGGAAAAGCAAGGTGGGAGTGACTTCTTCAACTAGTTCCTCGAGCATATTCACCTCACTAAAGTCATTAATCAAGGGTCCCATGGCGGCATTGAACACATTTAACCTTAGCTTTTTATTCTCGAATGGCACATCCATGACCCCCATTCTACAATTAATACAAGCATTAGCTGTAGCAAAAAATAGTCGACCTAGGATAATGAGAATTTGACTTCAGTTACTTTCTGATTCCATATCTAAAATGAGGAAGTCTAGAGGGAAATAGAATGCATCCACCTTAACTAGAACATCCTCTATCATCCCATATGGAATTTTGATGGATCTGTCAGCTAATTGTAAGATCACTAATGTGGGTTTCAGTTCTTCAAATCTAAAAAATTGATATACTGAACTTGGGAGGAGATTAACACTCGCTCTCAAATCCAGTAAGGCTTGCTTAATGGTTAGACCCCTTATAATACAAGAAATGATAGGGGTGCCGAGGTCCTTGAGTTTGGGTGGGGTTGCATGTTGGAAGACTGAGCTGGCTTGCTCAGTCGGTAGACTTATTTTAGGATATGTGTAAAGTGAACTTTAGTACAGGGATAAAATGGTAATTTTAAAATTTTTTCAAAATTATTATTTTACAGTGGAAATTATTAATTAATCTAATTATTAATATATATAAACCCTACACAAGGATCTAAATATGATATATATATAGCATGCATTTAAATTTGAAATTCAAACTTCTATAGTAAATATTTTACTATTATGTGTTCAGAACACATTACCTTTGTGCGGATAGTCGATCGTCGTAATCTGATCACTGTCGGAAGGGTCTGATCATCGCAACGTAGTCACACAGTGTGTCTGCCTCTGCAGATCATCCACATGAAGCTCCGGTCTGATCGGCTCCTTACGAACACTAGTTCGTGGTAGAACCCTTTTGACGGTCGATGTTGATCGAACTCCTTCGATCTTGATCGTTGACTCTTCAGATGCTCTGGATCATCAGCAAATATACTTGAGAGGTTGATGAAGCTCTTCCTAAGTTTGGTGGGCTCAGACACTCGTAGCTCACCTTCTCACTTTCCGAATCCTAAGCCAAAACCCTAGGGTACTCACCGAAGAAACTTACGCCCACATGTTTTATTCTTTTCTCTCCTTTTCTTTTCTTTTCTCACACAAGAAAGCTTTCTCATGCCACCCTTCTCTCTATGATCAGACTAGCACATGCCTTATCTTCTCTTCCTTTTAAAAATAGTATAAAACACATCTTTGCAGCGTTTTCTCCGCGTGAGAGGATAAAGATAAGTGGTTGCTCATTTGAATTCAAATCGAATTTGAATTCAAATGCCAACCAACTCATTCTTATCCACTCTATGCATGAGAAGAGAGGGGCATGGGCATATTTGTGCATGGAGACTTTACACGAGAAACCTTTTCTCGTGTGGAAGAAGGGGCGCACAAAATAAAGGGTGGGCGTAGAGATTTGTTATCCATTCAAATTCAAATATCTTTTGAATTTGAATGGCCAACCAGTCTCATCCTTATCCATTCAAAATGGTGCACAAAGAAGGGGCGTGGGATGGCTTCTGCGTGGGAGAAAATTCATGAGAACTCGTTTCTCGTGAATTCAAATGGGTGCATGTGAAGTGAGGTGGCGCAGGGAGATTAGTCAAGGTGGTTTGAAATCCAATTGAACCAACCTTATTTAAAATAGGTTAGACACAATTAGACTAAATTAAATCCAACACAATTAGGCTTAATTAGGCTCAATAAAATCTTAATCAAATCAAAAATTGATTAAGCCCAACCCTTGATCAGATCAGGGACCAAACCACCTTGGCGATTAGGTCAACACTTAACCTAATTGGGTCAAACCCAACTGAATCCAATTCAATTGGACTTGATCCAAAAATAATTACTCAATCAAATTGAGTTAATTAGTGATCAAATCATTAATTAAATCTCTCATAAATACTGAGTCCAAATTCGATGGGCAATCGGGCATCATAGTCCATCGATATGAAACCTATCAAAAAGTCCCAAACCAGTGGGACTTGACCCCGTACCCAAAATGTATGGAACTCATGATTAGAGAATCTGATTCTCAATCACAGAGTTTCAGACATGTAGGACTCAAAGTCATGAGCATTAGGACTCTTCATCAGCCATCAGATCAGATAGGAACCTCTAATGTGTGTGACCCCCAGGTTTGAACCTAAATCGATAGCACAGGAACCAATTCCTGTACTAATCGAAGTGACCATCTAGCAATGGTACCCGACATCCAGATAGGTCGAATAGTACAATCGCAACACTCAGAACCTACGTGAATATGTTACTGTATAATTCATCCTTTTGACCCCTGTGTTTAGGATGACTCAGGGTTAAACTGTCAACCCTGATTAGATCATCCGAATCATGCTCAACTCAATCAGTCCTGTGACTCCTCACTAGGACTACCCTAGCCAAGGTTTTTCTAAATTGAAATACGACTGTACATAGCTCCTAAATTGGAGTGGTCAATCCCATCTTAACACACGCACTGACAAGTCAAGTACTTGACTACACCTAGCATCCTTCCATCACTGAATTAGAAATTCAGATAGTCCAGTGCCTAAGTGCAGTGAGTTGCTTGCATGTCATCATGGTGGTCTCAGGTCGGAGGGATATTATACCCATATCCCATCGAGCAAATCTTGATAGCAAAAATAACTCTGAAGTCGGTCACGTTCAATGCAGATGTACCCTTACATCTCACCTATATGCCATACCAGTGTCTCCACACTTTTTGGTTAAGAGGATAACCAACCCATATGGCACACAATGACCTATACTTGATAAACGTTGTTGTCCTTGGTAACAACATATCATTTGGTCACGAACAGTTTAAGGACTAAACGACAAATCCTTCTTTGTCGAGTCTAAATAGTCCTAAGAACTTCACCACAACACAGGAGTTTATTAGAAGATGAAACAATTTGTGATGAAAAATACCAAAATAACTTTTATTTATTTATAATTCATATACTAATATAAGAATGAGCACAACCGTCAACAGGCTGACGATTGGCTTTGGAATGCTATTACCAACAATCTTCGACTTGAAGTCGTCGAACTCCTTCACCACAATGGCTTTAGTGAATGGGTCGGCTAGGTTCTCCTTTCCGTCAATCTTCTGAAGGTCGATGTCACCTCGATCCATAATTTCTCGGATGAGATGATAGCGGCGCAGAATATACTTTGTCCGCTGGTGTGCCTTCGGTTCCTTCGCCTGAGCAATGGTTCCAGAGCTATCACAGTAGAGCAGAACTGGACCAACAAGGGAGGGTGCTACTCCGAGCTCGGTGATGAATTTCCTCAGCCCCATTGCTTCTTTGACAGCATCTGATGCAACGACATACTCTGCCTCGCAAACTGAATCAGATACTGTGTGCTGCTTGGAACTCTTCCAGCAGACAGCCCCACCATTAAGGGTAAAAACAAATCCCGACACACTCTTGCTGTCATCGTGATCAGACTGGAAACTAGAGTCTGTAAACCCTATAAGTCTCAAGTCCGATTCACCATAAACAAGCCACTGGTCCTTAGTATTTCTTAAATACTTCAGGATGGTTTTAACAACCTTCCAGTGAGTCTCCCCTGGATCAGATTGGTATCTACTCACTACCCCTAGTGAGTATGCCACATCTAGTCGTGTACATGTCATGGCGTACATGATAGATCTCACTGCCGAAGCATATAAATTCTACCCATATGCTCTCTCTCTTGAGGTGTTGTCGGACAATCCCTCTTCGAGAGAGAAATTTCATGGCCTATCAGTAGATAGCCTTTCTTGAAATTCTCCATGCTGAATCTTTTCAGCATAGTATCAATGTACGTGGATTGGGATAAGCCAAACAACCTTTTAGATCTATCCCTATAGATCCTCATCCCTAGGATGTAGGAAGCTTCTCACAGATCCTTCATGGAAAATTGTGACGACAGCCAAATCTTTATTCCCTGTAATGCAGGGACATCATTCCCGATTAAGAGAATGTCATCCACATATAATACAAGAAATACTACTACTAGACCATTAGCCCACTTATAAATGCAAGGCTCTTCTCCATTCTTAACGAAGCCATACATCTTGATCGTCCTATCAAAACGTATGTTCCAACTCCAGGATGCCTGCTTAAGTCCATAAATGGACCTCTATAGCTTGCATACCTTAGACTCATCTATGGATGTGAATCCTTCAGGTTATATTATATACACCTCTTCGTCCAGCTCTCCATTTAGGAAAGCTGTTTTCACATCCATCTATTAGATTTCATAGTCCAGATAGGCAGCTATCGCAAGCATAATCCGAATGGATTTGAGTATTGCCACAGGAGAAAATGTCTCATCATAGTCTATACCATAACGTTGATGATATCCCTTGACAACTAGATGGGCTCTATAGGTCTCCACCTTTCTGTCTGCGCCTCTCTTCCTCTTGAAGACCCACTTACACCCTATGGGTTTTACTCCTTCAGGTGGATCAACCAATGTCCACACATCGTCAACCTTCATGGACTCCATTTCGAATTTCATGGCCTCTAGCCATTTCTCAGAGTCAGGTCTCTACATTGCATCCATGTAGGTGATCGGATCCTCATCATTTTCATCAAGTTCGACAGGATCGCCATCCCGGATCAAGAAACCATAGTATCTGTCCGGTTGACGTGGTACTCTACCAGACCGCTTTAAGGGTGCAGAACAATGGGCTCCAGATCTGATCTAACCAAATCCGGTTCAGGTTCAGCAACTTGTGTCGATTTTTCCACCTGCTGAACTTCCTTAAGTTCGACCTTAGAGGCAACAGTCCCTTCACCAAGGAACTCCTTTTCCAAAAAGATTACCTTAAGGCTGACAAACACCTTTTCTCATCAGCTAGGTAGAAATAATATCTTTGGTCTCTTTTGGGTACCCTATGAAATAACACTTGTCAGACCTAGGTCCAATCTTGTCCGTAATTAAATGTTTAACATAAGTCGGACACCCCCAAACCATAAGGTGCGAGAGTACTGGCTTACGTCCTATCCATATCTCATATGGCATTTTGGTTACAGACTTACTCGGAACCCTATTTAAAAGGTAACAAGCCGATTCGAGTGCATATCCCCAGAGGGAGATTGGCAGACCAGCAAATCCTATCATGGATCAAACCATGTCTAACAAGATTCGATTCCTCCTTTCAGACACACCATTATGCTGTGGTGTTCCAAGAGGAGTCCACTGAGAGAGAATCCCATTCTCCCAAGATATTCAGAAACTCATTGAAAAGGTATTCACCTCCTCGATCAGATTGAAGAGTTTTAATACACTTCTCAGTTTATTTTTCTACCTCATTTCGAATAGTTTGAACATTTCAAATGACTCTGACTTATGCTTCATTAAGTAGACATACCCATACCTCGATAGGTCATCTGTGAAGGTTATGAAATAGAAATATCACCTTTGCACTTGAGCTCATGGGTCCACATACATCAGAATGTATCAGACCCAAGAGTTCACTGGCTCACTCACCTTTTCCAGTAAAAGGTGATTTGGTCATCTTCCCAAGAAGACAGGACTCACAAGTTGGAAGTGATTCACAATCACCGATTTCAAGAATTCCTTCTTGAGCCAACCTGTTTATCCTGTTCTTATTGATATGACCTAGCCTATAGTGCCAAAAATAGACTTCTGACACATTATCCATTCTAGGGCATTTACCGGTGGTTTGAACCACATTAACAGGCTATGATAGTAAGTAATTTCATTATTTAGTTATCCAACAAATATTGTAACACCATTCAAAATGATATTACAAACATTTCTTTTTATTAAAAATTCATAACTGTACATGGCCAAAAGGCCTACAGAAATAATATTTAATAAAAAACTTGGACAATAGTGACATTCACTCAGAATTACATTACGAGAATTGATTACAAGGTTCATGATTCCTCAAGCTAGAACTGAAACTTTCTTCCATCTCTAACGTTCAGGAACCTCTCGCCTTCATCAAATCTCTACTGACCTGCAGACCCTGCATCGAATTACAGATATGATAAGGGCTTTCGATATCCAATACCCAGGCAGTAGTATCACAAATAAAAAGTTGTAAGGTGTTATTATATAATTACCTTGCTTCTTCTTCGGCCTGTTCAGGTCTAGGGAGGCAATGTATAGAGGAAGTTCCTCTTCCAGTGCCCCTGCTTCTTGCAAAAGAAGCACTCTGCTGGCTCTAGTCGGACTTGCGCTTCTTGGTCTGACCCTGTGCAGACGTCCCAGCATGCGGCTGCACCTTCTTATTCTTCTTCTTCTTGTTCTTCTTCCCTTTCTTAAAGGGTCGACGATCAGAAGAAGACCCTCCCACAACATTCACCGACTCCTATGGAGTTGGTGGTCCTTCTCAAAGTTCTGCAGCAACCCCAACAAGCCGTGGTAGTTCACTGCAGACTTTGTCATCCGAAAATGAGTAAGGAAGGAGAGGAAGGACTTGGGCAAAGAATTAAGGATCACATCTTTATCGAGCTGCTCATGCAAGGGAAAGCCCAGTTTACTTAGCGCTCAATCATTTCGATCATCATTTACAGTACATGATCAGTGACTGAGGCCCCATCCCTCATCCGAGCATTGAAAATGGCACAACTAGTTTTGTGCCTTTCAACGTCGTCAGGCGTGCCAAAGAAGTCGTTCAACATTTGAAGCATCTCCTGTGGCTGGGCATTCTCGAACCTACGATTGAACTCATCATTCATTGCCACCAGCATTATGCACCGAATGGTGGTGCGATCGTTGAGCCACTTCTGGTAAGTGTCTCGGACCGTCCCTCTAGCGTTTGGGCTAGCTCCTCAGGTGTCGATCCGTTACTACATAAAAGGATCCGTTCATGCTCAAGGATGATTTTCAATTTTCGATACCAACTATCAAAATTAGGTCCCATAGCTTGTCATTATCTAATAATAATCGAAGTGACAGGGTAGTGGCCATAGTTGCATAAAGGAAACCAGACCTTTATTAGTATATAAATTATTAGTACTAAAGACTTGGACTTTAGTCTAAAGTTTCTCTCAGTATTTTTACGAACTGGTAGCCTCAACCTCCATTCGAGGAATTACTTTAATTCCTTAGTGGGTACTAGAATCCACACAAACTACACACGAGTCCAACTTTGGTTGGTCAACCCATTGCATCTATGGGTAGGTTCATAACCAGTTATTTCTCTAAACAACTTCTAGTAATTAATTTTGCCCCAAAACCTAATCAGTAGGCTTTGGCCTCCACTGAAAAGATCTGGTTATGTCCAACCATTAAAATGATTTGATTTGATGAATCGACTAATAAATGATCAGGCCCAACTTTGGTCGCCAACCTGACCACTATCAGAAAGACTCAACCAAATTATCATATTATGAATGATAATTCCATTAGTCAATAAGCACCAAGCCTTTGGACTCCAATGATTATTAAACTAATGGACTCATTATCACTCACTTAATGGGAGGCTATAACTTAGTTATCACTATAACTTAATCATTTTAGGGACCTAATAATTTTTGAAGATTTTTTATTAAAGATAGATGAGAAAAATTAACCAGCCAATTTCAATCCTCCCACTGACTTCACCAAGTCAGATTAAAAAGATTTAATTAAAGCCGGCATTAGGAGCACCTAAATCAGTCACACTGATTTACCTAATGACATGGGTGAGCCCTAATCACCAAGTGATCTAATCAAAATCTAACTCACCAGGTTGGCCTGGTAAGTGAGATCAGTGGTGGGGATATGCCATTAACTCGTCAGAGATCAAATCAATGCAAGTAGCTCCCACTTAAGAACCACTGGTCAAACTGCCGAACTTACCTTAGACACCAATCGGTTCATTAGTTTTAATTTGATCAACTTAGTAAATAGGGTTCCACCAGTAGCCATGAATTAAGTCCATCTTGGTCTAGTTAAAGACATGGACCCATTCAACTACAACTATTGGAGTTGAGTCTAGAGTGTTCTTGACCTAATCTAATTCAATTTTTGATTAGATTTGACCAATTACTCTAATTTAGTCTATTTCTTTAAGCTAACCTCAGGTCTAACCCAATTATGGACCTAATCCATCTAACCCATTGACCCATAAGTTTATGCAATTGTCTTAGGTCTTAATTCACAATTCTAGACCAACTTGACAACACTTAATTCTTTTAATTAAGTATTTGGGCTGATGGGTCAGGGTTTGGCTTTTCAAAAATAATTTTCAAATTTAAAAGATTTTATTTTTTGTTCACCAAATATGTTGACTTATTTCACAAACAGATCAGCACATTTCATAAACAGCAATCCTATTGCTAATTACATAATAAAAAATAACTCAATCAAAATAAATCATGAATATTCTTTTAGCTCTAATCTAACATATTCATGATAAATTTTACAATTAAATCTTTATAATTAAGTCCTTTCGCTGCTTCATCTGCATGGAATATAATTACAGCGGCACCCCTACCGCCATACGAGAATCCCATCGAATGGAAGGAGAGGACCTTTAAACCCTACTTTTCTCTTATGACCGGATGACCATGGCAACCAACCCAATTAGACTACTTGCTACTTGGATCAAGTATATCTAAATATACCAATTTCAAAATTTAAATTTTAAATTTTAAATTTTGAATTTCAAATTTCAAATAAATTTCAAATTTTAAAATTTAAATTTTTGAATTTTAAATTTTGAATTTAAAATTTAAAATTTCAAACAAATTTCAAATTTTGAATTTCAAAATTTTGAATTTTAAATTTCAAATTTTAAATTTAAAATTTAAATTTTAAATTTTGAATTTTAAATTTTGAATTTTAAATTTTTAATTTTGAATTTCGAACAACTTTTAAAATTCAAATTTTAAATTTTGAATTTCAAATTTCAAATTTAAACATTTAGATTACAACTTAATCTATGCATGCAAATATATATCATATTTTAGAACCCACTCTGATACTATTTAAAGTAAATTTTGAGTGCAGGGAAAAAATGATAATTTTAAATTTTAAATTTTAAATTTTAAATTTCAAATTTTTACGGTAAATATTTTACTGTTATGTGTTCAGAACACATTACCTCTGTGCGGGTAATCGATCGCTGCAATCTGATCATCGTCGGGAGGGTCTGATCATTGCAACACAGCCACACAGTGTGTCTGGCCTCTGCAGATCATCCACACGAAGCTCTCGATCTGATCGGCTCCTCACGAATGCTAGTTCATGGCAGAACCCTTTTGACGGTCGATGTTGATCGAACTCCTTCAATCTTGATCTGTCGACTCTTTGGATGCTTCAATCGTCAGCAGATATACTTGAGAGGTTGATGAAGCTCTTCCTGAAGTTTGATGGGCTCACGACACTCGTAGCTCACCTTCTCACTTTTCGAACCCTAGGCCAAAATCCTAGGGTACTCACCGAAGAAACTTGCGCCCACTCTGTTTCTTTCTTTTCTCTCCTTTTCTTTTCTTTTCTCATGTAGGAAAGCTTTCTCACACCACCCTTCTCTCTATGATCAGATTAGCGCATGCCTTATCTTCTCTTCCTTTTAAAAATAATGTAAAACCATCTTTGCAGCATTTTCTCCGCGTGAGAGGATAAAGATAAGTGGTTGCTTATTTGAATTCAAATCAAATTTGAATTCAAATGCCAACCAACTCATTCTTATCCACTCTATGCGTGAGAAGAGAGGGGCATGGGCATATTTGTGCATGGAGACTTTACACGAGAAACCTTTTCTCGTGTGGAAGAAAGGGTGCACAAAATAAAGGGTGGGCGCAGAGATTTGTTATCCATTCAAATTCAAACATCTTTTGAATTTGGATGGCCAACTAATCTCATCCTTATCCATTCAAAATGATGCACAAAGAAGAGGCGTGGGATGGCTTCTGTGTGGGAGAAAATTCATGAGAACTCGTTTCTCATGAATTCAAATGGGCGCATGTGAAGTGAGGTGGCACAGGGAGATTAGTCAAGGTGGTTTGAAATCCAATTGAACCAACCTTATTTAAAATAGGTTAGACACAATTAGACTAAATTAACTCAACATAATTAGATTTAATTAGGTTTAATAAAATCTTAATCAAATCAGGAATTGACTAAGCCCAACCCCTGATCAGATCAGAGACCAAACCACCTTAGAGATTAGGTCAACACTTAACCTAATCGGGTCAAACCAACTGAATCCAATTCAATTGGACATGATCCAAAATTAATTACTTAATCAAATGAGTTAATTAGTGATAAATTACTAATTAAACCTCTTATAAATACTGAGTCTAAATTTGATGGACAATCGGGCATCAGAGTCCATCGATATGAAATCCTGATCAAAAATCCCAAACCAGTGGGACTCTTGACCTCGGTACCCAAAATGTGTGGAACTCATGATTAGAGAATCCTGATTCTTGATCACAAGTTTCAGACACATAGGATGCAAAGTCCATAAGCATTAGGACTCTTCATCAGCCATCAGATCAGATAGGAACCTCTAATGTGTGTGACCCCACAGGTTCGAACCTAAGTCGGTAGCACAAGAACCAATTCTTGTACTAATCGAAGTGACCATCTAGCAATGGTACCCAACATCTGGATAGGTCGAATAATCACAATCGCAATACTCAGAACCTACGTGAATATGGTTACTGTATAATTCATCCTTTTGACCCCTATGTTTAGGATGACTCAGGGTTAAACTGTCAACCCTGATTAGATCATCCGAATCGTGCTCAACTCAATCAGTCTTGTGACTCCTCACTAGGACTATCCTGGTCAAATTTTGCTAAATTAAATATGACTGTACACAGCTCCTGAACTGGAGTGGTCAATCCATCTTGACACACGCACCGACAAGTCAAGTACTTGACTACACCCAGCATCCTTCCATCACTGAATTAAAAATTCAGGTAGTCCAGTGCCTAAGTGCAGTGAGTTGCTTGCAAGTCACTGTGGCAGTCTCAGGTCGGAGGGACATTTATACCCATATCCCATCAAAGCAAATCTTGACAGTAAAAATAACTCCAGAGTCTGTCACATTCAGTGCAGATGTACCCTTACATCTCACCTGTATGCCATACCAGTGTCTCCACACTCATAGTTAAGAGGACAACCAACTCATATGGCACACAACGACCTATACTTGATAAACATTGTTGTCCTTGGTAACAAGGTATCATTTGGTCGCGAACAGGTTTAAGGACTAAACGATAAATCTTCCTTTGTCAAGTCTAAATAGTCCTAAGGATTTCACCACAACACAGGAGTTCATTAGAAGATGAAATAATTTGTGATAAAAAATATCATAATAATTTTATTTATTTATAATTCATATACTAATACAAGAATGAGCACAACCGTCAACAGGCTAACGATTGGCTTTGGGACACTATTTCCAACAATGTGCCCTAGATTTGCACTTTTGGATGCATAAATCTTTTAGAAACTTAGCATAGGTTGGGACTTGTTTGATGGAATTCAATAAAGGAAGGTTTATATGGATTTGTTTAAATAGCTCGAGCATTTCATTCATCTTAACTCCCTTTTATCCATGGATAGAGGGTTTCCTAGAGCACTTGGGAATAGGACCTTAAGGGTGAGTGCTGGAGGAGTTTGTTCATGCCTCTCCTTAGGATCTTCTCTGTTTTCAATTGATTTAATTTTTGTCTATGGTTGGGTTGGTTCTTGTGATGGTCGTTCTAAGGTCATCCCACTTCTCAAGGTCATAATGGCTTTTACATATTCAAAAAAGGTTTCTAAAATATTGAAGCTCTTAGCCATGTACTGCCCTCTTGGGTTTCTAATAGATTGACTAGGCAATTTATCTTCCTCCCTTTTACTAAGAGCATTGGCTAGTTGACCTATTTGGGTCTCTAGCTTTGCGATTGTCTGAGTGTGGGAATGGAGGATTTTTCGGATGTCTTCCTCAAAAGAAGGGCTATAATTTGGAAAAGACTGTGCGGTATGCTGATGTTGGTTATTGAATGGATTCCTATACTATGGTTCTTGATAATTGTGTTTCTGGTAGATCGGGTTGACCACATTTTGTGATTTTTAAAAAAAAATAAATGATTCCTCCAATCAAGATTGTAGGTATTCGAGTAAGGGTTGTTTATTGATCTAGAAACATTATGGATTTGGATTTGGTGGGCTTGCTCCCAAATAAGATCAGAAAATTGGTATGCAGCTGGACAATCACCAACAGAGTGGGTGGGACTCGAACAAATCAAACAAGCATCTTATACTTATGTGTATGGGGAAGAGGTGGTGTAACCGACTTGTAGTAGTCGATCAAGTTTTTGAGAGATTATTTCATCCACCCTACTAAGGATGTCTACCAATTGGCCCACTTCATATAACCACCTCTTTTGGGTCTCAACGTGGAAGCTTCTCTAGACATGTAATGCAATGAATTCTCACTTAGGGTTTCAAAGAGCTGCCATGCCTCATGCTCACTTTTAAGCATGAACATCCCACTACAAGATGAGTCAACCATTTGTCTATCTTTTCCGACAAACCTTCATAAAAGTACTGGGCAAATTGCCATTTGGGAATGGCGTGGTGAGGATATTTTTAGATGAGGTCTTTGAGCCTCTCCCATGTCTTGTGGAACATCTCCCCCTCCATCTGGGAAACACTGGTTGTGGATTTTCTAATCTAATTGGTTTTTCCTATAGGAAAATACTTCCTGAGAAATTCTCATTGAAGTTGGTCCCAGGTCGAAATGGTGATCCAGTCTAAGGAGTTTAGCTAGTATTTGGCTTTATCCTTAAGAGAGAATGGCAATAACTTCAACCTAAGGGCATCATCCGAGAAATTTTGAATTTTGATAGTTGAACAAATCTCAAGAAATTCATCCAGATACTTGTATGGATCCTTGTTACTAAGTCCGTAGAAAGATGAAAGCATTTGGATCACACTGGACTTAATCTCATAGTATGATGCCTCTGTAGGCAGCACTTGGATGCAGGGAGAATAGTTGTAAGATGGAGTAAAGTACTCTCTCAATTGTCGTATTGGTTTATTATCCCTAGAGTCCATGTTCTTAGCTCGAATGGTCTTAAGGGTCTTCTCAATCTCTGGATCTAAGGGTTGTAATTCTGGTTGTAATGATCTATGACCAAGCATAAACCCATAATTCTAGAGCAAATCCTAAATTTTTTAAACAACGGAGGAGAGCGAGGAAGAAGAAAAGTTCTAAAGACGCAAACCTTAGAAGATCCTAGCTCTAAGAAAGAGAGAGAAGAAAGTTGTCTTTTTTTTTGGTGATAGCAAACAAGTTGCACTAAATAATTCTAACTAGGGCTTACTTAAATCTAGACAGCTCCTTGTTAGAAAATTGAAAAGACAACATGTGTATATTTTAAAACTCTTTTTGAACACAGCAGAAAATAAATAGGTTAAACACTTTAACCCCATATGCATAAGATCAAATCTAATCCTACCCAAGCCCAAAAGAAAAATAAATATATAATCTAAAATTTAAAAATAAGTATGAGATTGAATCTCAATATTTTAGCGCGGATAGATATTCACCACTATCGATGATCATGGATTCATAGATACTTGAGCCGCACACGTGTCCGATCTCTATGGATGTCTATCGGAATTAATTTCAAATTGATCTTCTCATAGTAGATTCTACTTCTTTACGTATAATCTCACCCTTAGAACTTAGATCAATGATTTGATCTAGACTATGGGATCAACTCCTTGATCTGCAGCCTTCTTCTTCTTCTCCTCGTTCTTCACCCTTGAAAAAAAATCACCTCTACCTTTTGACATGTGGAAAGTGGGATGCCTCACCCTTGGGGGTGAAAGAGAAGAGAGGGAAGAGGGGATGTGTGGAGAAGGGAGAGAGAGACCTTTTGTTTCATAAAATTCTTCATTTTTTGAAACCCTAGGGACCTTCTCTTCATATAAGCTCTACCTTGACTTATAAGAGGATTCTAATTATCTTAAAAAGCATATTTTTATCTCTAAGAACACTCTACTTTCTTAATGTAAATGTTTTTCAATAAAACTAGATATAATTGGCATAATATCAGTCCCTTTAGGTAGGTACAAGGGGCGCCCCATGGTATACAAGTTAGGTAGTTGGGGCGCCAACTCTTGGCGCCCCACATTAGGGTTTTGATCAAGAGAGGGGGTGTGGCCCCTCTCTCTCTCTCCTCCACACCAAGCTATAAGAGGGGGCGGGCTCCTCTTGCAAAAACTTGGAGATTTTCACCCCTGGTCCTGCCAAAAATGAAGGAAGGCACCACCCATTATTCCTTCTATTCCACACACACACTTAGAGATAATTAGAAGATAATGAAAAGATAATATTAGGATAATTTATGCCAACTTATTGACATTATCCAATCCTCTTGGGCTCACAATTAAGAGCCCAATTAAAACTCAAATGGATTTAGGTTAGGTTCAAGGTTATAGACTTGATCAAATCGAAGTCTCGAGAAGAATTAAGTTTAACCATGTGCTAGCATGGTTCTCATAAACCTAATAGGATTTCAATAAATCCTAATCTAATTGGAACTTCATAAGCCTAATTTGCAAATTGAAGATTAAATCCCTTAATGTGTGACCTCATAGGTTTCATTCTATCTGATAATAAGATACATTGTGATCTCCATCATAATATCATCGAAACTCTTTCGATGGATTAAAATATTTTCAATTCTATCCTTCGAGGGTCATCGATCATCAAGATGATGCCTAATGAGTTTCACAATCCATCAATGACACCTAGTAGTATATAGTGGCAATCCAGTAGAATAAAGTATGAACCTCTAGGTACAGTTATCATATGATTTAGTCCTTCTATCGTGAGTCCCAACTTGACAAAAGTCATGGAGAACTCGTCAGACCCCATTATCAGTCGTATGCAAGATTGGCTCGATTGAGTTTATTAAATCACGTGAAAACTCTTTTTCAGTATTCACACTTGCTTTGGCCAAAGACTTTTTGAACTCAGTTTCACAAATTGCATAGGACTTCTTCTTTTCTACCAAAATCGATAAATTTCATCTAGGTGTATTCTACTCCAAACAGCAAACCTGAACCTACTGAAACCAACATACACAGTAAGATCTAAATGGCTAGGGACCAAGAGAACGTACAGTCAAACCCAGTAGCCTTGTTGCGAATAGTCAAGACACCACAGATCAAAGGACCACTGACGAGTGAGTAGACATTCATGTGGTTCTCGTGTTGGTCACACTCAGTGCAAGTTGTTCTCTAACAACCACCCGCACCCTCACCCCAATGTCCCTATACTGTAGACCCAAGACTCATCTTCCCACAAGAGAGATGAACTGTACACCGATCTTAAATGGATTAATCACTGTCCTCCGTGATGATCCTTTAATCGTGAGTATTTAGAAATTAACCATTTATTAATATATGTCTCAAATTTTAACACTTTAAGAATATATAAAAATTATTTTTATTAATTTTTAGGATAAATCATGGACACATAAATATGATTGAAATAAAAAAAAATTTATTGATAATAAAAAATTATAAGTATAAGTTTAAGTCCTGAAATTATATAATGTGCCAGCCAACAATTAGCTTTTAGGGCACAAATCTAACAAACTCTCATTTGATCTAAAGTCAATTGGCCATATACCTAAGATCCATCTTCTCAAAGTGAGCTTTGATCTTCTGCTGGCTGAGAGGCTTGGTCAGCAGGTCCACCACGTTCAGCGTAGAGTCGACTCTTTGCACCTCGATGAACTTCTTCTCGTAGTATTTGCGTATGATGTAAACCGCCGCTCTATGTGCTTGAATTCTGATGAGACCTGGCTCCTTAGCGAGGGCTATGGTGCCGTTATTATTGCAGTGCAATGCAATGGTATCTGATGGCATCACATCCAGCTCTGCAACGAACTTCTTGAATCAAAAGGCTTTTTTAGCAGCTTCAGAGGTGATGATGTACTCGGCTTCCATGGTCGAATCTGCAATGATCGACTGCTTGAAACTCTTCCAGCTAGCTGCACCACCATTACACAAGAAGATGCATCCCGATATAGACTTTCTACCATCGACATCAGCCATAAAGTCTGAATCGGTGTATCCCTCAACTTTCAGCTTCGATCATCCATTAAAGACCAACATCAAATCTTTAGTCCTTCTCAAGTACTTAAGGATATTATTAACAGCAATCCAGTATTTTTCATCTTGATTTGCCTGATATCTACTCGTGATACTTACGCAAGTGCTATATCAGGATGTGTACATAACTTGGCATACATGAGGCTCCTTATTATCGAAGCATAAGGGATCTTGCTCATACGTTGGATCTCCTCAAGTGTATCGAGACACATCTTCTTAAAAAGATGAATACCATATCTAAGGGGCAAAAAATTTCTCTTGAAGTTTTTCATGCTGAACCTCTTCAGCACCTCTTTTATGTACATTCGCTGTGAGAGCCCTATCATTCTCTTAGATCTATCTCTATAGACCTTTATATCAAGAATATAGTAGGCTTCTCCTAGGTCTTTCATGGCAAACTCTTCCGACAATCATACTTTGACTGATATTAGCATGGGAATATTATTTTCAATTAGGAGGTTGTCATTCATATACAATACGAAGAATGTGACAGCACTCTCTCTGACCTTTTTATACACATACAGCTCCTCCTCATTTTTGATAAAATCAAATATTTTGATCACATCATTGAAGTGAGTGTTCCAACTCTGAATGCTTGCTCAATCTATATATGGACTTTTACAGCTTGCAAATCTTGTGATCACTATCACTGGATGTGCAACCCAAAGACTGCTTTATATAGATATCTTCCTCAAGATATCCATTTAGGAAGGCATTTTCACATCCATCTGCTAAATTTTATATTCATGAAAGACTGCTATCACAAGTAGGGTACAAATAGATTTCAGCATGGCTACGAGCAAAAGAATTTCATGATAGTCAATACCTTCACATTGACTATAACCTTTCGCAACTAGCCTTGCTTTATAGATCTCTACTTACCATCTGACCCAATTTTTTTTTTTGTAAATCTATTTACACCCAATAGGTACAATACCTTCAGGTGGATCTACTAAGGATCAAACTTGGTTGGAATGCATGGAGTCAATTTCTGACTTCATCACTTCCATCCATTTTCAAAGTTTATACCTAAATTGCCTCATCATAGGTCTTGGGATCATTCCTAATATCCCTATCTCTTACAAAGAATGCTTTCTCTAAATCTTTTGTAAGAATACCTAAGTACCTTTTAGGAGGACGGGAGACCTACTTGATCTACGAGGTGAGGAGATATCACATCTACTAGCTCATTATTGGGTTCAAGTTCTTAGACTCGATACTCTTCAGAGACTTTCTCTTCGAGCTCAATCTTCCTCCCACAGTCTCCATCTTAGATAATTTTTTTTCTAAGAAGATGACATGACGGCTCACAATCACATTGTGATTCTAAAAAAGATAGAAGTAGTATCTCATGATTTCTTAGGATACCCTATAAAGCGAGTCCTAAAGGACCTAGCCTCTAACTTGTCCCCCTGCTGTTGCTAGACATATGCCAGACATCCTCAAATCTTGAGATACCCAAGTGTTAGCTTCTTACCATGGCATAACTCATATGGTGTAGTAGGAACAAATTTAGAGGGAATCCGATTCAAAAGATGAATCACAGAAAGTAAAGCATGTCCCCAGAGAAAGACAGAAAGGTTTGTGAAGCTCATCATGATGACTAAACCATATCTAATAGGATCTAATTTTTCTTTTCAGATACCCCATTAAGCTGAGATATCCCTGGAGGTGCCCACTATGAGACTATACCATTATCTTTGAGATAGATCCAAAATTCTCCACTAAGATATTTTTTTCTTCAATCTCATTGAAGAATCTTTATGGATTTTTCGATCTATTTTTCTACTTCATGTCTGAACTCTATGAACTTTTTAAAGGCTTCAGAATTTCAATGTCTCAATACACAAATCTATATCGTGAACAATTATTGGTAAAAGTTACGAAGTAGATATAGCCACCCCTAACTTGTACATCAAATGGACCACACATGTCAGTGTGTACCAGGGCTAATATCTCAGTGATGCTTTTCTCTTATCTCACAAAGAGTAGCATGGCTATTTTTTCTTAAAGACATGATTCACAAACTAAATAAGACTCGAAAGTCAATGGTCCGAGAGATCATTTTTCTCCAGTTTGTTGAGTCTGTCTTTTTAATATGGTCTAGCCTAAGGTGCCATAGATACTTTTGGCTAATCCTATCTCTAACTCTCTTAGATCCTATGGCATTCACAATTTGCTCGTTAATATTTACACTCGCATCTATATTCAAATGGTAAAGATCGTCAATCAAGAAAGTATGTGCTACAACTTTATTTTTAAAATAAATTGAATACATGTCTTTATTGAAATAAAAATTATAATTATCCTATACCAGCATAGAGATAGAAATCAAATTTCTATTGGCTACAAGTACATAATAATAGTCTTTTAAAAATAAATTAAGCCCTAACAATAGTCGTAGAGGATAGGTTTCGATGGCCATGCAGCAACCCTTGCTCCATTGCCGACTCAAAGAGTGATCTGGCATTTCTTTAGCCCCCTTACTTCTTTAAGATCATATATAGAAGTGCACAAATGAGCACTTGAAGCAGAATCAAGAACTCAACTAAAAAAAAGAAAATCGTTAGATTAGTTTTAATAACAAGCAATTCAAATATACCTTCAGAAAGTCCATTCTTCTTCCTGCTATTGACAGTCATCAGATAGGTCGGATAGTTCTTCTCTAGTGACCTTCGACATTGCAATAAAAATACTTTCCTTTATCATCAGCCTTCTTTGAAACTTATTTCTTGGGCTTGGCCTCATTCTTCTGCTTCTTTGTAGGCTTTTTCTTCTTAACAGAAGACTTTTTTTTGGAAGAAGTTTGATCCATAGCTAGAACTATGCTCCTTGAACTCTTCAAGGTGCCCTCTGCTATTACCAGCAAATTCAATAATTCAGCAAAGTGCTATCGATTTTATTCATATGGTAGTTCATGATGAACTGCCCATATGATTTAGAAAGAGATTGGAGGATCAGATCCACTTGTAATTTTTTGTCCATATTCATATCGAGCTTCTGAAGTGCTTTTATTTCTTCGATCATTGTCAAACAATGATTATTGACAGGCTGCCCATCACGCATCTTCACTTTGAAAAGTCTCTGAGAGACCTCAAAGCGAGCTGTGTGATTTTGCTCACCATACAACTCTTACAGGTGAGTCAGCATCTCTTTGGCAATCCTCATGTCTTCATGCTATCGCTGAAGATCATTGGACATGGATGCTAATATATAGTACTTTGCCTTGTTATCTTTGTCTATCCATTTCTCAAGTGTGGCTCATTGATTAGGACATGGACAAGCAGGTAACACAAGCGCATCCTAGTCTAAGACATGGGTGAGTTTCTTGGAGCTGAGAATGATTTTTAAATTTTGGAGCCGATCTTTATAGTTGGTACCGATCAACCTATTGGTATTGAGGATACGGGCTAAGGGACTAGTACTTGATATGGTTATGTGTAAAGAGAATAATTTGTAGTTAGATGCTTATACTTATAAGATTATTTATTCTAGGGACTTTTAAAATAAATAAAGACTCTCACTATTTTCTCAAATCTCCCACACTTAGGTGGAGAAACGAAAACCTATACGTGATTCGTTTCAAGTAGGTACTGCATTTCATTAATCTATATACACTTCACCTAATAGTTATTGATGAGTACGGACTAATGAGTGGATAACACTTTGTCCATTGCTTTACTAAGCAAGATGTAGTGGGCTTAGTCTCTAAATCCTGTGGCCTCACCTAATAGTTATTGACATATTTTTTACTTAAGTTAGACCCATCATTCACCAATAGACGTAAAGCCATCATTGGGACCCTCACCTAATAGTTATTGAGCTCAATCCCATCTCTACCCCAGGACATCAAATATCAATAGAGTGATTGTACCTTCTGATGCAACCGAACCACTATAACTGATCGAGAACGATCAATGCCAGAAAGGCATCCGCATCTTTATAATAATAGAAGACTTCTAGACTTAATATTTAATGAGAAGATTTAGATTTAAATCACTTCTAGATCAGCAGATCTGACATCCGACTGATTAAATTCAGGTCAACACATCAACATATCTAACCAGCCTAGTCGCATAGGTGAACTCAAGTCAACAAGTAACCTAGCATGAAACTGAATCTCTCAAGATGGTCAGGTAAGTTAAGATGAGTGGGGGTCTCTCCATTGCTTTCTTTAGACACCAATCAAAATTGATCAGGTTAGACAATGGAACCAATTAAATAACCACCATCTAAATACTTGCTTTAGATACCAAATTGATCAATTAGGTTAACCTATTGAAATAGATCCATACCACTGAGCCAAATTCGGTCTTGAGTTAATCAACTCACATCAAAATATGAATTGATATGACCAACTATAACTAAACTCAATTTTGAGCTCCTTTGATTTAATTCTAATCAACTATCGATTAGGTTCAATCATCTGCTCAAGATGAGAAATGGGTTCTAGTCTAATCTAATCAATTAGACTCTAATTATAGTTTGATCACTCGACCTAATTTGTTCAACCCATACCCACATGCAATAATATAATTTTAGATCTAAAAATAATTTTTAGATTATATTTCATTGCATGAATTAGTGGCTTATGATCTTGAAACTATTTCAGATCTAAACCTAATGTCATATATCATATATATGTGGTTTCAGATCTAAATTAAATATGCATCACATATACATCAAATTTTAAATCTAAAACTAAATTTATACATATCAAATATATGTAAAATTAGATCTAAAATAATAATTAAAATATTTTAAAAATATTTTTTCAAAAATTATTTTACATCAAATTAGGACAACCTTTACAATATAGGGGGTAAACCTTATATCAAGACAACTTTATATCAGTTTGATATAAATTTTTAATCATTCTAATTTCAGATCTAAATTAAAATTAAACATATCACATATGCTAATTTTTAGATCTAAAAGATTGATTTAATTGCTTTAAAAATAATTTTTAAAACTGATCAATCTTGTGTTAGGATAACTTTTGCAATATAAGAGTAAATCCTATATCAAGACAATCTTATATCAGCACAAGATTAATTTTAAATTATTAAAACTTTTAGATTTAATAAAAAAATTAGATCATATGTGTTTTCACAAACCTGACTCTGATACCACTGTTAGAATATCGGGAAGATAGCATGTGTATATTTCAAAACTCTTTTTGAACACAGCAGAAAATAAATGGGTTAAATCCTTTAACCTCACATGCATAAGATCAAATCTAATCCTACCCAAGATAAAAAAAAAATAAATATATAAACTAAAAATTAAAAATAAGTATGAGATCGAATCTCAATACCTTAGAGAGGATAGATATTCACCAGTACCGATGATCAAAATTTATAGATGCTTAAGCCATAGACATGTCCGACCTCTACGGATATCCATCGGGATCAATTTCAAATTAATCTTCTCATAGTAGATTTTTCTTCTTCAAATAGAATCTCAACCTTAGAACTTAGATCAACTCTTTGATCTCGACTACAGGATCAACTCCTTGATCTGCAGCCTTCTTCTTCTTCTTCTCCTCATTCTTCACTCTTGAAGAAAAATCACCTCTACCTTTTGGCATATGGAAAGTAGGACGCCCAACCCTTGGGTTGGAAGACAAGAGAGGGAAGAGGGGAGGCATGGAGAAGGGAGAGAGAGGCCTTTTGTTTCATAAAATTCTTCTTTTTTTGAAACCCTAGAGACCTTCTCTTTATATAAGCTCTACCTTGACTTATAAGAGGAATCCAATTATCTTAAAAAAGGCATATCTTTATCTCATAAGAATACTCTACCTTTTTAATCGATTTTTTTTAAATAAAACTAGATATAATTGGTATAATATTAGCCCCTTTAGGTAGGTACAAGGGGCACCCCATACTATGCAAGTCAGGTAGTTAGCGCGCCAACTCTTGGCGCTGCACATTAGGTTGGCGCCCCACATTAGGGTTTTGATCAAGAGAGGGGTGTGGCCCTTCTTTCTCTCTCCTCCATGCCAAGCCATAAGAGGGGGCGGGCCCCTCTTGCAAAATTCTAGAGATTTGCACCCCTGGTCCTGCCAAAAATGAAGGCACCACCCATTCTTCCTTCTATTCCACACACACACTTAGAGATAATTAGGAGATAATGAAGAGATAATGTTAGGATAATTTATGCCAACTCATTAACATTATCCAATCCTCTTGGGCTCATAATTAAGAGCTCAATTAAAATTTAAATGGATTTAGGTTAGGTTTAAAGCTATGGACTTGATCAAATCAAAATCTCGAGAAGAATTATGTTTAACCATGTGCTAGCATGGTTCTCATAAACTTAATAGGATCTCAATAAACCCTAATCCAATTGGAACTTCATAAGTCTAATTGGCAAATTTGAGATTAAATCTCTTAATGTGTGATCCCATGAGTTCTATTCTATTTGGTAGTAAGATATATTGTGATCTCCATCACAATATCATCGAAATTTTTTTGATAGATTGAAATATTTTTAATTCTATCCTTCGAGGGTCATTGATCATCAAGATGATGCTCGATGAGTCTCACAATCCATCAGTGATATCTAACAGTATATAGTGGCAATCCAGTAAAATAAAAGTATGAATCCTAGGTGTAGTTATCATATGATTCTATTCTTCTATCGTGAGTCCTGACTTGATAGAGATCATAGAGAACTCATTAAACCCCATTGTCAGTCGTATGCAAGATTGGCTTGACTCGAGTTCGTTTATGAATCACGTAAAATTTTTTTTCAGTATCACACTTACTTTGGCCAAGGACTTTCTGAACTCAGTCTTGCAAATCGCATAGGACTTCTCCTTTTCTATCAAAATCGATAGATTCCATCTGGTGCATCCTACTCTAAATAGTGAACCTGAATCTACTGAAGCCAACATACACAACAAACCCGAATGATTAGGGACCAAAAAAATGTGCAATCAAATCCAGTAGCCTCGCTGCGAATATCCAACACACCGTAGGTCAAAGGATCACTTATACCATTACAACATCGAGAAAATCATTGATGAGTGGGTAGACATCCATGTAGTTTTCATGTTGGTCACGCTCACTACAAGTTGTTCTCTAACAACCACCCCACACTCACCCCAATGTCCTATACTATAGACCCAAGACTCATTACCCACAAGAGAGGTGAATTATGTACTGATCTCAAATGGATTGATCACTATCCTCCGTGATGATCCTTTGATCGAAAATATTTAAAAATTAATCACTAATTAATATATATCTCAAATTCTTAATACTTTTAGAATATATAAAAATTATTTTTATTAATTTTTAGAATAAATCATAGACACATAAACATGATTGGAATAAAGAATCCTTCATTGATAATAAAAATTATAAGTACAAGTTTAATCCCTAGAATTAATAATGTGTCAGCCAACAATTAGCTTCTAGGGTACAAATCTAACACTCCTAACTTCCAAGTTAGCCTTCAAGCACTCCAAGTTTAAAACTGGCTAACCAAGTCGGTCAGGTAAGTGTAAGATCAGTGGGAGACTCTCCATATTTTTGTAATGAACCTAATTAAAAAACTATCTTTCTTCGGGATATAATCTCTGAACCACTTTCTTAGACACCGATCAATCAATTAGTTAGAATTTGATCCAATCATTGGGCTTTCTTGTCCTATTGAGCTCGAATGTCCCTAAGGTCAGCATCTAATTGATTTTAGTTAATATTTGGGTTATGCAGATGCAAGAAAGTGATTTGTGGGCTAAAGAAGGGTGATCAAATCTTCACCTTATTTTGTATTAGGGTTAGTGCCCTTAAACTCAATTATAGATATGCAATGCACCAAGAAAGATGTCCGAGCATAAGTAGAAGATTTTTGTTTTTTTTGATTTTGATTTCTCTATATTAGTTAAGAGTTATGAAATTTTTTTCCTTGATTGTGTATTTTAAGTAATTATAAAAAAAAAAGTTTGAATTAAATTCAAATGTTAAGGATCAACTTGAAATAAAAAACAATGATTTAAATCAAGTTAGAATAAAAGGCAAGTAAAATAAGGCAAGATAAAAATAGAGGGTAAGAATCTAGTAGTAAAAGAAGGGAAGGCAGTTAAGCAAATAAGGTAATTATGCAACAAAATAAAGCAGTAAAT
This sequence comes from Elaeis guineensis, assembly GCF_000442705.2. NCBI lineage: Eukaryota > Viridiplantae > Streptophyta > Magnoliopsida > Arecales > Arecaceae > Elaeis > Elaeis guineensis. Next base: position 54,373,625 of record NC_026000.2, read on the forward strand.
AAGAAGTATTTTTTTCTAATTTATTTTATTTTTTCTTTTGAAACAACAGTGCCATGATTCTTTGGCAATGGTGCCAAAATCTAGAGCATGTTGTAGCACACCAAAAATTAATTAATTTCTAATTCACTCCTATTCCGTAGAATAATGGTGAGATCAGGTCAAACCGACAAGAATCTTGGGCTTGGTTGTGTTCAAAAGAGAAAAGAAGAAAGGGAGAAAGAAGAAGATTTCTAAAATCAAAACTTTGTTAATTAATACTGAAAGTAAATAAAAAATAATTAAGTAAAAGAAGATGCTTCGGGGTTTGAATCCAACATTAGTCAGATTTGTATTTTGAAAGATGCAACACTCTGTGATTAGATCATGACACAACCTATTCCTATTGAGCACGAACCATACCCTTAGATCATGGTTCATCCCACTAGAATATAGTTTATTTAGGATATGGTTTCACAAAAAGAAAGAAGCAATTCATAACCTTCAAGATAATTTATCTTTGGAGAGTACAAACTGTACCCATGGATCATGGCTTGTCCCTACTTAGTATAGACTATTCAAAGGATAAAAATTTAAAGAAAGTATCCAAATATTCAAAATGAAAAGATTTTATATTTTATTATATTGAATCCAAATATAAAAAGATATATCAAGAAAAATAAATCTGATTACAGATGGTATCTACTTCTCGAAGTAGTGGATCTCTAGCCGCACATGGAGAGGAGGCTACAGGCTGAAGTCTGACGCATCCTGAGGACTTTTGAAGATGATCTTTATACCCACAGACCTCTAACTTTCAGATCTAAATCTTTTTCTGAAGATAGAAAGGATGAAGAGAACAAAGAGGATGAATAAGGTATTTGGAGCGAAGGTTGTGGCGACAGGATCTCTAGGTGGAAGAAATATGGGGACAGAAGCCTCGAAGTATGTGAATGGAGAAAGGGGGTGGCTAGATTTCTATGTGGTAGAGAGAAAAAGAAGTGTGGCCTATGAAAAAATGAAGGAGAGAGAGGGCGGAAGCATATGGGAGGATTTATGGAGGCTTAGGGCAAGATGAGAGGAGAGGAGGAGGTTAGGTCTATTTATAGACATTCTTGGGCCCCTAGAGTTTGCACTTTTCTTCCTTAGCAAATGGTGCCTTATATAGCAATTGGAAGATACCTTGTGCTGGCCCATCTGAAATTTTTGATCCCTTTCCTTCATCAGCCCTCCTGGGTCCTTAGAATCCCACAAATAAGATAAGCAGGAGCCACCCAAATAAGAATGTAGTATGCGCCTTGAATTCTTCCATTTGTGCCACCTAACACCTTCCTCTTTTGCCCAGGTGTATGTTGTTTAATTTGATCTATTGTTAGTTGCTTTTGATCCTTTCCAAGTTAGCTTCTTGTCTTCCAAATATGGTTGTCTAATTTATTCTCTGCACCAAGAGAAGTCGGGCTGAATCTGGGTATGTCAGCTATACCTATTATGTTTAACATTGTTACCATCTTGAATTACTTTCTACCTCTTCATCTGAAATCTAATTTTAAATCTATAAATTATGTTTCATAGCTGATTCTCTCAGGATTCTTTTGGGACTAGTCTTGCTTAATTTGGAGTACTGTAGCCTATCATTCAGGGATCCTCATGCCAAGATGGTCAAAATCAAGGGTGACCAGCTGGAGGAGAGAGATTAACTACCTATTTTGGATTCTTCACCCTTGGTTTCTTCTTTAGGCTAATGGTGCCAACAAAAAAGTGGTGTGGGGCCTATTGGTTGTTTGATTGGACTCTTCTGCTTTGAGATGGAGCTTGATTCTGATGAAAGGCCCTAATGCCCCCAGATAGCCTCCTTGTTGAATTGGGCTTAATCACTTTCAATTGATTTAACTCTTAAAATATGATTAAGCCTAATTAAGTGTGACCTGACTCAATTATCTGTAAATGGCATGACCCAAATTATAATTAAAATCAATTAATCAATTACTAAACTAATTAATATGCCAAGTTATTAGATTGATCATTCACCTACTTCAAATTAAATTTTTCTTGATTTTTCTGAGTGCAATAAAGAAGAATCAAAGTGCATTTACTGCTGGCATTCAAAGATTCTTGAAAGAAAGCTTCCACGATAATAAATCAACCATTCAAAGGGTTTCTAATTGTCGTACTATTTTCAATTCAAAAAGTTCTGTAATAGTTTCAGTCGGGGCTGAAACTTGTTGGGTTGGATTTTTCCAAACTTGAGATTGGTTTAGGAGCCCTGGGATAAGACTTGTAAAGATTTTGATTAGTTGACCTGAGTTAAAATCAATTAGATTTATTTATGAACCCAGTCAAAACAAACACGTTGTAATCAAATCGATTATAGTAAAATTCTAAGGGATCACTTGAGAAGTAGACGTAGGTGTTTGAAGTGCACCGAACCACTATAAACTTACTGTGTTTGTATGCTTGCTGCCTTGTTTATCTCATTTGCTCTCTGCTTATCTTTTATTCACCATACAGTCTGCACTACTTAGTTAAAATTTTTAATAACCTAATTCACCCTCCCTCTCGGTTGTCTTGTTGGGCAATAAGTGGTATCAGAGCTTGGTTCTTATCTAGATATTGATTTAACGATCAAGAGAAAAAGATCATGGTAATAAAATTAGAGGTTCACTAATCGAAGGGAAATCCATAAATAGACCACCACTTTTCAATGGCACAACTATACATATTGGAAAGCTCACATGAGATTTTTATTTATGCTCTTGATTATGATATATGGAGTATCATAATCAATGGACCGCACACACCCACTATTATAATCAATGACATTAGCATTTTCAAACCCAAAAGGATTGGAATGAAGAGAATAAAAGGTTAATTTAGCTAAATGCGAAGGCTATGAATGTTCTATATTGTGCGTTAGATGCCAATGAGTTTAACCAAATTTTCACATGCAATTCAACAAAAAAAATTTGAGATACACTTGAAGTAACCCATGAAGGCACAAATCAAGTCAAAGAATCAAAAATTAACATACTTGTGCACCAATATGAGATTTTCAAAATAAAACTTGGTGAAACAATCATTAAAATGTTCACATGCTTTAGTGATATTATAAATAGATCAAAAAGTCTTGGGAGAGCTTATTCTAATGGTGATTTGGTGAGGAAATTCTTAGGTTTTTACTAAATTCTTGGGAAGCAAAAGTCATAGTAATTCAAGAGGCAAAATATTTGAATGTACTACCTCTAGAAGAGTTCATTATATCCTTGATAACATATGAACTGACAATGAGGCAGTATAATGAAGATGAAGACTGAAAGAAAATAACTATTACTCTCAAATCTATAGCAAATGATGAAGAAATTAAGGGTTCAACTAAAAATGATGAAGATGATGAGGACATAGTCCTCATTACAAGAAAATTTAAGAAGTTTATGAGAAGGAGAAGACAAAGATACAAGAAATGCTATTAGGCAAAGGAGAATCAAGCAAGATAAAGAAAAAGATAGGGAACAGTTGCTATGTTATGAATGCAAACAATCAAACTATTTCAAGGTTGACTATCCAACTCTCAAGAAAATCTTCAAAAAATCTAAGAAAAAGATTATGGTGGCAACATGGAGTGATAATGATGATTTCTCTTTAGATGAAGAAACTCAAGATGTTGTGAGTTTGTATCTCATGCCACAAGATGAAGAGGTAATTTTTGAACAATCCATAGATTTTATATTTGAAGAACTCCAAGATGCATTTCATGAGCTACTTAATGATTTCAAAAAAATTAGTACTAATATAAAGAATTGAAAAACAAGAATGCATCATTAACCAAAGAAAAGGATAAAACATTATATAATAATAAATTATTGCTTGAAAGGAATCCAATCATAAAAACTGAAGTAAACAAATTAAAATCATTGGTTGATAAATTTACATACAGTTCAAAAAAATTATAAATAATTTTAAACAACCAAAAAGCCATCTATAATAAAGTGGGTACCAGGTTCAATCCTAACAAGAACAAAAATTTTAAAAAATTTTTATATTAGTTCTTCATCACATATCATCTCACATGTCACATACTTTAGCTGTGGCAGAGTGGGACACAAAGCATACACATGCAACATAAGAAAATCTAATGGAAAAATGATAAAAAAAAAATTTGGGTTCCAAAAGGAACCATGATTGCTAACCCTAAAGGATCCAAGAAGATTGGGTACCTAAGTCAGCTACTTGATTGTTTTGTAGGAATATCTTGCAGCCAATGAAAATAAGAGAGCAAGATTCTTAGACAATAGTTGTTTAAGACATATGACAGATGATAAGATCAATTCATCATCCTTGAAAGAAAGAATGGAGGAGTGGTAATCTTTGGCGATAATAGTAAAAAAAAATTATTGAAATTAGTAAAATCAAAATCACTCCCTCCACCTTTATTGAAAATGTATTGTTAGTTGATAGTCTAAAGCATAATCAGTTAGTACAAGTCAATTATGTGATAAAAGATTTAAAGTGATTTTTAAAACATCTTTATGCATAGTCACTAGTCCCTTTGATGATAGTATAAAATTCATTGGATATAGGCATGGCAATGTCCATATGATTGATCTTGATGAGATAGCTATGAAGAGTAGTCAATGTCTTGTTGCTATGGATGCTAAGATTAAAGAAACTAATTAGCTATGGCATCATAGGTTGGGTTATGCAAGCATGAATACCTTATCAAAATTAATTACAAAAGATTTAGTTAAAGGTTTACCTAAACTAAATTTTGAAAAAAATTATGTTTATGATGCATGCCAGTTTGGTAAACAAACTTAGGGGAGCTTTAAATCTAAAAATATAGTTTCAATTACTAGACCACTTGAGTTGATTCATATAGACTTATTTGGACCTACTGGGACTACAAGCCTAGGAAGAAAGAAGTATGAACTTATGATCATAAATGATTTCTCTCATTTTACTTAAGTTTTATTTTTAGCACACAAAAATGAAGCTTTTTCTGCATTTTCAAAATTTTGTCGAAAAGTTTCAAATGAAAAGAGCTCTACAATTGTTAGAATTTGAAGCGACCATGGTACTAAATTTGAAAATTAAAATTTTAAATTTTTTTGTAATGAAAATGGAATAGAATATAATTTTTCTGCTTCAAGAGTACCTCAACAAAATGATGTTGTTGAGAGAAAAAATAGAACTTTATAAGAAATGACTAGAATTATGTTATATGAAGGAAATCTTTCAAAATATTTTTGGACTGAAGCTATAAATACTGCTTGCTATATTTTAAATCATGCTTTGATTCATTCAATTCTTAAGAAAACCCCCTATGAGCTTTGGAAAAGAAAAAAATCAAATATTATTTATTTCTATGCCTTTGGATGCAAATGCTTTATTTTAAATAATAAAAAAGATAATCTAAAAAATTTTATGCTAAATCAAATGAGGATATCTTTTTTGGATACTCTACATCAAGCAAAGCTTATAAAGTCTTCAACAAACATACCCTAATTGTTAAAAAGTCTATCCATATAATTTTTGATGAAACTAACAATTCATGTTCGAGAAAGAAAGATGCTCTTAATGATAATGCAGGAAGCATAGAAAAAAGAGTAAAGGAACTTAACCTGAAGGACAAACCCAATCCTAGTGAAGAGGAAGATTCAAAAGGCAATGATCATGAAGAAATCCAAGGAGAAGGTATGAACAAAAAGCATGATGATCTATCCAAATAATGGAGGTATGCCTACTTGATGTATGTCCTAGAAGCCAATTAGACCGACACATTATTTTTTTTAAGACATAATTTTGTACTTGACTTAATTAATTAGGACAGTTAATTCTATTCATGTAGTACATGTGTCCATGAATGTCTAGAGAATTAATAAGATGATAACACATATTCTCAAGAGTTAAAAATTTGAGGCATGTGTCATTGATAGTTAATTTTAAATTACTTTCGATTAAAGGATCATCACAAGGATGATGATTATTTCAGTAAGATTGGTGCACGAATCGCTTCTCTTAGGATAGACGAGTCTCGAATCCATAGTGTGGGAATATTAGAGCGAGAGTGCAGGTGGTTGCTAGAGAACAATGATATGGAGCATGACCAACATAAAAAGTCATTTGGATGTCTACTCACTCGACAATGACATTCTCGATGCTATAGTTGTGTGACTAGTTCTTAGACCTGTGATGGCTCGACTATTCATAATGAGGTTACTATAGTCTGATTGCACTATAACTCAGTTTTCTAGCCATATGGAGCCTTGAGGTGTATGTTAGCTGCAGTAAATTCATTGTAGGAATAGGGTATACACCTAGATGGGATCTATAGATCTCAGTAGCTAAAGAGTAGTTCTATATGATTTATGAGATTGAGTTCAAAAGACCATGGCTATGGCAGTGTGAATGATAAAAAAGAGCTTCCATTAGGTTTCACGAATGAGCTCAAGTCAAATAAATCAAGAATCTGAAATTCAAATACTTAATGATAAATTAGTTTGTATCATATATAAATCTTTAGCAACATTTGCTTGTTTCATAGTTACAAAGTATTCCTTGCAATTCCTCTTCTAATGCCCATCCTTGCCACTATGATAGCAAGTACCTTTGGTGGAGACCTTTGCCTTCTTCTTGGAGATGCCAGCCTTATGGTTCAACTTTTTCTTGAAATCCTTCTTGTCTTTCTTCTTGTTGATTTTATCAACAAAAAGAATTGAAGCCTTTTCACCTTTGAAATGGCTCTCTGCTATTTTCAGCATATTCAGCAGCTCAGGCAGGCTGATATTCAGTTTGTTCATATAGTAGTTGATGACAAACTGAGACAAAAAATCAGAAAGAGACTGTAGGATCAAATTCTGGCTAAGTTCACTGTCCATAGCAAAATCCAATTATCTCAGATGAGTGATCAAATCAATCATCTTCAAGGCATGAGTTTGCATAGACGTGCCTTCGTCATCCGAGCATGGAACAACTGCTTAGATATCTTATATCTAGTAGTTCAACTTTATTCTCCATATAACTCCTTAAGATTAAGGAGTATAGAAGGAACATCCATATTTTCATGCTGCCTCTGAAGCTCATTGTTCATCGAGGCAAGCATGATGCATTTGACAGTGACACTGTCATCCTTCCACATCTTATATGCGGCTCTTTCCTCCTTAGATGCATATTCTCTGATCATATCGGGTGCAGGTGTATCCAGTATGTAGGAGACTTTCTCTGAGTGAGAATAATTTTCAAATTTCTCAACCAGTCTACATAGTTCAGTCCAGTCAATTTGTTAGCATCTAAAATGCCTCATAGTGATAGTAAGGATGCCATGTATGCAGTAAATCTACAATCACAAGAACATAATATAAGCAGACAACTCATGATGACATGCATCACTAGATTAAGATTTTTATCTAATTGTATCTTCCACTATTTTAGTGAATTTCATAGCCCTTAAGTATGAAAAATGAGAAACATCCTTATGTTTCTTAGTGGGATTGAGATCTTTATTCCTCACAAACACCTTATGGATAGCACAACAAGCATTCATGAGTTCAAGAGTAGGTAACTCTTTATCAATTGTACTTCATACAATTCTCAATATTTTTCTCTCTTATCTCTGGATCACTCATAGTTTTGTAGATAGTACAACAAACTATAGTATTCTAGTTAAGTTAACTCTTCAATCCCATATAGTCATACTTAAATAATACTGCTCTTGTGGATAGCATAATAAAGCAATACTATTCAAATATGCCATAAGCATCAATATGCACTTAGTCAACATCATATCAATTTCTATAGTAAGCCTTGTGGATAGCACAAGTTTACTAAGATCTTGACATATCTATTGAAGATCTTGACATACTCTATTGACCAAGTATGAAGAAAGGCCCTTGTAGTGTCTACATCACTATTCAATCTAAGTTTGAAACTCAATAAGATCAAATTGGCCAGGTCAGTAGGTGGGAGGCTTCCCATAGCTTTTCTTAGACACCAACAGAGTTGGCCAGGCCAGCATATGGATCTAATTAGAAAATCACCTTTAACACTTACCTAGATATCAATTGATCAAATGAATTCGATGTTTGATTTGTAAGTAAATTCTGACATTACAACATAATATAATTTTATAGAGGGTCTTTAAACTAGTCTCGGCACATCCTAACTACTACTACATAAAATGTACTATACAATTATGCAATGGGGCATGCTTTTACAAGTTATAATAACAATCATATTGACATGCCAAAAATATATAAGGGTATACAAAATGACTTAACATATATAACAAGTTTAGCCAAAATGAAACAAACCCTAATCGAATTAGGCATGCATACACCCTTAAACATAAAATGATTTAAGCATCAAGCAACCATGAAACTATAAATTTTATATTATTATAAATTTAAAATTTTAATAACTAAAATTTAAATCCATGATTTAATAAAGTCAAAAATAATTTTTGATTTTAAGACCGATGCTAAAAATTGATGCAATATTTTTGGCAATATATGAACTAGAACAATTCTATATTATAATTTTTGTACTTGTTTGATTGAATCTAACAAGGATGGCTCTAATACCACTATTAGATTTCGATCATGTAGTAGAAAGTAAATTTTAAAAAATTTAAAATAATCATATTGAAAGCTTTAACAATTAAAACTATCGAATCGAAACTCAAATCCTAAAATCACCTTATAAATGTCGAACAAAATAAAAATAAGCATGCAAAGAGATAGAATTTTATACTTCCTCAAATGAGCAGTATGATAAGTAGGTGATCTCAACAAGATTTCAAAATCGAAGCCCTCCAATGTGATCCACATGAAAGTTGGTCAAGGTCCTTCCTAACCAGTGCACTGTCATAGCTTTTTCTTTATAAGAACACTACTGGATTCGAACTCAAAGAATGATCGTACCAATGCCCAGTTACCTTTGATTTTACCATCAAAATCATGCTAAGAGAACTCTCTTCAGAAATATTACAACTTAGAATTTGATTTTATAATCCAACATATGGAAAAATCAAACACTAGGATAAACTAGCAACACTTGCCAATTTTCTCACCACCCTTCTTACAATTTTTCCTCTCAATTTTTTCTTTATCTTTTTCTTAATTTTTTTTCAAATTTTTTTTCCCTTATCACATGCCAATTAGCTCTTATTTCACCCAAAAACCAGCCCTTAGCCTATATAGGATGCCCTATATAAATAGGCTAAGAGGGGATGTGAAGATGGACCAAGGGGTGCCAACTTTTGGCGCTCTAACTCTTCACATGGAGAATTAAATCTCCATATCTTTATTTAGTTTAGAAGAGCCTTCACATACAAGGACTCCTCCTCTTCTGTGCCCATAAATCCCTCTTAAAAAATTAGCATAAAATAAATAAGAATCTGAAGGAAATCGAGGAGTTGGATAAGAGTCTTCATTAAGAAGGACTCTTCCACTTCTCAATGTGAATAAGGGTGGGGTGGTATTTATTTTTGGAGTGAGACCTAGTGGGCATAGAGGACTCCTTCCACACTTGAAATACTTCTAAGTTGGATAAGAATTAAATTAAAATAGACCCAATCCCATTAGGTCAAAGGCAACTGGTCTAGTTTAGCTCAAATGCTTTGAACTGAACCTAATTAGGAACTTGGGTTAACACAATATGCTAGCATATCAAATTAACCTTTAAAATTTATATTAAATTTTAATTAAATTAGACCAAGATCAAATCTCAAAGTATGTAACCCATTGAGTTTCAAATCTAGCCAATAGTGGATATAGACTCATGACGTAATCTTAATCCGATCAGATTAGGTTAGCTCAAGAGTTTCAATCAACTAGGACTCTTTCTAATTAATTTTTGAATGAGTCCACAAGTCAAAATTGACATCTAGCAAATGTCATAACTATCTAAAAGATTTAAAATTTTGATAAAAAATTATCAAAAAATCTTCAATGATAAGTTACCATGTAATTCAATCCTTTAGTCAAACAATATCTCAGATGAGCTGTGGGTATGAAATCATATCAAACCAATTACTTATCTATATGTATCTCGATCAAAAGGCAATGATTCAGTTGATGATATATTAAAAATTTCTTTCTAATTATCATCCTGCTTAGGCCAAAGACTTCTAGAATCATCGATCTATAAGATCACATAGGATGTTCCTCCCCTTATTAAGAGTGACTAATCTCTTATTGATCACTCACAATCTTTATACATACTTCACTACATCTCGAACACCCCATACAAGGATCAGAGATCCAAGTTAGGAAGTGAACTAAAACATAGATTCATGTACATAAGGTACCATGGCAATCTCAAGTCAAAGGATCACTTACACAACTCCAACTAGAGAATCATCAGTTGATATGTAAATAAGACTCCATCAGATGTTCTCTCGCAGGTCTATTTAGTGAACTCATTCTCTAATGAGTATCTACATCCTTGTATTAGTGTCACCACACAAGTGGTTGTGAGATCAACCATCCTCATCTCTGAGCATACATAGGACATGCCAGTCTTACTGGTATCATTGATCTCTGACTCAATGAACCAATGACTGAAAATATTTTAGGTCATGACTATCAAAGATTTAAGTCTCACTGGTGTGATCTCATCATGACCCTAAAATCATTATCCAGACCTATGGGGTTCATTATAATCTTAATAATAATAAGATGTCGCATATAATAAATTGAAAATACTTATTTTATTAAATAACAATATCAATTACATGAGTTTGGAAGATAAAATACAAAAAATATCCGATCGCATCCCACATGCGATTGGCTTATAGGACATTATTTTTCACAATACTCCCACGGACCTTTATAAACACATGTTTCCCTAATGGAATATTTGATCACATCAAATGATTTGATCACATCAAATTCATATTTTTTATCTCCTTTGAGGAATATTTTTTCTATGTCCTCTATCAAAATACCTAAGTATCTTTCAGTAGGATAGGAGATTATGAAATGAAGGAGGGACTGAAGGAATGATTGCATGATCGATCAATCAAATCAGGATTCAACGAACTTCAAAATTTTTCGATCCGATATGCGATCAGATCGAGATTCGATCTCGATCATAGCTAGATCGATCATGCATCTAATATTAAAGAATATAAAATCAGAGATTTAACAACTTTAACTCAGGTTGGAATGTGATCATATCACCTTATGCAGGTAGAAGAACTCCACAATCCGATAATCCATGGATTCCAGGTTCGCTGTTGAGCCGCATGTTAGAAAACTAGGTAGACTAGCATGCATAGATTTCAAAATATTTTGAAACAGCAGTGGAAACAGATCTAGGTTAAATCCTTTAACCCCATATGCTATAGATCCAATCTATATCTACCCGATCCCTGGATCTAAGACATGCATATAATCTAAAAATTAAAAAATAAATTAAGAACGGATCTCAATACTTTGTGCGGATTGAAATACATCACAATTGATGATTCAAGATCTGAAGGTTCTTGAGCCGCACATGTGTCCGACCTCTACAAGTATCCATCAAAATCAACCTTGAACATTTCTTCTTATTGTAGATCATTCTTCTCCAAGTAGAATCTCAACCTTTTGAACCTTTGATCAACCTTTGATCTTTAATCACAAGCTCAACACTTGAACAGCAGCCTTTCTCCTCATTCTTTGATGTAGAATCAATCACCCTCTTCAACTTGGGTGTGTGGAAGATGGGACGGCCAACCTTTGGGTGTTGGAAAGAGAAGAATAAGAGGTGGCATGGAGAAGGAAACAGAGGATTTGAAATCTCAAAAATTTAATTTACCTAAAACTCTAGGAGACCATCTCCTTAAATAGGCCATTTCTTGATTCCAAATCATTATCCAATCAGGCTAAAAAGTTAGTCCTTATCTCATAAGGTCCTTTGCTTTTTAATTTGATTTTTTTTTAAGAAAATCAGATCCAATTGGAGAGACCCTTACCTCAAATACAAGTGGATGTGGCACCCTCATCTTATAAGGCAAGATAAGGAGGCACCATATGATGTTTAAAGCAAGTAGTTGGGGTGCCAAGAGTTGGCACCCCCCTAAGGGTTTTAAGTGCTCAAGAGACCTCTCTCTCTCTCTCCTTCCATGCCCAAACAAAAGAGGGGTGGGCCCCTCTTTCTTTCATCCACCCACTCTGATGGTATGCGTCGTGGATCTTTCCAAAAAGGGAGGCATGCGCCTCCTCTCTCTTTTCAATTAATTCTAGCCACAAAAGAAAAATCAAGAGAGAAAATAAGGAGATTTATTTGTCAACTAATTTGCTAAATCCAATCCTTTTGGGCCTCATATAGGTGCCCTTCTAAACCCAAATCAAAATGGATTTAGATTAAGTTTAATGCTATGGACTTGATCCAATCCTTATCTAATAAGGAATCAAAGTTCAGAGAAGAATTGGGTTTAACCATGTGCTAGCATAGTTCTCTTAAACCCAATAAAATTTTATTAAATCCTAACCCAATTAGAACTTCACAAGTCCAATTGGTTAATTCAAGATTAAATTCTTTAATGTGTGATCCCATAGGTTTCATTCTATCTGACAGTGAGATATATTATGATCTCCATCATAATATCATCAAACTTCTTTCAATAGATTGGAATAATTCCAGCTCTATCTTTCAAGGATCATCGATCATCAAGACGATGCCTGATGAGTCCCACAATCCACCAGTGATGCCTAGCAATATGTAGTGACAATCCTATAGAATGAAAGTATGAACCCTTAGGTGCAGTTATCATACAATTTAATCCTTCTATCATGAGTCCTGACTTAACAGAGGTCATGGAGAACTTGTCAGACTCCATCATCAGTCATATGTTAGTTTGGTTCGACTCAAGTTCACTTGAAAATTTTGTGAAAACTCTTTTCTAGTATTAACACTTACTTTGGCCAAAGATTTTTTGAACTCAGTCTCACAAATTGCATAGGACTTCTCTTTTTCTATCAAGATCAATAGATTTCTTCTAGTGTATCCTACTTCTAACAGTGAATCCGAACCTACTGTAGCCAACATATACAGCAAAGATCCGAATGGCTGGAGATCAAAAGAACATACAGTCAAACTCAGTAGCCTCACTGTGAATAGCTGATGACATTGCTGGTCAAAGGATCACTCACACTACTGCAGTATCGAGATAACCACTGATAAGTGAGTAGACATCCAAATGATCTCATATTAGTCACACTCATGTAAGTTGTTCTCTAACAACCACCTGCACTCTCACCTCAGTGTCCCTACACTGCAAATTCGAGACCCATCTACCTATAAGAGAGGTAAACAGTACATCGATCTTAAATGGATTGATCACTTTTCTTCATGATGATTCTTTAATCAAGAGCATTTAGAAACTAACCACTAATTATGTATGTCTCAAATTCTCAATATCTTTGAGAATATACAAAATCATCTTTGTTAATTTCTAGAACAAATCATGGATACATAAATATGATTGAAATAAAAAGTTTTTATTAATATAAAATTATTATAAGTATAATGATAAGTCTTAAAAATATAAAATGTGTCAGCCAACAATTGCTTCTAGGGCACTTATTAACAAACCCCCACTTGACCTAAAGCCAATTGGCCATGTACCTAAGATCCATCTTCTCAAGGTGAGCTTCGATCTTCTGCTGGTTGAGAGGCTTGGTTAGTAGATCTACCACGTTATGCTTGGAGTTGACTCTTTACACCTCGATGAACTTCTTCTCAAGGTATTCGCGTATGATATGGAACCGTCATTCTAAATGCTTGGATTTTTGGTGAGATCTGGGCTCCTTGGCGAGGGCTATAGCACCATTGTTATCACATTATAGTGCAATGACATTTGATGGCATCATACCCAGCTCTGTAATAATTTTTTTGAATCAAAAGACTTCCTTAGCAGCTTCAAAGGCGGTGATGTACTTGGCTTCTATGGTCGAATTTGCAGTGATCGGCTGCTTAAAATTTTTTTAGCTAATGGCACCACTATTACATAAGAAAATACATTCTGATATAGATTTTCTATCATCGACATCAGTCATGAAGTCTAAATCAATGTATCCTTCAACTTTCAACTCCGATCCTCCACCAAAGATCAATAACAAATCCTTAGTCCTTCTCAAGTACTTATGGATGTTTCTCATAGCAATCCAGTATTCTTCATCTGGATTACTTGATATCTGCTCATGACACTTACGACAAATGCGATATCAGGTTGTATACATAACATGTCATATATAAGACTCCTTATTATCGAAGCATAAGGGATCTTGCTCATACACTGGATCTCCTCAGGTGTGTCAGGACATATCTTTTTGGAGAGATGAATATCATGCCAAAGGGCTAAGAGACCCCTCTAGGAGTTTTCCATGCTAAACCTCTTCAGCACCTCCTCTATGTACATTCACTGTAAGAGTCCTATCATTCTCTTAGATATATCTCTATAGATCTTTATACCAAAAATGTAGGAAGCTTCTTTTAGATCTTTCATGGTGAATTCTTTTGACAACCATACTTTGATTGATGTCAACATGAGAATATCATTCCCAATCAGGAGGATGTCATCCACATACAATACAAAGAATGTGACAGCGCTCCCACTGACCTTTTTATATACACATGGCTCCTCCTTATTTTTGGTGAAATCAAATATTTTGATCACATCATTAAATTGAGTGTTCCAACTTTGAGATGCATGCTTGAGTCTATATATGGACCTTTGCAGCTTGCAAATCTTATGATCACTATCATTGGATGTGAAACCAAAGGCTGCTCCATATGGACATCTTTTTTAAGATATTCATTTAGGAAGATAATTTTTATATTCATCTATCAAATTTTATAATCATGAAAAGCTACAATCACAAGCAGAGTCCGAATGGATTTCAGCATGGCCACGGGTGAAAAAATTTCCTGATAGTCAATGTTTTTGCATTGACTATAACCTTTCACAACCAACCTTGCCTTATAGATCTTCACCTTACCATCCGACCTAATTTTTTTTTATAAATATATTTATACCCAATAGGTATAATACCTTCAGTGGATCTATTAAGGACCAAACCTGATTGGAATGCATGGAGTTAATTTCTGATTTCATTATTTCCATCCATTTCTTAAAGTCAACACTAATATCACCTCACTCTAGATCTTGGGATCATTCCTAATGTCCCTATCTCTTACAAAGAATGCTTCCTCTATTGAAAAATATATTTCAAAGTCAATCGTCAGTTTGTTGATGATTGTACTCATTTTTTTAAATTATATATAAATTTTTATTAATAAAAATTATTTGATTTTTTTATTATAAATTATTCATCTTAGAACTTTTGTATTGTGATAAAGTCTTTAGGACTATAATTAATCGATAAAAAAAGATTTATCATTGAGTCCTTAAAAATATTCATGATCAAATGATATGCTATTAATAGGATGATAGCAATATCGAGTATAGATTGTTGTGTGCCATATGAGTTTGTTATCCTCTTAATCAAGAAGTGTGGAGACACTGTTATGGTATGAAATGTAGGAGTACATTCACATCGAACATGATTATTTATCGAGCACTCTACTATCAAGAGTAGCTCATGAAGGATATGGGTATAAATATTCCTCAGACCTGAGACCATCACGGTGACTTGTAAGCAACTCACTGTACTTTAAAAGTAAACTATTTGAGTTTCTAACTTAGTGATGGAAGGATACTGGATTACAATCAAGTACTTATCAAGTCGGTGGGTGAATCAAGATGAAATTGACCCCTCTGAATTAGTAGGAGATACGCATTAGTGTATTTCGATTTAGTAAAACTTTGGCCAAAGTAATCTATGAGATAGATTTGAAAGGTTGAAATATAATGTGATCGACTAAATTAGAGTTGACAGTTAAACCCTAGGTCACCTTGAGCATTAAGATCTAAGGAATGAATTATACGGTAACCATATGCCAATAGGTTCTAGAATATTACTTTGCAATACTTCGACCTATCCAGACGTCAGGTCACCATTGCTAGATGGTTGCATTGATAGATATAGAAAGTTATTCTTATGCTATTGATTTATATTCAAACCTATAAAGTCATACGCATTAGAAGATTCGATCAGATCTGATGGCTGAAGAGTCCAATTGGATTGTGACTCTAGTGAGGAGTCCCACTGGGACTGAAACTCTGGAGGAGAGTCTCAATAGATTAGAACTTACTGTTAATAGAAAATTAATTAGTAATTAAATTACTAATTGACTCAATTTGATTGAGTAAAGAACTTTGGATAAAGTCTAATTGAATTAGATTCAGT
This sequence comes from Elaeis guineensis, assembly GCF_000442705.2. Taxonomy (NCBI): domain Eukaryota; kingdom Viridiplantae; phylum Streptophyta; class Magnoliopsida; order Arecales; family Arecaceae; genus Elaeis; species Elaeis guineensis. The sequence goes on from NC_026000.2 coordinate 54,389,890, forward strand.
TCAACTTAGATTGGGTTTGATATGATCAAGTTTGATTGCAAAAAAAAATTGATCCTAATTCGATCAGAGTTTGGACTCAGCTAATTCTTAATTGGGTTAAAAATTTATTGAGATGATTGAACTTCTAATTAAATTAGATTCATTTTTATCATTGGGTTCAAATCAAATTTGATTTGATTCAGAATTGAATTAGAAATGAAGAGTCCTAGTCGACAGGAACTCTATCCTTATCTCTTGCGCCACACCTGAACCCATGCCCATATCTCAACATCGAATTGGATTTGGTTTGACCCTTTTGGTGTTATAAGAGTGGACCTGGTAAGGGTGGGCGGCAATGGATAGTGAGTCATAATCTTATCTCCTGCCTAATTCGAATGCGATCCGAATTAGAGATAAGGTGAAAATAAGGAAAAAAAATTTTCAAACAAAGAATATTGTTGGTGCCTAATTGAATTTTTCCTTAATTTCATGAGATATTTTTGGATGTGTGAGATATCAGATCTCCTCTTGATGCCAAAGACCAATTTTTGAAAATTTTGGGATGCCCAAAATTGGGTTGGGCATGGACTCTATGGCACCTCCTCCCCTTGGATGAAAACCCTAGCCCTAGTCTATAAAAGGGTGTCTCCTCTCTTTGGGATCACACCTCTATTCCCTTTACTAGTTTTTGTTTTTCCAGAGCTCCTCTTCTCTTCATCTCTTCCCCTTTAGATCTCTTCATCCTTTGGAGCATCCAAGGTATTTGAAGAAGAAAGAAGAAATCAGCCTCCAAGTTTCCTTGCAAGCTGGCACTTCTAAGGACCCTGATCTACACCGGTCTTTGCGTGAACTTTTGTAGAGGTCAGACAACTTCATGTGGTTGCAAGCAACCTGAGGAAGAGCCTCTCCAAGCATTGGACTAGAAGAGATCAAGAGACTTCAGTTTGGTAATGGTTTATAAACATTCTTGATCATGTATGTTAGATCTAATAGTTAGATCTTTATGGCAATATCGATTAGATCGATGCAAGTTTTTATATTCAGATCTAAAGTATATCTTAGTTCATATTTTGATCATGGTATGGTAGTCTAGATTAGATCTTATGTATATGATTTAGATTAAATAGTTTAATCTTACTCTTCCACTGCATAAAAATTTTGAAATTACATGCATAGCACTACCTATATTTCTTACAATTGGTATCAGAGCCATGGTTGTTATGATATGATTTATTATACCTTTAGATCTGATTTTATGATATTAGGTTTAATTATTTATAATTTAGATTAGATCTAAATATATTTATTTTCAGATCTAATTTTTATCTTGTTAGATTAGATGTTTTGAGTAGCAAAATACTCAGATTGGATAATTACCAGGCCTTTCGATCATAAAAGCAAGTAGGATTTCATGACCCTCTCCTCTCATTCAATGGGGTGCTCTTATAGTGTGTAGGGGTGCTACTGTGAGGTCCCATGAAGAAGAAAGCTTACTTTCTTGCAAAATCCTAGATATTGAAATTCTAGGAGTTGTTATATGTGATGCAAGTTGCAAAGAAATTAGTTATATTTAATCTTGATTAATTAAAATTATTTTAATTTAAAATCATAAAAATTTAGATTTGATCTACACAAATTTTATGATTTAACATAAAAAATTTATGTGAAAAATTATTTCAAAACCTAAATCATGTTGATGCAAAAACTTAATTAAGAATTAAGTGTTGGATGGATTGGATCTAGAATTGTAAATTGAGATCTAATGACATTGCATAAAATATGGGGCATGCATTAACTCAAATCAGGTCCTTTAATTGGGTTAGGCCTAAGATTAAAATCAAAGAATTAATTGACTATGTGAAGAAATTGATTAAATCTAACCAAATATTGAATTAGATTAATCAAAATTTTTCTAATACAATAGTTGTAGATGGTCAAGTCCGTGTCTTTGAGTAGACCAAATGGATCTTGATTGTGGCTCAATGGTTGAACTCGAATCATTAGGTTGGTCAAAATCGAAACTAATTAATCAATTAGTATCTAAGGTAAGTTTTGTATTTCGATTGGTGGTTTTTAATTGAAAGCAGCTTACCTAGCCATTTCGATGATGTTTAAGGTAAGCTTGACAGACCCTTCCACCGATCTCACTTATCTGGCCAATTTGGTGAATTATGTTTTGATTAGATCGCTAAGTAATTCAAGTTAGCCCATGCTATTAATGTTGATCAGTGTGACTGATCTAGGTGCCAGTTCAATCAGCATGATCCTAATACGATTCAGTGACTTGGTGAAGTCAGTGGAAGGATTGTGGTCTACTGATTGATCTCTTCTTCTCTTTTCTCTAAATTGATTAAATCTCTAAATTATTAGGTCCCTAAAATGAGCTAGTTATGGTGATAACTAGATCATAGCCTCCCATTAAGGTGAATGATAATGGATCCATTATTTTTGATTGATATTGCAGGCGCCATCCATCTGGTGCTCTTTTTGAATGATAGAATTATCATTCATCATATGATGACTCTGTTGTACTATTTGATGAATGGTTGGATTGATCGAGTTATCCTCGACCTGATCATTCTTTGGCTAGAATCACTGAGTAGGTTCATATTAATGGTTTGACCTAATCGAAACTTTCAGTAGAGACCCATTGCCTATTAAAATAAAATCTAGGACTAAATTAACTACTAAAAATATTTGAAGAAATAATTGATTGAGAACCTATCCATAAGTGCATATGGATTGACCGAGCTATCCTCTAGCCTGTATGCAATCTGTGTAGATTCTAGTACCCACTAAGAGATTAAAGTAATTTCTCAAATATGAGGTAGAGACTATCAATTTGTATAAAATAATGGAAGAACCTTTAGACTAAAGTCCATGTCTTTAGATTAATAAATTCATATACTGATTAGGTTTTAATTTTTTCTTGTGTATGCAGATATGGCCTTAAACTTGTCACATCGATCACTATTAGATAGTGAGAAGTTAAACAGACCAAATTTTGATAACTGATATTGAAAACTCAAGATCATCCTGGAGCACAAGCGGATCTTGTATGTGATTACAGATCTGACACCTGAGGAGCCTACTCCCAACGCCCGTGGCACGGTCCGAGATACTTATTTGAAGTGGCTCAATGATCGCACCATAGTTCATTGCATAATACGGGCCTCTATGAACGATGATTTCAATCAAAAATTCAAAGAGGCTCTGCCAGAGAAAATACTCCAAGTTTGAGAGAGTCTTTTGGTACTCCTGACGATGTTGAGTAGCACAAGACTAGTTGCACTATTTTCAATGCTCGAATGAGGAGGGAGCATCTGTCACTGATCATGTATTGTACATGATTGAACAGATCAAGAAGCGGAGCAAGCTCGGCTTCCCTTTGCACGAACAGCTAGAGAAGGATGCATTCCTGAACTCCCTATCCAAGTCCTACCTATCGTTTCTCAATCATTTTAGAATGATGAAGCCTTTAGTCAACTACCATGGTCTTTGAGGTTGCTACAAACTTTTGAGAAGGATCATTAGCTCCACAAGGAGATGGTGAATATAGTGAGAGAATCTTCTTCGAGTAGTCATCATCTCTTTGAGAAATGAAAAAAAAAGAAAAATAAGAAAGTGCAAGGTGCTGGAGTCAGTCCCAGAAACCCAAGTTCAAGGCTGATCAAAGTTAGATAGAGTGCTTCTTTTCAAAAAGCATGGTCACTGGAAGAGGAACTATCCTTAGTATATAGCTTTTCTTGACCTGAATAGGTTAAAGAAGAAGAAGCAATCGGTTGCTGGACAAGGTACTTATGTGATAACACCTTGTAACTTCTCTCTTTTAGATACAATAATCTGGATATTGGATATTGGAAGCCCTATTAATATTTGTAATTCATTGCAGGGTATTCAGACCAATAGGAGATTTGAGATGGTGAGAGATGTGGAGATAGAAGATCAGTTCCAGTTTTAGCTTTAGAAATTATCAAGCTTGTATTCGAATCTCATTACATTATTCTAAATGAATGCCATTACTGTCTCATTTTTTTTTGAACATTATTTCTGTAGGCCTTTTGGCCAAGTCAAATTATGAAATATCAATAAAAAAAAAATTATGATATCATTTAGAATGGTGTTATAATATTGCAGGATAGCTGAACAATGGTATCTGTATTGTATCTAAGCCTAATGTAATATACATTTCTAATAAATATCCTAAAATAGATGATGTCATGGATGCTTATCTTTGGCATTGTAGGCTATGTCATATCAATAAGAAAGGATGAACAGTTAGCCCAAGAAAGGATTCTTGATAAAAATGATTATGAATCATTACCTACCTGTGAGTCTTGTCTACTTGAAAAGATGATCAAGTCATCTTTTACTGAAAAAATGAACGAGCCAGTGATGTTCTGGATCTGGTACATATTGATATATATGGACCCATGAGCATAAGTATCAGAGGAGGATATAGCTATTTCATTACATTCATAGATGACCTATCTAGGTATGGGTACATCTACTTGATGAAACACAAATCTGAATCATTTGAAATGTTTAAATAGTTTCATAATGAAGTAGAGAAAAAATTAAAAAAAAATATTAAAACTCTTCGGTCTGACCAAGGAGGTGAATACCTTTTTAATAAATTTCTGACATATCTAGGAGAGAATAGGATTCTCTCACAATGGACCCTTCCAGGAGCACCACAGCATAATAGCATCCAGAAAGAAAGAATCAAATTTGTTGGATATGGTTCGATCCATGATGAGATTTTGCAACTCTGCCAATCTTCTTTTGAGGATATGCACTTGAGATAGCCTGTCTTGTGCTCAATAATATTCTGAACAAATTAATTAGCAAAATACCATATGAGATATGGTCGGACAAAGGCCGAACTTTCTTACTTTAAGGTCTGGGGGTGTCCGGCTTATATTAAACGATTACAAACTGATAAGCTCAGAGCTAAGTCTGATAAGTATAATTTCATAGGGTATCCCAAGGAAATAAGGAGATTTTACTTTTACCTGCATGCTGAACAAAAGATATTTGTCAACAATAAGGCATATTTTTTAGAAAAAAATTTCTTAGTGAAGGAATAACACTACAAGAAAACAGCCTTTTTGTGATGAACTTATTTGCGATGAAAATATTTTTATCATCAATAATATTATTTATGACAAAAAAATATTCATCATAAATAATTTATTGTTTACAATAAAATAATTTTTCATTGAAATAGTCACGTATCAGCAACAGAAAAAAATTTTCATCTTAAATACTTGTTATTTGTGATGAATATTTTTATCATAAATAATGTATCATTTATTAATTTTAAATTTTAAATATTAGTGATAAAAATATTTTTATCATAAATAATTAAGTATTTATGATGAAAAAAATTTTTCCTCTCTAATAAGTTTATTTGCAATGCAAATATTATCATCATCAATATTTAAAAAAAATAAAAAATTTAAAAATTCAAAAATTATTGATTATTTATGATAAAAAATTTTCATCATAAATAATTAAATTTTATCATAAATACTTAATTATTTATGATGAAAATATTTTCATCATCAAGATTTAAAAAATTAAAAATTACTCATTATTTACAACAAAAATTTTTCATCATAAATAATCAAGTATTTTGATAAAAAAAATTTTATCATCAATACTTAATTATTTATGATGAAAATATTTTTGTTGTCAATATTTGAAAAATAAAAAATTTAAAAAAATTATAAAATTTAAATTTTTGATTTTATGTAGGGCAAGTGTATTTATTTTTTGTAGCAGCTGTATATATTTTTATCCTTTTACATGATAAAGAAGTAAATGTGAGTTATGATCTAGATCAAATTTTTTGTATAAAAAAATTATATGAAAGTGGATGATATTTGTAGAGTAGAAAGAATAGATTTTTTAAATAAAATGAGCTATACGTTTATCTACGACGTAAAATTCATCTGTTCATTGCTGTCACTATTACTAGTGATATCAATGAATCTTTCTAATAGTGTCTGCCTTAAGCTATATGAAAAGAGCCTCTTTTCATGTAGAAACTATATAGTTAAGTAGCACATTCTAGCATGGCTTCTACGATCTCGAAAGATACCATGCTTTCTGCATCGATTGATGCTCAAATGTATCTCTGTAGGATTCCAATCATGAAAAGATAAACAATACGAGTACTTATCTTTCTAGCAATGTAAAACATAAATATGAGCTTGTGCTTTATAACACAACTTGCACTATCCCCAGATTTGCTTTGATTCTGGTTAATTGCTTTTTGATGCTCACACAATTCTTCTTAAATTTCTTAAATTCGATCCTCACATGCAATATATGAGCTTCTGGACCTCTAACTTTCTATCCCTATCCTATCCTCTAAATCTCAATCTTTATGATTTTCTTGTGATCTCAGAATCGTCACGATATTCTTGTACTTTGACTTCCAAAATGAGGACTCTAAGAAGAAGACGAGCTCCATGAAAATCAAAGATCTCAAAACTATCGATCTCTCATAGTATCCATTCTATTACAAAGTCGAAGAGCTATTCTTATAATAATTATTAACGACGTAAATTAAACTTTTCATCATAATTATATTTTTTATATAATTTTTTTGGAGAAAATTTTTTTTTAGAGGAAAATCACAAATTAACAATTTATATGAAATTTTTTTGATTAATAGAAATTAATTTTTTTGATGAAATTATTTTAGAAAATTTTTTAGACCAAAAATTTTTTAGATTAAAAAATTAATTTTATTTTTTATTATGAATATTTTTTTAATGTCATTTTTTTGTTAAATTTTTTGGATAAAAATTTTCTTGATGGAAAAAATTCAAAATTATTTTTTTATGAAATTATTATTGGAAAGATTTTTTTAGACTAAAAAATTTGGAAGAATTTTTTTTTAATTATTAGCAATGTAAACAGAATTTTTGTCACAAATAGTCTTTAAATTTTTTTAAATTTTTTTTAAAAAAACTTATTTGCAACGTAAATGTTGGGATGCATAGGCGATTTCATGCATGTATTTTGAAATTTTTTTGAAAAAAATACAGTGGAAGACAACTAGATTAATTAAATTAATCTAACATGTATATGATCTAATCATCAAATCAACCTACTTTAGGATCTATGATATGTTATGTTGCATATAAAATTTAAAATAATTCAAAGATAAAATCAGCATGCATGCATATAAGCAGTAGATCACATCTACTTCTAATCTGAGTTCAGAACTCCATACCTGATCATGGGTCGATGATCTTTGCTATTCAGAGATATGGTAGAGAGGATCTTTGCTGGTTGCTCACAGTCGCACATGCATCCAATCTCTACAAAAAATTTATTCGAAGCTCCGATCTGATCGATCTTCTTGGGAGTGCTAGCTCACGCGAAGACCTTCTTCTTGACTGATCTGAATCTTTTTTTCAAATCTCTAAAATTTTTTAGAGATTGAAGATAGACTTTGGAGGAGATAAAAAGGTGAAAAAAAGATGAAGAAGAAAATAATTTCTTTTAATTTATTTCCTCCTCCCAAACTCATAGAATCAAAATTTTGAAATTCAGATTTTTGCGCACACCCCAAGAAAGAGAATCTTTCTCTCTATTTTTCACATCATGAATCATGCCCAAACTTCTACCACATGAAGAACTCTCTTCTGGTATCTTACATATATAAAAGAAACCACAAAAGCCCCTTTTATAGGCATGTAAGGAGGTGGAGTGAAGAGTTCTAGTGATCCTGGACTCTTACAGGATTCCACTCCCTTCACAATTTTACATCTCAAAATATGTCAAAAAAATATGGGACACCCCTTGCTATATTATTTTATGATAAATTAGTTCTCATAATCTCCAACAAAAAATATCCTCAAAATATCATACATATAAGGAGAAAAAAAATATTTGTGTAGAGAGATTGATCTGGATGAGAACAGATTCTCCTAATAAGGAATGTTTTGAAATCTAATTTCAGAATCTTCCTTTTATCAAAACTAAATCAAATTTGGATGTGAGATAGATAAAGAAAAGGACTCTTTGGTATGAAAAAATTTTACATAAAATAATTTTGTATGTGGAGATATATGGCATGCAATCTAGATTGGCGTCGGGAGAAGAGTCCTATTCCAATAAGGACTCTAAGTTTTTTAATTTGAATCCAAACCAAATCACATCTGGTTTAGCCCAAATAAAATATATGAAATCTAATATAATTAGGTTCATAAATTTTTAATCAAATTAGAAATTGATTGAACTAAAGTCCTAATCAAATCAAAATAATTCTTCCTTAACGATTAGGTCATCTCATAACCTAATCGGGTCAAATCTAATTAAATTTAATTTAATTAGATTTTATTTAATCTTCTTTACTCAATCAAATTGAGCTAATCAGTAATCTAATTGCTAACTAATCTTCTATTAATTTACTAATACTTAGTGAATTAATTTATTGTAACTCTTGCATAAGGTTAATCATCAATCAAATTGATGATTAAGCCCTTTAACAATTCTCAATCGTTGATCAGCCATATGATCAATCAGAAATTTTTTTTGAGTGTAACCCCATAGGTTCGAACCTAAGCTGGTAGTATAGGAATAACTTTCTGAATCAATCAATGTAACCATCTAGTATGATGACTCGACGTCTGGATAGGTCGAATGATAGCGAAGCAACATTCAAGAACCTATTAGCATATGATTACCGTATAATTCAATCCTTTGATTCTAATACTTGAGGACGACCTAAGATTTAACTGTCAATCCTAGATAAGTCATCTACATTATATTTTAATCTTTTTTAAATCTATAACATAGATTATCTAGGCTTAGATTTTGCTAAATTGAAATACACTGATGCATATCTCCTACTAATTCGGAGGGATCAATCCCATCTTGACTCACGCTCTAACTTGACAAGTACTTGACTGTACTCAAAAATCTTTCATCACTAAATTAAAAACTCAGTTAGTCCAATATTAAAGTACAGTGAGTTGCTTGCAAGTCACTGTGGTGATCTCAGGTTGGAGGGATACTTATACCCATACCCTTCGTGAGCTACCCTTGACAGTAGAGTGCTCCGTAGTTGGTCATATTCAGTGACGATGTACTCCTACATCTCACCTGTATGCCATACCAGTATCTTTATACTATTTGGTTATGAGGACAACTAACACATATGACACACGATGACCTACACTTGATATCGCTATCGTCCTAGTAATAGCGTATCGTTTGATCACGAACCAATTTAAGGACTACGCGATAAATCCTTCTTTATCGATCAAAGTAGTCCTAAAGACTTCATCACAATATAGAAGTTTGTTTGAAGATGTATCTTTGTGATGAAAAATATCAAATAACTTTTATTATTTATCAATTCATATACATTTATAATTAGCACAATCGTCAAATGATTGATTTTAGGACACAATTCCTAACAACTCCCACTTGGACTAAAACTAATCAGTATAATATCACATACCCATCTTCAATTTATCATCTCAAAACTCCTAGATATCGAGATTTTAGTAAAATAGATTGGTCACATTCTCCTTTCTGTCGATCTTCTAAAGATTGACGTCATCTTAACAGATTTTTCTGAATAAGATGGTAGCGATGCAGAATGCCTGGTAAGCTAATGGGACTTCGACTCCTTGGCATGAGCTATGGCTTTGGTGTGTACAATACAGCAGGACCATCATCATAGGGTGCCGCTTTAATTTGCCAGTGAACCTGTACAATTACATAGCTTCCTTGCAAGCATCGAATGTTGCAATGCATCTTGCCTCATAATTTGAATTTAGCTATATTTTTCTGCTTGAAATTTTTCAGCAGATTGCTCTATTATTTAGGATAAGGATGTCTTCTGACACATTCTTGCTATTATTATATCCAACTAAAAATTGAAGTCATACTCCATAAGTTTTAAGTCAGATTCTCCATAAGCAAGTCACCGATCCTTAGTATTTCTCAAATACTTAAGGATAACTTTTCAGTGATTTTCATCCAGATCTTGCAAGTATCCACTCACTATTCTAGTGAGTATACTATATCCAGTCTCATATATGGTGTACATGATAGAACAAATTCTACTCATAAACACCCTATGTATGTTGGACTGAGAAAACTCAAGCAGCCTCTTAGATCTATCTCTATAGATCTCTAGAATGAGAGATGCTTTTCTCAAATCCTTTATGGAGAATAATAATAACAGTAAAATCTTTATTCCCTATAATGTAAGAAATGTCATTCCTGATTAAGAGAATTTTATTCATATACAAAATAAGAAATACACTCATAGAACTATCAATCCACTTGTATTTGTAGGGTTCTTCTTCGTTCTAATGAAGTCATGCATTTTGATCACTTATCAAAATATATGTTCCAACTCCAAAATATTTAGCATTGCCATAAGAGAAAATATCTCGTTATGATCAATACCATAATGTTGACAATATCCTTAAGCAACCAGATGAGCTTTGTAGGTCTCCACCTTCTCATCTGTTCTACTCTGATCCCATTGAAGATCCACTTACACTCTATGGGCTTTATCCTTCGAGTGAATCAATGAATGTCCATACATCATTGATCTTTGTGGACTTCATTTGGACTCTATGGCTCCAAGCCATTAATCGAAGTGAGACCTCTGCATGGCATCCATATAAGTGATCAAATTCTTGTTGTTCTCATCGAGTTCAACAGGATTATATCCCGAAACTAGATACCAAAGTACCTATCTGACATATGCGATACTCTATCAGATCTCCTTGATTATGCTTTTACAATGGATTTTGGATTTGATCTAATCAAATCTGATTCTATGGGTTCACTAGATTGTGTTGGTTCTTCTATCTGTCGAACTTCATAAGTTTCACACTAAAGACAATAGTACCTTCATCAAGGTACTTTTTTTCTGAAAGAAATATCGAACAACTCTTATTCTTTAGCATGATAGAAGTTATATCTCCTAGATTCTTTGGGGTCATCCTATAGAATAATATATATAAGACCGAGATCCAAGCTAATCGATCTGCAAATGCTTGACATAAAACAAACACTCCCAAACCTTAAGGTAAGAGAATATTGGCTTATGCCTAATCCATATCTCATATGGAGTCTTACGACGGATTAGTTCGAAATCTAGTTCAAAACATGACAAATAGTCTTAAGAGTATCATGAGGATATGGATGTTCCCTCTATACTCCTTAATCTTAAGGAGTTATATGGAGAACAAAGTCAAATTGCCCATATGAGATATCAAAGTAGTTGTTCTATGTCTGTATGACTAAAGGCACTTCGTGCAAATGCATATCTTGAAGATAATTGATTTGATCACTCATCTGGGATAGCTGGGCTTTGCCATGGATGCTGAACTGAGCCAGGATTTGATCTTGTAGTCTCTCCCTGACTTCTTTTCTCAGTTTATTATAAATTACCATATGAACAAATTGAACATCAGCCTGTCAGAATTGTTGAACATGTTGAAAATAACAGAGAGCCATTTCAAAGGTGAAAAGGCTCTAGTTCTTCTTGTCGATAAGATCAACAAGAAAAAAGAAAAGAAAGGTTCTAAGAAAAAAATAACCCTAAGGCTAGCATCTCCAAGAAGAAGGCAAAAAAGGTCTCCACCAAAGGTACTTGCTATCACTGTGGCAAAGAGAGCCACTGGAAGAGGAATTGCAAGGAGTACTTTACAACTATGAAATCGGCAAATGTTGCCAAAGATTTGTATATGATACAAACCAACTTATCATTAAGTAGTTCATTTTTGGATTCTTGGGTATTAGATACTGCCTGTGGCTCACACCTTTACAAATCATTGCAGGGTCTATAAAAATAAAGAGTCTGAATAAAGGTGTCTTCAAGCTGTTCGATGCTAGTGGAGAGTCCATTCAGACGAAATCATAGGAACCAAGATTTTGAAGTTGCCTTCAAGCAAAGTTTTGGAACTGAAGACCTATTATTATATTTCAAATACCATTAGAAATATTATTTCTATACTATTGTTATTAGAACAAGATTTTGAAATAAATGTAAAAAATAATGATTGTTCTATATATTTTTTTAATGAATATTATGGAAGTACTTTTATTGATAATAATATTTTATTTCTTTCACTTAATGATAATATATTTTATATTAATAATATGAAAAAAAAAGAGAGAGGATGTGAATGTCACATACCTCTGGTATTGCCGATTTGGCTATATAAACGAGTCAAGAATTAACAAGTTATTCAAAGATAAAATCTTTGATCCTTATGATTATGAATCATATGAAACTTGTGAGTCTTACCTGATGAGAAAAATGACCAAGACTCCATTTACAGGACATGGAGAAAGGATGAGTGACATATTGGATCTTGTACATACTGATGTTTGTGGTCCAATGTCGACTCAAGCCATAAGTGGATACTCTTATTTCATCATATTTATTGATGATAGATCTAGGTTTGGATATGTGTATTTAATGAAATACAAATTTAAAGTTTTTGATAAATTTAAAGAATATCAAAGAATAGTTGAGAAACAAACTGGTAAAAGTATTAAAGCTCTTCAATCTGATCGAGGAGGAGAATACTTGTCTAGTGAGTTCTTCGATTATTTAAAACTAAATAAAATACTCTCTCAGTGGACACCTTCTTATACTCCATAATTAAATGAAATTACAGAAAGAAGGAATCGCACCTTATTAGATATGGTGTGGTCCATGATGTGTTTCACGAATCTTTCGCTATCTTTTTAGGGATATGCTCTCGAGGCCGCAGTGTATATCTTAAATAAAGTACCTTTTAAATCTATTTCTAGCTCTTCATATGAAATATGAAAAGAAAAAAGATCCAATCTTAAGCATCATAAGATTTAGGGTTGCCTAGTTATGTGAAAAATATTGATGGACATAAGCTGGATGCTAGATCAAAAAAATACAAGTTTGTAGGTTATCCCAAAGAGAGTATAGGATACTACTTCTATAATCCTACTCAACAAAAGATGTTTGTTGGTAGGTATGCCATTTTCTTGGAGAAAGAGTTTATCCAAGAAAGTGACAGTGGGAGATCTTTTAAACTTGTGAAAGTTCAAAACCTACAATCCATCCAAAATTCATAAACTATTTCTCAACCAAATGTGCCCATAGTTGAGACACAGCTACTACACACATTTCCTCTTTGAAGGTCAAGTAGAGTGTATAATATACCACTCAGGTATGGGTTTGTCATTGAGAATGATAATACATCCCACATCATTGGGAATGATGATCCCACGATCTATTCGAAAGCTGTCATGAGTAATGACTCTGACAAATGACTCAATGCCATGAAATCTAAAATGGACTCCATGTATACCAACTAAGTTTGGACCTTGGTTGATGTACCTACGATTGTAACCTCAATAGGCTGCAAATGGGTCTTCAAAAAGAAGATTGGAGTACATGGCCAGGTAGAGACCTATAAGGCCAGGCTGGTAGCAAAAGGTTTCAGACAAAAATAAGATGATGATTATGAAGAAATCTTTTACCGGTAGCCATGCTCAAGTCTATTTGGAGAATGCTTACTATTGCAGCATACCATGACTATGGGATCTGATAGATGGATGTCAAGACTGTCTTCCTCAATGAAATCTTAAGAAAGAAGTCTATATGACTCAGCTAGAGGGATTTGTCTCTAGTGGAGAGTAAATCAGGTATGCAAGCTGAATAGATCTATTTATGGATTAAAGCAAGCATCGAGGAGCTGGAACATCTATTTTGATAAGACAGTCAAATCATTTGGCTTCATCAAAAATGTGGATGAATCTTATGTATACAAGAAGACTAGTGGGAGTGCTATTATCTTCTTGATCTTGTATGTGAATGACATACTGCTCATTGGAATGATATCCTGATATTACAGTCAGTCAAGACTTGGCTATCACAAAAGTTTTTCTTGAAAGACTTGGATGAAGCACCCTATATACTTGGTATAAAGATATATAGGAATAGATCAAAAAGGATGCTAGGCTTATCCTGTCTTGGTACATTGACCTTGTGTTGAAGAGGTTTAACATGGAGGGAAGTAAAAGAGGTTACTTGCCTAAAGGTCATGGCATACAACTCTCTAAGAAGATGTCCTCTAAGATATCTGAAGAGAGAAATAGAATGAGTTCTATTCCTTATGCTTCGGCTGTAGGATCGATTATGTATGCTATGTTATGTACTAGGCCTGATGTGGCTTATGCTTTGGACATTGTAAACAGATTTCAAACTGATCCTAGAGAGAATCATTGAAAGCTGTGAAAAATATACTCAAGTACTTGAGAAGGACTAGAGATATTTTTCTAATATATGGTGGATCTGATTTAAAACTGGAAGGTTATACTGATTCTAGTTTTCAATCTGATTCGGATGATAGCAGATCTATATCTGGATATGTGTTCACTCTATATGGTGGTGCAGTAAGTTGAAAAAGTTTCAAACAGCAAACTATTGCTGACTCGATCACTGAGGCTGAGTATATTGTTGCTAGTGAGGCTGCTAAGGAGACCGTCTGGATGAAGAAATTCATCACAGAATTGGATGTGATTTTAGGGATTGAACAACCAGTGCCCTTTTATTGTGATAATACTGGGGCAATTGCTCAAGCCAAAGAATCAAGGTCTCATCATAAATCCAAGCACATCTTAAAACGGTTCCATCTCATTTGGGAGATAGTCGAAAGATGCGATGTGATCGTGAAGCTAGTTGACACCAAGAATAATATAGCAGATCCATTCACTAAGGCCTTGTCAATGCAACAGTTTGACCACCATCTTGATAGCATGGGTATCAAGTATAGGGACGATTGGCTTTAGTGCAAGTGGAAGATTGAAAGAATAATTCCTATAAGCCAATCGCATATAGGATGCGATAGGATATTTATTGTAATTTATCTTCCATATTTATATAATTGATATTTATATTATTAATAAAATAGATATTTTTGATTCATCATATGCTGCATCTTATTACTTTTAAGATTATAATGAACCCCATAGGTCCAGACAATGGTTTTAGGGTCGTGATAAGATCATGCCAGTGAGACCTAAATCTTTGATAACCATGACCTAAAATATTTCTAGTCATTGGTTCATTGAGTTGAAGATCAATGATACCGATAAGACCGGCATGTCCTATGTATGCTCAGAAATGAGGGTGGTTGATCTTACAACCACTTGTGTGGTGACACAAATACAAGGATATGGGTGCTCATTAGAGAATGAGTTCACTGAATAGACCTACAAAAGAATATCAGATGGAGTCTTATTTATATGTCAACTGATGATTCTCTAGTGAGAGTTGTGTCAGTGATTTTTTGACCTGAGATCACTGTGGTACCTTATGTACATAGATCCATATTTTGGTTCACTTTCTAACTTAGTTCTTTGATCTTTATATGGGGTATTCTGGATGTGTGAAGTGTGCATGGAGGTTGTGAGTGATTAATAAGAGATCAATCACTCCTAATAAAGGGAGCGAACATCCTATGTGATCTCATAGGTCGATGATTTTGAAGTCTTTCACCAAAGCAGGATGATAATTAGAAATTTTTTTTTAATATATCATCAACTAAATCATCGCCTTCAGATTGAGATACATAACATATTTTCATACCCACAGCTCATCTGGGATATTGTTTGATTGAAGGATTGAATTACACAGTAACTTGCCACTGAAGGATATTTTGATAATTTTTTATCAAAATTTTAAATCTTTCGAATAATCATGATACATTGCTAGACGTCAATCTAGACTAGTGGACTTGTCAGAATTACAAGAGTTTAATTTTAAAATTAATTAGGAATATCTTAATTGATTGGGACACTTCGGGTGGCTTAATCTCATTAGATTAGGGTTACGTCGAAAGTCTTGATCCACTGCTGGCTAGATTTGGAATCCAATGGGTCACACACTTTGAGATTTGACTTTGATCTGATTTAATTAGAGTTTAATATAAATTTTATTGGTTAATTTGTTATGCTAGCACATTGTATTAACCTAAGTTCCTAAATTGATTTAGATCAAAGTGTTTGAGCTAACTTAGACTAGTTATCTTTGACTAAATGGGATTGGGTCTATCTTAATTGGTTTCCTATCCAATTTGAAATAGTTTCAAGTGGAGAAGGACATCTCTACGCCTACCAAATGCCACACCAAAATAATAATGCCGCCCCACTTATTTTAACGTGTGAAAATGAAGAGTCCTTCTCCATGAAGACTCTTTCTTAATGCATTGCCTTTATTTCTCAACCTAATTTCTTTTGATTTGTCACCAAAATTAATTAAGATTTTTATGGCATGTAGAAGAGGGAGTGTCCTTCTGTGTGAAGGCTCTCTGCATGAGAAAGTGGAGCACCAAAGGTTGGCGCCCCTTAGTCCCATGACACGTCCCTTGGTCCCTTATTTAAAAGGGATGTCCCACATGGCTTTGCTGCTATATTTTTGGGTTGAAATTAGAGACAAGGGGCATGAGAATCATAGAAAAATTTTGAAAAAAATATGAGAAAAAGATAAAGGAAAATTGAGCGGCAAAAGTTGCAAGAAAGGTGGTGAGATTTTTAGCAAGTGTTGCTAGTGTGCCTTAGGATTTGATTTTTTTATATGTTGGAGCCAAAAATTTAATCGTAGGTTGTGAGATATCTGAAGAGTGTCTTCTTGATGTCATTCTGGTGGCAAGATTGGAAGCAACTGGGCTTTAGCATATTTGTTCCTTGAGTTTGAAGCCGAAAGTGTTCTTAAGAAGAAAAGGTTGCGGCAACGCACTGATTAGGAAGGACCTTGGCTAACTTCTATGTGGATCACCATTACAAGGATTCTACTTTGGAGTCTCGTGGAGAACACCAATGTGCCACTTTATCTTTTTTGATCAAAATAAAAATTCTATTTTTTTTTACATGCTTGTTTTGTTTTATCGATATCAGCAAGGTGATTCTAGGATTTTGGATTCGGCTCAATAGTTTTAATTGTTAAAGCTATTGACTTGTTTGATTTTAAAATTTTTGAAAATCACTTTCCACTGCATGGCTAGAACCCAACAGCATGATCTCATCATGGCTCTAAAATTATTTCCCTAATCTATGGGATTTATCATAATCATAAAAATATGATGCAACAAATGATAAAATATAATATCTCATAAATAAAAATAATCAATATCATGCAAATGAGTAGGAAGATAACACAAAAAAATCTTTATCGCATCACCCATGTGATTGGTTTATAGGATACTATTCTTTCAATCTTCTACTTGCACTAAAGCCAATCGCCTCTGTACCTGATACCTATGCAATCAAGATGGCGAACACACTGCTGCTGTGTTAAGACTTAGTAAACTGATCCATTATGCTGTTCTTTATATGAACTCATTTTATGATCAAATCATGAATGAGGTGAAAGTGCTATAGGATGTGCGTAGATTCCTAGTGAGACCACACCCAACTTAGTAATGAATCCTTTCATTAGGCAACTTTCCTTAGCAATCTTTACTAATAGCAATTAACTGAGTCAAATACAGTTTGTTATTTGGAACTCTTCCAATTCACTGTCCCTCTTGTACTTCTCAAGTACTTTGAGAATATTTTTCATAGTTTTCAAAAGATCCTATCATGGATCTGCCTGAAATCAATGATTATGCACAAAGCATAAATCACATCAAGCTTGGTATATTGAATATATGGGTAAATAAATACTTTTACACCCATTCATGTTGAACCCCTTCAACATAAAATCTATGTACCTTGATTGGGACAAGCCTAGCATCCACTAACATCTATCACTATAGATGCCAAGTAAGTTGGATGCTTCACCCAAGTTTTTTCTATGAAAACTTTTGTGATAAGCGTGTCATTGACCGAGTGTAACATTGGGACAACCTTCCCAATATGATGTATGTCATTCATATACAAAATCAATAAGTTAGTGGGACTCTCACTTATCTTCTTGCACACATACTGTTTATTCATATTTTGATAAAGCCAAATTTTTGACTATCTCATCAAAAATAGAAGTACCGACTCCTCAATGCTTGCTTTAATCCATAAATGGATTTGCCCTCCCATTAGAGATAAAGTCTCTAGATGGTGTGTGGCTATAGCAAGCAAAAATCTAGATTGATATTCCTGTTAACAAGTTATTAGGTCATACCCATAGGTGCTTCAATCATAGTTCATACTTAGTTGATGTACAGAGAGTCTATTTTAGATTTCATGGTTACAAACCATCTGTCAGAGTCTCTACTCATGACTATTTTCAAATAGGTCAAGAAAATATTATTCTCAATGATGTATGGTGTAGTGTCATTCTCAATGACAAACCCATTCCTTGAGTGGTATATTACACACTCTTACTGACCTTCGGAGAGGAGGTGTGTGTCATGGTTGTGCCTCATCAATGGGCACATCTGGTCGAGGATCAACTTGTGAACACTCCACAGATTATGATGGGATAGTTCATAGGTCTTGAACTTCTCAAGTTCAATTATCCTCCCACTGTCCTCTTCTTAAAATTTTTTTTTTCCAAAAGGTGGTATGCCTACTGATAAAAATTTTTTAGTCCAATAGGGTGGTAGAAGTAGTATCATATACTACTCTTAGGATAACCTATAAACTTATATAAACTTGATCTAGCACAAAATTTATATACATCAACTCATTTCATATAAGCTAGACAACCTGCCTTTTTCTTTTTTCATATCTCATATGGAGTGCTAGTAACAGATTTTGATAGTATCTAATTCATTAAACATGCAACAATTTCTAGAGCATATCCTCAAAATGAGATAATAAGGTTTGTGAAGCATATTAAGGAACACATCATATCTCATATGTAGTGTCCATCTTTGGGTCGAGATATTATTAGCCTTCGAACATCCATATGTACAAGACCTAATACCTTGCTCATCTTTTTTTATGTCCAGTAAATGGGATCTTAATAATTTTACCCATGAGATAATATTTATAAGTTCTATATGATTCAAAAATCATACAGATCAAAGAACTCTTCTTTGTATTACTTGTTTATCTTTAACTCATAAAATTAGCCAAGTTAGCAATATCAGAGATATGTGACCATCACATATTTTTTTTTATTCTCATCAATATGAAAAATAACATCATTGAGTGATAGAAATATGAGACCATTGTCATAAAATCATAGCCATAAAATTTATCAAAAAGAGAGTAACTTTTACTCTTTATATTAATTTTAAATTCATGCTTCAATAGCAAAGAAATTGAAATAATATTTTTGATAAATTTAGATATTTAACAATGGTCTACTAGTTTCTAAATCTTCCTAGAAAGTTATATAAATAAGTAGTTCCTATAGCCTTAGCATGAATGGACTATCCATCAATGCCAAAAAGTATGTAGTCACCTGACTTCAGCTTTATAAGTCTAGCAACGCTTTACATAAATGAGACCTATATGAGGTATCTCATACCCAAAATTTTGAAGCTAAAATACTCAACAATAAATTAGTTTGTATCATATACAAACTAATAGCAGATGCAACTTCTACATCCTGCTACTGCTTCATGCTTACAAGACAACTCTTGTAATTTCTTTCCAATACTCATCATTGCTGTAATGATAATAGATACCCATGGTGCAGACATTCTTCACCTTCTTCTCCTAGGAGATACTAAAGAAGAAATTCAGGAGAGTTAGTAGGATCAAATTCTGGATTGACTCACCATCCATGATAATGACTTAATCGCATGATTATGTTAATCAGGATACACTTAACAGTCATACTGTCATTCTTCATCATATCTTATATGTGGTTTTTTCTTCTTTACAGTATCATCTCCGATCAAATCAAAATCAAGAGAATAGGAGACTATCTCCTATGTGAGAACTATTCTCAGATTTTTAATCATTCTATAAAGTTCGATCAATTTAAAATATATCAAATATACCATGCAGTGATAGTAAAGATGCAGATGAATATATAAGAACATAAAAGGACTACTTATGATAACATGCATAATTTAGATGAGATTTTTTATCTAATTGTGTCTCTCACTATTTTAGCGAATTTCATAGCCCTCAAGTATGAAAAATAAAAAAATCTATCATCAAGTTTCTTAGTAAGGTTGAGATCTCAATTCTTCATAAAAAGCCTTGTGGATAGCATAACAAGCTTTTATGAGTTCAAGGGTAGGTAACTCTTTACTAATTGCATCTTAGGCAACTCTCAACATAATTTTTGCCTTTAAAATACTTATAGCCTTATGGATAGCATAATAAACTATAGTATTTTAGTTAAGTCGTATCTTTCAATCCTATATGGTCATATATGAATAATGCTATCTTTGTGGATAGCACAACAAAGTAATACTACCAAAATATGCTATAAGCATCACTAAATTAACATTATATCAATCTCTATAGCAAGTCTTATGGATAGCACAACAAACTCACTATAGTTTTTGACATATTCTATTAATTTAGTATGAGCTAAATACCATTAGCTTCATTATGCACCAAGATAGTATCAAATCAGTCCCCACAGCAAGTCTTGTGGATAGCACAACAAGCCTACTATAGTTTTGATATAATACTGACTTGGCATAAAGGAAGGCATGGGTAGTGTTCTTAACACTTTATCATTATGACTTAATATAATTTAAATGAGGGACTTAGGTCTCATGCACATCCAAAATATATACAAATGCATCATATGCAATGTAAATTTTAGTTCTAACTACCAACATGTAAAAGTATATATAGAAAATTTGATGGTTATGGACTTCTAAAAAATCATCTGAGCCACAGGATAGTTTATGGGTGTAACCCTAGGTGCATCATAGATTGAATCATCTCATGGTCAATCTTAATGCACCTCTGCTCTCCAAATACATGGTAGTCTAGTCTTCATCTCCATGAAGACTTCCATGAATGCTCAATTTTTATCTGAAAATAAAAAAAATAATTTCTATCTATTTTTATATATTTTTTTTATAATTTTTACATCATTATGTAAAAATCTAAATCAACTGTTGAAAACATACAAAAGAAAGATACAGCTGATAATACAATGCATCAGGGGCAACCAGCCCCTATTACAACTCTTGCAGATGCACTTATATAATCTGCCATCTGAGAAGAATTCATGCATACATCCATCACATGAATGTACCATAATCCATAACCACTCATCATGCATTTTATAACAATTATAAAATATGATAACTAAGTTCTCATGTTATTTTAATTATGATATTATTCATAAACATGTCAATGAAGATGTTTAAATATATGGGCATAAGACCCATCTAGGATTTTGGATTTGGGTTCAACTCTTAATCTAATTTTAATTTTAAGTCAATCATTTATCATCTATTTGAGTTGAGTTGATCAATTGTTAGATTAATCCTAATCCAATTAGGTAAGCAAAGATTCAGTCAACCATAACTCAAGCCCTAAACAAATTAAGTTAATGATAATTTGATCAACCTTAATTAAACATAATTTTTAATCAAATTAGAAATATGAATTTGATTTAATCTATAATCATAAATTCTAATCACATTAGATTAATAAATTATAGTTAAAATAAATCCATCAGCAAAAATCTTAATCCATGTCGAGGCATCCTTTCCATGATCAAATTTTTTTTGGCTCCACACATACCTTAAACAACAACCAAGATGGAAGACCCACAATGGCGAGTGCCCAATAACATGGTGGTCAGCCCTTGAATTTTAAGTGAATGCATCAAATACAAGAATCTTAAGTCTTGGCAATGTACATCCAATGTATCATTCGAAGACTTCGCGCAACACATGCACTGGATTTATAATTTCATTGAAAAATGAGATCATGGGATCTAACTTAAATCTATCTCACAAGTCTAAATACTATGGAAACTCATATCCAAGTTTGATCATGAATTGATAACATATATCATTAACAAAGGATGCATCAAAAACATCAACTAAACATCAATCAAAAAATTTGATTTTGATATAATCTAAACTGGATCTAACCCATATCATAATAATAACATGATATTTGATTGAATCAATCAAATGTAGCTCTGATACCACTGTTGGGTTCTGATGATGTAGTAAAATATAAATTTTAAAAAAATTTATGCATTCAACTATTGAAAATAAGTATAACAATTAAACAAGACTATCGAAACACAAAATCTTAGGAACACCTTGATGATCACAATCAAACAATATAAGCATGTATATTAACAAGGGATCAGATATCATATACCAAATATGAAGATGATGATCTGATAATCAAGTGATCTCCACAAGACTCTAAAGTAGAAGCCCTCCAATGATGATCCACACAGGACTGACTAGGGACCCTCCTAATTCGATGTAGTGCTGTAGCCATCTTCGCAAGTTCACTGCCATTCGTCCTTCGCAAGAATGGATTGCACCACTACTTGTATGCCTTCGAAGCCTCCACTAGGACCACACTAGAGATCCATTCTCAAAGGATCTTACCACATAGAAATCAGATTAGATGTTCAATACTTGAACAATCTGATTTTAGGACAAGCATCACATACTTTCCAATTTCCTCTTCCCTTCCTTTCCATTTTTCTTTCTCCCTTTTCTCTTATCTTTTTCTAGATTTTTTTCTATTTTTTTCTTCTTCATTTTTACATCTAACCACTAGGGAATTTTCATGTTTATCACATAGGAGATGCCCCCTTTAAATAAGAAGGAAGGGGTGCCTCCATGGGATGCCAACTATTGGCGTCAAATGTTTTCTCCAGTGTTTTAATTTCTAATAAAGAAAGTGTGTTAGGTTTTTAATCTGCAAAAGGACTCTCCTCTGCACACACTTCCCAAGGCATCATCTGATGCCGCCACCTTTTAAGAATTAGCGTAGAATATTAAAGGAAGATGGAAAGAAGTTAAGAGTCCAATGAGAGATGGACTCTTCCATTTGTCATCGCACAAAAGGGGGCATCCCAATTAATTTTTGGCTTGTGAGTTCCTTCACAGAGAAGGACTCTTTCTTCTCTTTCATGCCCACATATCCAAGGCACCATCTGATGGTGCAAAAAATAAAGGGACGTGTGGAATATGGTAAGGAATTTAAGAGGAGTGGATGAGAAGGACTCCTCTTAACACCTAAAATAAATGGGGCATGACATTTATTTCTTACATGTGGTTTGGCATGGAGATGGATAAATCTAGATGAAATACTTTCAAATGGATTAGTTAATCAAACCAGAAAACCAAAGATTGAACCTAATCTTATTAGGTCAAGGCATCAAGCTTGGGTTTAGCACAAATACTTTTGCACTGAACCAAATTGAAAACTTGAGTTAATTCATATGCTAGTAATTTAATTAATCCATTAGATTTATAATAAATCTAAATAGAATAGACCAAGATCAAATCTCTATTGTGTGCGACTCATTGGGTTTCAAATCTAACCAGCAGTGGATCCTAACTCTCGATGTAACCCTAATCCGATCAGATTAGGTCAGCTCAAGAGTTCCAATCAACTAGGACTCTTCCTAATTAATTTTTGAATTAAACTTTTTAATTATGATAAGTCCACAAATCAAGATTGACGTCTAGCAATGTGTTATGACTACTCTCGAAAGATTTAAAATTTGATAGAAATACCAAAATTATCCTTCCATGGTGAGTTACTGTACAATTCAATTCTTCGATTACACAATATTCTAGACAGGCCATGGAATCATGTCAAGCCTAAATACCTATCCATATGTATCTCGATCTGATGATGGTGACTTGATTGATGAATCAGTAAAAATTTTTTCTACTGTTCATCCTTGCTCCGGTCAGAGACTCTCAAAGTCATATCCTATGAGATCACATAGGATGTTCACTCCTCCTACGAGGAGTGACCGATTCCATATTGATCACTCACAACATCCATGCATACTTCACCATATCCAAAATATCCTACACACATCTCAAAGTGACATGCTAGGGAATAAACCAAAGTAAGGATCTATATATATAAGATACCATGGTGATCTCATGTCAAAAGATCACTTGCACCACTCCCACTGAAGAATCATTTATCGACATGCTGTAAGACTTATCAGATATTCTTTCTGTGGATCAGTTTAGTGAACTCATTCTCTAATGAGCACCTACATCCTTGTATTAGTGTCATCACATAAGTGATTGTGAGATCAATCACCCTCTCTATTGAGCATGCATAGGATGTACCAATCTTACCGGCATCATCGATCTCCGACTCGATGATCCAACGATTGAAAATATTTTAGATTAGAACTATCAAATTTTAGATCTCACTGACATGATCTCATCATGGTCTTAAAATTATTATCCTAATCTATGAGATTTATCATAATCATAAAAATATGATACAGCAAATGATAAAATACAATACCTCATAAATAAAATAATCAATATCATATAAATGAGTAAAAGATAACAAAAAAATTTCTATCGCATTACCCATGTGATTGGCTTGCAGAGCACTATTCTTTCACTGTGCCCTCACCTAACAGTTATTGACACATTTCTTAGTTAAGTCAGACCCATCGTTCACCAACGGACGTAAAGCCATCATTGAGACCCTCACCTAACAGTTATTAGGTCCAACCCCATCTCTACCCCGAAGTATCAAATGCCAATAGAGTGGCTGTATTTTTCGATGCAACCGAACTACTGTAACCAGTCGAGAACGATCAATGTCAGGAAGGCACCCGCATCTCTACAATAATGAAAGACCTCTAGATTGAATATTTGATGAGAAGATTTAGGTTTAGGTCTCTTCTAAATTAGTAGATATGATATCCGACTGATCAAGTTCAGGTCAACATAATCACATGTCTGACCTACGTAGTCGGTATGGGTGAACTCGTATCAATAAGTAACCTAATTCAAAACTTAATCTCCCAAAATGACTAGATAAGTTAAGATGAGTGGAGGTTCCTCATTTTTTTCTTAGATGCCACCTAATTAGTCAAGTCAGACAATGAAACCAATTAAATAACCATCATCTAGATACTTGCCTTAGATATCAAATTGATCGATTAGAATCGATCAGGTTAACTTATTGAAACAGACCCGAACTACTGAGCCAAATTAGATCTTGAGTTAATCAATTTATATAAAAATATGAATCGATGCGACCAACTACAGCTAAAACTAACTTTGAGCCCCTTTGACTAATCCTAACCAACTATTGATTAGGTTCAATCAACTGCTCAAAATCGACAATAGATTCAAGCTTGATCTAATCAATTAACCCTAATTGTAGTTTGATTACTAGACCTAATTTGTTCAACCCATACCCACATATAATAACATAATTTTTAGATTATGTTTCATTGCATAGTGGCTTATGATCTTGAAATAGTTTTAAATCTAAATCCAATGTCGTATATGTGATCTAAAAATTATGAAGTTTTAGATCTAAACTACAAACATATATCACATATATATTAAATTTTAGATCTAAAATTAAAAATATATATATCAAATATATATAATCAATTTAAAATACTGATTAAAATATTTTAAAAATATTTTTTTTAAAAATTATTTCACATCAAACTAGGACAACCTTTTCAATATAGGAGGTAAACCCTATACCAGGACAATCTTATACCAATCCGATGCAAATATTTAATTATTTTAATTTTAGATCTAATATGAATAAAAATATATCATATATATCAATTTTTAGATGTAAAAGATTGATTTAAATATTTTAAAAATATTTTCAAAATCGATCAATCTTGTGTTAAGACAATCTTTTCAATATAGGAGATAAACCCTACACCAGGATAGCCTTATACTAGCATAAGATCAATATTAAATCATCTAAATTTTTAGATCTAATATGAAAATTAGATTATATATATATATCTTAAAGAACCTAACTCTGATACCACTGTTAGAAAATTGGATAGACTAGCATGCGTAGATTTCAAAATATTTTGAAATAGCAGTGGAAACAGATCTAGGTTAAATCCTTTAACCCCACATACTATAGATCCAATCTACATCTACCTGAGCCCTAGATCTAAGATATGCATATAATTTAAAATTTTAAAATTAAATTTAGATCGGATCTCAATACCTTACGCAGATTGAAATATACTGCAATCGATGATTCTGGATTTGAAGGTTCTTGAGCCACACATATATCCGACCTCTACAAGTATCCATTAGGATCAACCTTGAATCTTTCTTCTCATTGTAGATTTTTTTCTTCAAGTAGGATCTCAATCTTTTGAACCTTTGATCAACTTTTGATCTTTGATCACGAACTCAACACTTGAACAGCAGCCTTTCTCCTCGTTCTTTGATGTAGAATCAATCACCCTCTTCAACTTGGGTGGGTGGAAGATGGGATGCCCAACCTTTGGGCATTGGAAAGAGAAGAAGAAGAGGTGGCATGGAGAAAGAGAGAGAGGATTTGAAATCTCAAAAATTCAATTTACCTAAAATCCTAGGAGACCATCTCCTTAAATAGATCTTTTCTTGATTCCAAATCATTATCCAATCAAGCTAAAAAGATTAGTCCTTATCTCATAAGGTCTCTTATATTTTAATTTAATTTTTTTAAAAAAAAATCAGACCCAATTGAAAGTTTCTTCCCTCAAATATCAAGTGGATGTGGTGCCCTCATCTTATAAGGCAAGATGAGGAGGCACCACATGATGTTTAAGGCAGGCAGTTGGGGTGCCAACTCTTGATGCCCCCTTAGGATTTTAAGTGCTCAAGAGAGAGGACGTGGCCCCTCTCTCTCTCCTTCCATGCCCAAACAAAAGAGGGGTGGGCCCCTCTTTCTTTCACCCGCCCACTCGAAGGGTATATGCCCTTGGTCTTTCCAAAAAGGGAGGCATGCGTTTCTTCTCTCTTTCCAATTAATCCTCGCCATAAAAGAAAAATGAAGGAAAAAAATAAGGAGATTTATTTGCCAACTAATTGGTTAGATCCAATCCTTTTGGGCTCTCAAATAGGTGCCCCTCTAAATTCAAATCAAAATAGATTTAGATTAGATTTAAGACTATGAACTTGATCCAATCCTTATCTAAGAAGGAATCGAAGTCCAGAGAAGAATTAAGTTTAACCATATGCTAGCATGGATCTCTTAAACCCAATATAATTTCACTAAATCCTAACCCAATTAAAACTTTATAAGTCCAATTAGTTAATTCAAGATTAAATCTCTTAATGTGTGACCCTATAAGTTTCATTCTATCGGGTAGTGAGATATATTGTGATCTCCAATACAATATCATCGAAACTCCTTTCGATGGATTGGAACAATTATAGCTCTATCCTTTGAGGGTCATCAATTATCAAGACGATGCCCAATTGGTCCCACAATCTATCAGTGATGCCTAGCAGTATGTAGTGACAACCCAGTAGAATGAAAGTGTGAACCTCTAGGTGCAGTTATCATATGATTCAGTACTTCTATCATGAGTCCCGACTTAATGGAGGTCATGAAAAACTCGTCAGACTCCATCGTCAGTCATATGCTAGATTGGCTCGACTCGAGTTCACTTGTGAATCCTGTGAAAACTCTTTTTCAGTATTCACACTTGCTTTGCCTAAAGACTTTCTGAGCTCAGTCTCACAAATCGCATAGGACTTCTCTTTTTCTATCAAGATCGATAGATTTTTTCTAAGTGTATCCTACTACTAACAGCGAATCTGAACCTATTGTAGCCAACATACACAGCAAAGATCCAAATAGCTAGGGACCAAGAAAACGTACAGTCAAACTCAGTAGCCTCACTGTGAATAGCCGATAATACCGTTGGTCAAAGAACTACTCACACTACTGCAGCATCAAGATAACCACTGATGAGTGAGTAGACATCCAAGTAGTTTCTCGTGTTGGTCATGCTCAATATAAATTATTCTCTAACAACCACCTGCACTCTCATCTTAGTATTTTTACACTGTACATCCAAGACTCATCTACCCATAAGAGAGGTGAATAGCGCATCGATATTAAATAGATTGATCACTGTCCTTCATAATGATCCTTTGATTGAGAGCATTTAGAAACTAACCACTAATTATATATGTCTCAAATTCTCAACACTTTTGAGAATATACAAAATTATCTTTGTTAATTTTTAGGATAAATCATGAACACATAAATATGATTGAAATTAAAATCTCTTTATTAATATAAAATTATTATAAGTATAAAGATAAGCTTCGAAAATATAAAATATGTCAACCAACAATTGGCTTCTAAGGCACCCATCTAACACTGCACACATGTCCGATCTCTATAGATCTCCACTCGAGCTCAGACTAGGATGCTCTCTTTGACTTTGATCCGTCCACTTTTAGATAGATCTGCAAGCTCCTGGATCAGTCTTGAGCCTGATCTCCGGTATGATTTTGATCCATGCTTGATCGTAGCCTTCTTATTTCTCCGCTCAGATTAGATGGATGTCGACACCTCAAGACCACTAGATGGAATGCCCAACACCCTTGGACATGGGAGAGGATTAGAGATTAGAGAGGAGAGAGAGAGGAGATGGCATGGAGAAGAGGATAGGAGGCATGGAGAAGATCTTATGATCAGCAAACTTGTCAAATCATTTGATAGGGACCCTTTTATAGGCATTTGATCAGATCAAACACCTTAAAGCAGAAGGACTCTACTAAGGCACCACCCACTGTGACTTTTTCTTTCATTTTGTTACACTAAACAAGAGAAAATTCAGATTGGCGTGCACCATAGATAGGGTTGTCGTCACCCTCAACTAATCTCCCCTCATTTCAAATTTGAACACTTTGAATTTGAATCTAAATCCAAATTCAAATTCAGATAGAGCTTTATCTTTTATCCTCTAATCAAATTTGAACTCTTCAAATTTGATTGGGGATAAAGCTCTTATCCTCTCACCCTTATCCATAAGTGGCGCCACCCCTTGGATCTTATCCATTTAGGTGCCACTTATTCTGCAAACAAAACATTGAAGAATAAATATGGGGCGCCAATCGTTGACACCCCCACCTTGTCTATTAATTCTTACATGAAGGTTTGCTTCAGGGACTCCAACTCTTGATGTCTAAAATGAGCTTTTTAGATTTGGTAAGTCGTATCTAATAAGAAACCCAAATCAAGTTGGAGAGAATGGGTTTAACCATGTGCTAGCATGGCTTCCTTAGATCCAAAGCTAGGACTTAATTAATCCTAACACAATCAGACTATACTTGGCTTAATTGTGCAATCCTAGACCAAAATCATTGTTTGTGCGACTCCATAGATCCAATTATATCTGGTAGTGAGATTTGTTGTTATCTCCATCAATAGCATCATTAAAACTCTTTTCGATGGATTGAAACTCTTTTCAATTCAACCAATTAAGAATCATTGATCATCAAATGATTCTTAATTAGTCTCATGATCCACTAGTGACATCTAGTAGTATATGGTAGCAATTCAGCAGAATTGAATGATGAATCTCTAAGTACAGTTATCATGTGATTCGATTCTTCTATCGTGAGTCCCAACAAGACAAAGGTTAAGGATAACTCGCCAAACCTAATTCTTATCATATGTTAGAGTTAATCAACTCGAGTCCAATATAAAATCTAATAGAAACACCTTTCTTTTTTCATACTATCATGGTCATGGATTTTAGGACTCAGTCTCATGATCTACATAAAACTACTCATCTTCGGAGATCGATAGATCCCATCTTGGTACATACCCTATTCCTACAGTGAGTCTACTGCAGTCAATTATACCTCAAGGCTCTATATGATTAGAAAATCGAGTTATGCTATAGTCAAACTATACCAACCTCACTGTGAACAATTGAAGCACTGTAGGTCAAAGAACTTATCATACTACCGCAGTATCGAGTTAGTCACTGACGAGTAGGTAGATATCTTAGTGACTACTTGTGTTTGGTCATGCTTAGTTCCCTTGTTCCTAACAAGCACTTATACTCTCACTTCGGTGTCTCCACACTATAAATTCAAGACTCATCTATCTTAAGAAAGTGATTGTATACCAATCTCTTCAGATCAAACATTATCCTCATTATGATCCTATGATCAAAAGTAATTTATGAATTAATTATAATGACATATATCCTAAATTTTTAATTCTTGAGAATATATGTCATTATACCCATTAACTCAATGGATAATTCAAAGATACTTAATAACACAGATCCGAATGGAAATAAACCCAACTTTATTAATTTATAAGTCAATATTACAAGAAATATCCTAAAAAAGTTCTATAAGTATCGATCAATCTGACTTTCAGGACATACATCTAACAACCTCCTACTTGACTTAAAGCCAATCATATGTATGATGTGATGAAATTTTTTTTTGTAAACTTCTAACTCATGTAATGATATATTTTTATTTGATAATAAAATAAGGTACTGATTCATCATTTTAACCATATCTTACTATATTTAAGATTATGATGAATCCCAAAGATTAGGATAATAGTTTTAGAAGACATGAATGGGTCATGCTTGTGAGACCTAAAATTCTAATCTTAAACATTTTTTATCGTGAGAGCATTGAGTCAGAGATCAATGTTCCAAAAAGTTTGGCATATCCTATGTATGTTCGATGGAGAGGATGGCTGATCTCACTAGCCATTTGTGTGAGGACATTGATACAAAGATGTGAGTGCTCATTTAAAAATTAGTCTACTGAATTGACTCACTGACAGATAACATCTTATGAAAGCCTTACTTGCATGTCAAAAGATGATTCTTTAAGTGGGAGTTGTACAAGTGATCCTTAGATCTGAGATCACCATAGAATCTTATGCACATAAATCTATATTTTGGTTCATACCCAGATATGGCATTAAGACATGTACGAGATGTTCTGGATATGGTAGAGTATGTATGAAGATTGTGAGTTTGTTAATAAGAAATCGATCACTCCTAGTAAGAGAAGATCGCATCCTATGTATTCTCATCCCTAGATGACTCAGAAAAAATTTTTTGGCCAAAAGCAGGATGGAGATTAGAAAGAGTTTTTAATATTTCATCATCAGAGTCATCAATGGCTGATTGAGAATTGATATGAATATATATTTGAGTTTGACATTATTCCATACTCATGAACATATTCGAGATGCAGGGATGATCGAAGGATTGAATTGCATACTAACTTTCACTGAAGGATATTTTTGATATTTCTAGTAAATTTTATATCTTCTAGATAATCATGATATGTTACTAGATATCAATCTTGATTTATAAATTTGATCAAATTAAAGAGTTTAATTCGATCGTCAATTAGAAAAAATTCTAATTGCTGAACTCGGATTAGCTCGTAGTGGACCTTAATCAATTAAGAGTCTAATCAAATTAGGAAAACTTGCATCTAGACCTACTACTGGCTAGATGTAAAACTCAATGGATTATACATATAAAAAAATTGATCAAAGATCCTTTTGATAAGGTTGATTGGAGTTTTGGATCCAGTCAGAATCTCCAGTAAGCATGCTAGCACATGTGGAACCCTAGTTCCTTGAATCGGACTTAGATTCAATTTGAATCTTGCTTTTTGATCAAACCAAATTAAGCCATGGGCTAATTTGGGTTTAGATCTAGGTGTGGCAACTATTAGATGGTGCCACCTAGCCTTGTGGGACATCCTAACCAAGAGTCCAAGCTTAGTTGACTCTTAGTGCGCAAAAAGGATTATGCGCGCATGTATTGGCATTAGGAGAAGGAATGAATCCTTCTGCCTTGGTTTTAAGATGCATGTAGTAATGCACATCACCTTCCATCCTCAGGCACACATCTCAAATATGAGATGTATTTTCTCTGAACTTATTTTGGTATGGAGAATTTTTTGGAATGAAGCTGCGCATGCGAGCGAGAAGTCATGCGACTCTTTGCTTTAAGAGTCCTTTTGCCATGGGTAGAAGGTGGCAACCCTATTAGATAAAATTTTCTATTTGAATTCAAAATCAAGTGAAAATTCATGTGACAAAGTTTCAGACTAATCTGATTTGTGGAAGGATGCCAAAAGGACTCTTGAATGCAAGGCACATGCGGATGATCTGCAAATCATGTGAAGAGGTACCTAAAGAGTCCTTTGCTTTAGGTGGAAGGGAATGCCTCTTATCTGCTTATCATACCTAATGAATTCAATTTTGAGTCTCCTTTTCACATGGTAATTTATGGGATTTTCTGAATTCAATTGAGACACCTTATGCATCTCTCTTTGATGCACGCCAGAAAAATGCTCCAATTGACGTATCAGACAGAAGAGTCCTTCTGCTTAAAGACTCTTAATTTTTTTATATAGGGATATCATAATATTGAGATTTCATAATTTTATGCATACAAAAATTTTGAAATAAGTACATAGCAAAAATTTTAAAAAAATTCAGATTAAATCTAATTTAATATAAGCATGCATAAGATCAAACTTAAAACCATAAACAAGATCTACATATGTGAGATAGGATTCAGATATAGAAATCAAATATAAAAAATAAATAAAGAAGATCTAATCTTCATACCTTGGCATGGGTCAATCTACACTACGAACTGATGATCATGGATGTCTTCCGAAGGTTCCTTGAAACCGCACAAGTATCCGACCTCTACTGGTATCCACACGAGGCTTCGATCTGATCAGAAGTTTTTTGATCTCACCGAGATGCTAGCTCTCTTACAGAGATCACATCTTGATAGTTGAAAACTCTTCGCTTCTCTTAAGACTCTCTTAGAGAAGAAGAAAAAAATAGGAGGATAATGATCTCTATGTTAGAAATCATGAGAAGAACACTTTCTTCTCTTTCATCCTGAAACCCATGCATCAAATCTTTATGTTAGAGATGTAAGAACATATGTCCAACTCTTGGACAAAGAGGAGAGAAAAATCTATATCCAAACTAGGACAAAAGAGAGAGAGAAGAGTCCCTAACAACCAACCTTTGGTTGTTGGTAAAAAAGAAGGGATAGATGCAACCAAAACTCATGCCATGAAGCCTCATGCCATGCCTCTCTTCTCCCCTATTTTTCATGCATGCCTCCTCATCCTTTTGGCATCCAAAGCTGATCATCATCAGGTTGTTACCACTCCTCTCTTATCCCAAGTTTAAATAAGAAGAGATTTGGTTTTACGTGAGAGTCCAAACTCCCTTGGACTCTAGAATTATTGCCGCTACAAAGTTTCTCCTTTTGTGTGATATCACAAGGAGAAAAGGAGTTTTTCCATGAATTCTTACATGCAAAAAAGGAAAGGGCATTGGGTATATGTGGCGTCCAAAATTTGGTAGGCATGAAGCTAGTTGGCGCATGAAAGAGGGAGAATCCTAACCACTTAGGACCCTTCATTAGGTGGCTGATTTAAATCAAATAAAACTTTAGTCAATTCTAATCATATTAGGAATTGATTAGACCCAAATAGATTGAAATCCTAATCTGATTAGGAGTCCAAATTTTTTAGATTAAAATCTAATCCAATTAGGAATTAGATGTCAGCTAATTAGAGGAGGATTTCTAGTCTTTTTGAACTCTCTCCTGGTGTTTGAGTCAAACTCAATTTAATCCTAATCTGATTAGGATTTAGTGCACCTATGAAGAGGAGAATTCCTATGCCAAATAGGAATCCAAAAATCTCTTAGTTAGATCCTAATCTAATTAAGAATTAAGTCAAACCTAAATTTTAATCAAACAAGAAATTATCCTTCCATGCAATTTTGTTGTTTTGTAACCCAATTAGGCTTGATCAAATCAAACCCATGTTAAGTCAAATTGAATCTAATTCAATTAGACTTGATACATGCCCCATTGCTCAATCAAATTGAGTCAATTAGCAATCCAATTACTAATTAATCCTCCTATAACTCACTAACTCTTTAGCGAGTTACTTTATTACAACTTTTACATTAGATTAACCATCAACCAAATTGATAATTAAATTCTATCATGATTCATAATCATAATTCATCCATCTAATTAGTCAAAAGCTTCTTTATGTGTGATCCTATAAGTTCTATTTTTCTAGTAGTGAGATATATTGTGATCCCTATCATAATATCATTAAAACTCTTTTCAATGGGTTGAAACCATTCCAACTCTACCCATCAAAGATTATCAATCATCAAGATGATGCTCGTGGGTCTCACAATCTACCAGTGACACTAGCAGTACATAGTAGTGACCTAGTAGAATAAAAGGTGATGAACCTTTAAGTGCAGTTAACGATGATACAGTCTCCCTATTGTGAATCCCGACCAGATGGCAGGTCATGGATAAATCATCAAACTTCATCATCGATCATATGATAGATTCAATTAGCTCGAATCCATGTATGATTCTCATGAAAATTTTTTTCATCAATCACACTGCTATGGCCACAGACTTAAGGACTCAGCTTCTTAAATCTCATAGGACTACTCTCTTCTACTAGGATCGATAGATTCCATCTAGGTACATACCCTACTCCTACAGTAGATCAACTGTCACTAACATCCACTATAAGGACTCATTGAGTCAATATTTTGTAGTCAAACTCCAACAGTCTCACTACGAGCTGCTGTAGCACCGCAGATCAAAGAACCAGTCATACTACTGCAGCATCGAGAAAGTCACTAACAAATGAGCAGACATCTATGTGACTTCTTGTATTGATCATGCTCAGTGCTAATTATTCTCTAACAACTATCTGCACTCTCGCTCTGGTGTCACTACACCACAAACTCAAGCTCATCTGTCCGAAGGAAGTGATTCGTATACTGGTCTATCTAGATCAATCACCATTTCCATGATAATCTTATGACTAGGAGTAATTTAAAAATTAACCATCAATGATACATATCTCAAATTCTCAACTTTTTGAGAATATGTGTCATCATTTTGTTAATCCCTTAGATGATCCATGGACACATAAAACATGAATGGTATTATAAATATCCATTAAGTACAAAACCATATCCTAGTAATATAATATGCGTCAGCCAAGATTGACTTCTAGGGCATACATCCAACAATCTCCCACTTGCAGTAAAGCCAATCTGCCATACACCAAGCCCCATCTTCATAAGATAGGCTTTAGTCTTTGGCTAGCTAAGTGACTTACTAGTGGGTTAGCCATATCTCATGTAGTGATTGCTCTCTGTACCTCTATGTATTTCTACTTGAGGTAGTCGCATGTTCTGTTACTTTATGTGATTGGATATCTGATGAGACCTAGTCTCCTGAGTAAAGGCTATGGTGCCATTGTCTTTACAGTATTATGTCATGGCATCTGATGGCATGACATCCAGTTCAGCAACTAACATTAGAACCAGAATGTATTTTATACATCTATAGTGTACTCAGCTTCCATCAATTGATTGCTTGGAATCCTTCCAAGATATTAAATCATGATTACATCTATGATATAGACATTCTACCATTAACATCAAACATAAAATCTGAATTGATGTATCATCCCATTTCTAGCTTGATCCTTCTTCAAAAATTAAAAATAAATTCTTAGTTCTTCTCAAGTACCTAAGGATATTTTCACAGCAATCCAGCACTCTCAGTCTGGATACAACTGATATCTACTCATGACATTTACAGTATTCACTATATCAATTCAAGTACATTACATGGTATACATCTATGCCTAAGAGGGTAGCAGATCCCTCTCCGAGATTCCTATGCTGAACTCTTTCAACATCTACTCGCTGTACTTTATCTGTGAAAACACAAGCATCCAATTGATCTATCTTTATAGATCTTTATATTCTCAGAATATGATGCTCACTTTAGATCTTTCATGAAGAATTCTATATGAAACCATATTTTTATCGATGTTAGTTTTGGACACTCCTATTGATTCTTTTGAAAATACATAATTCCTCATTTCTGATCAAACAATTTGATCATATGAATATTCCAACTCCAAGATTATTACAGACTTAGTGATCTCTTATCACGAGAAGTGAAATCCATAAGCTACTCTATTTAAAAATCTTCAAAAGATATCCAGTCAGAAAAGCTATTTCATATTTCTTTCTTGGAGTCGATGTCTGACATCGTCTCGTTGTAGATTTTGAGATCATCTCTATGTTCCCTATCTCTAATGAGAAATAATTTTTCTCTAAATTCTCTGTTAAGCATACCCAAGTACCTTTCGAGAGGATGGGAGATCCTACTATATCTATGAGGTGGAGGAGGAATATACATATACTGGCTCATTATGAATAGGTTCTTTAGGTCCTATGGCTCGTTGCTCTTTAGAGACATTCTCTTCGAGCTTAACTTTTCTCTCACGACTTTATCATGATCAAATAATTTTCTAAGAAGACAGCATGATGGATCACAATCATATTGTGATCCTTTTAAAAGAAAAGTAGTATCCCAAACTCTTTAAGATATTCTTTGAAATGAGCTTTATAGACCTATCCTCTAACATATCTGCCTGTTGTCTTTGACACACACTAGACATCCTTGGATCTTGAAATAATCAAGATTCAGTTCTTACCATGTCATATCTCATACGGTGTGGTAGGAACAGATTTAGAGAATCCAATTCCATAGAAATAAAGTATATCCCTAAGAAATAAAAATAAATCAGTGAAGTCCATCATGGATCAGATCATATCTCATACAGTCCTATGGCTCTTCTTAATTATCTCATTGATCTGAGATATACTAAGAGGGGTCCAATATGAAACTCATGTCATTTCATGAGATAATCGAGAAATTTTTATTTTTGATATTGCATTCCTGATCCGATCGAAGTATCTTTAAAAATTTTTCGATTTACTTCTCTATTTTATATCTGAATTTTTCGAACCTTTCAAGAATTTTAAATTTGTATCTTATATACTTACCCATACCATGACTGATCATTGGTAAAGGTAATGAAGTAGAGACAACTCCCTTTGTTAGCCCATCAAATGGACTACACACATCAAGTGTGTACTAGGATAAGTATCTCAGTGGTCTTTTTCCTCTTTTTCCATAATAGTAGCTTGATCATTTTTTCTCAAAGAGATAATGCACAAACTAGATTTGACTCAATAGTCAATGAGCCCAAAAATCCATATTTCTCCTGTTTGTTAATCATTTTTTCTCCTATACGACCTAGCCTAAGGTTCCACATATATTGAAGGTTTATCTCAACTTTGGATCTCTTAGATCTAATGGTATTCACTACTTGCTCAATTAAGTTTACAGATGCATCACCATGTAAATGATAGAGACTGTCTCTAAGAACTAAATCCAAATGATAAGCACAAAGGATAGATGCCCATGGCCATAGAGCAACTTTTGCCCTATTGCCAATTTTAAGGATTACTTTCTTAGCCCTTTACCTTCCCATAGACTCTATACTAAAGTGCATAAAAAGCACTAGAGTCTAAAACTCAACTAAAAGAAGAGAAAATCGTAAGGATAGTATTGAGCAAATTCGACAAGCCTACTCAAGGCGTGTCCTTGTTTCTTTAGGCTCTCCAGATATATACCTCTGAACTTTTCAAGGTTTCTTAGTTAACAATATTTTGACCAATTCAGATAAGATACCAATAAGGTCATTCATATGGTATTTTACCATAAACCATCCATACAAACTAAAAAAGGGATCGCAGGATCAAATTCACAAGCAATTCCTTGTGCATGGTTATGTCGAGCCTTTTAAGCTTCTTGATGTCCTTGATCATTATCATATAGTGATCAAAGACTAACTGTCCATCATGCATCTCATGCACTGTGTGACTCTGATCACCTCACAATACTTTTAGATGAATCAATATGTTGTTGACAGTATACATGTGCTCATACATACATTAGAGTTCATCTAACATGGACTTCAACATATAGCATCTATCTTTATTGTCATTGTCCATCCACTCATCAAGTATAGCTTATTGACTTTTGGGTTGGACTGGCTATTAACATTAGAATAACCTAGTAGAGAACATTGCTTAAATTTTTTAAAATTAAGAATGATTCTTAGGTTTGTGAGCCAGTCTATATAACTGATTTCAGTTAAATGGTTGATATCTAGGATTTGAACAGGAGGATTGAAAGCTAACACAATAAATAGCAAAGAGCAAAGATTTTAGTTAGATATTTGTACTTATTTTATAATTTGTTCTAGAGACTTTTAGATGCAAAAAGACTTCCATTATTTTATCAAATTTCACACACTCTCTGGATGGAGAAACAAAAACCCTAATATGATAATTGAGTTTCTAGTGGGTGCTGCGATCCCATCGATGCCGTGTATCTCACCTAACAGTTATTGGTAATATGCACACCAATGTATGGACAACTCTTTGCCCAGATACTTTTCTAAGCATATTGCAGTGACTTGATCTCTAAGTCATATGGGCTCACCTAACAGTTATTGTCCACACTCCTTAGTTAAGTCAGACCCATCATTCACAAGTAGATGCAAAGTCATTATTGGATCCCTTATCTAATAGTTATTGGGTCCAACCCCATCTTTATCCTAGAGCAATTCTTTACTAATAGAGTGATTGCATATTCCCGATGCAACTAAACCACTGTGACCAATCATGAACAATCAATGTCGGTAGCACGTCCGCACATCTACAATGGTGGAAGACCATAGGACTTAATATTTATAGAGAGATTTGGATTTAGATTTCATCTAATCAGTCATCACATGACTGATCTAATTGGCATGGGCTAAATCAAACCACCAAACAATCATACTTAAGACTCAATCTTTCAAATTGGCAAAGTAAGTTGAGATTGATGGGGGTCCCCCCGTTGCTTTCCTTAGATACCAATAAATTGACTAGATTAATGAACAAAATTAATTAAATAACCACCTTTCAATTACTTATCTTAGACATCAATTAGTTAATTGATCTGAATAGGTTAGCTTAGTTGAATTAGATTCGAGCCATAGAGCCAAATTAGATCCTTAGGTTAATCAATTCTATATATGGATGTCAATCGATTCGATCAATAATAATTGTATGATCTTAAGCTCTATTGACCTAACCCTAATCAATACTTGACTCGATTTGATCAACTATTAAATCGATTTAGATCCATTATGATCAAATCAGAAATCTTAAATGTAATCCAATTACATGACCTAATTTGATCTACCCATGATCAATCCCTCATACACAAACACTAGTTTTAGATCTTAAATTTAAATTTTTAGATCTAAATTCTTTGCATGAAAAGTATATTTTGATCTTGAAATAATTTTTAGATCATACATACAAATATATATCATATACATGAATAAAGTTCAGATCATAGAAACTAATTTCAGTCCTAAACATGCTTTCATCTATCATATATACGAATCAAAATAGATCTCGAAACTCTTTTCAAATCTAAATAATAAAATATATATCACATATATGAAAAAAATCAGATCTAAAATTTTATTTTAATTAAAAATTTTTAATATCATTCTAAAATAATTATACAGCATAACAAGTTATGCCAAGGCAATCTTATGCTAGAACGACATCAAAAATTTTTAGATCTGAAATTTTTCTCTATAGATTTTAGATCTAAATCTTAATCTCATACATATGATGTGGCTCTGATACCACTATTGAGATTTAATAATTTTATGCATGCAAAAATTTTAAAATAAATACGTAGAAAAAATTTTAAAAAAATTTAGATTAAATCTAATTTAATTTAAGCATGCATAAGATCAAATCTTAAAATCATAAATAAGATTTATATATGTGAGATAGGATTCAGATACAAAAATCAAATAGAAAAAAATAAATAGAGAAGATCTAATCTTCATACCTTGGCACGAGTCGATCTACATCATGAACTGATAATCATGGATGTCTTTCGAAGGTCTCTTGAAACTGCACAAGTGTCCGACCTCTACGGCTATCCATACGAGATTTCAATCTGATCAGAAGCTTCTTGATCTCATTAGGGTGCTAGCTCCCTTACAGAGATCACATCTTGATGGTTAAAAATTCTTCGCTTCTCTCAAGACTCTCTTAGAGAAGAAGAAGAGAATAAGAGGATGATGATCTCTACGCTAGAGATCATGAGAAGAATACTTTCTTCTCTTTCTTCTTAAAATTTATATACCAAATCTCTGTGCTAGAGATGTAAGAACATATGTCCAACTCTTGGATAAAGAGGAGAGAAAAACCCATATCCAAACTAGGACAAAAGAGAGAGAGAAGAGTCCCTAACAACCAACCTTTGGTTGTTGGTAAGAAAGAAGGGATAGATGCAACCAAAACTCATACCATGAAGCCTCATGCCGTACCTCTCTTCTCTCCTATTTTTCATGCACGCCTTCTCATCCTTTTGTCATCCAAAGCTGATCATCATCAGGTTGTTATCGCCCCTCTCTTATCCCAAGTTTAAATAGGAAGAGATTTGGTTTTAGGTGAGAGTCCAAATTCCCTTGGACTAGAATTATTGCCACCACAAACCTTCTCCTTTTTCACCTTGATATCACATGAAGAAAAGGAGTATTTCCATGAATTCTTACAAGCAAAAGAGGAGAGGGTGTTGGGTATATGTGGCATCCAAAATCTGGTAGGCATGGAGCTAGTTGGCGCATGAAAGAGGGAGAATCCTAACAACTTAGGACTCTTCTTTAGGTGGCTGATTTTAAACCAAATAAAACTTTAATCAATTCTAATCATATTAATAATTGATTAAACCCAAATAGATTAAAACCTAATCTAATTAGAAATTAAATGTCACCTAATTAAAGGAGGATTTTTAGTCCTTTTGGACTATTTTTTGGTGCTTGAGTCAAACTCAATTTAATCCTAGTCTGATTAGGATTTAATGCACCTATGAAGAGAAGAATTTTTAATCCAAATAGAAATCCAAAAATCTTTTAGTTAGATCTTAATCTAATTAAGAATTAAATCAAACCCAAATCCTCATTAAATAAAAAATTATCCTCCCATGCAAATTGGTTATCTTATAACCCAATTAGGCTTGATCAAAACAAATTCATGTCAAGTCAAATTGAATCTAATTCAATTAGACGTAATATATACCCCATTGCACAATCAAATTGAGCCAATTAGTAATTTAATTATTAATTAATCCTCCTATAACTCACTTACTCTTTAGCGAGTTACTTTATTGCAATTTTTGCATTGGATTAATCATCAATCAAATTGATAATTAAATCCTATCATGATTCACAATCACAATTCAACCATCTGATCAGTTAAAAATCTCTTTGTGTGTGACCTCATATATTTTATTCTGTCTGGTAGTGAGATATATTATGATCCCTATCATAATATCATTAAAACTCTTTTCAATGGATTGAAACTATTCCAACTCTACCCATCAAAGATCATCGATCATCGAGATGGTGCTCATGGGTCTCACAATCCATCAGTGACACCTAATAGTATGTAGTGGCAATCCAGCAGAACAGAAGGTGATGAACCTCGAGGTGTAGTTAATGTATGATACAGTCCCTCTATCGTGAGTCCCGACTAGATGGCAGGTTATGGATAAATCATCAAATCTCATCATCGATCATATGATAGATTCAATTAGCTCGAGTCCATATATGATTCGTATGAAAACTTTTTTCCATCAATCACACTACTATGGTCATAGACTTACGGACTCAGCTTCTTAAATCTCATAGGACTACTCCCTTCTGCTAGGATCAATAGATTCTATCTAGATATGTACCTTATTCCTACAGTAGACCAACTCTCATCAACATCCATTACAAGGACTTATTGAGTTATTGTTTATGTGTAGTCAAACTCTAGCAGCCTCACTGCGAGCAGCTGTAGCATCATAGGTCAAAAGACCAGTCACACTATTGCAGCATCGAGAAAGTCACTAACGAGTGAGCAGATATCTATGTGATTTCTCATATTAATCATGTTCAGTGCTAGTTGTTCTCTAACAACTACCTACACTCTCTCTCCAGTGTCACTACACTACAGACTCGAGACTCATTTGCTGAAGGAAGCGATCCGTGCACTAGTCTATCTGGATCAATCACCATCCCCATGATGATTCTATAACTAAGAGTAATTTAGGAATTAACCATCAATGACACATGTCTCAAATTCTCAACTCTTTGAGAATATGTGTCATCATCTTGTTAATCCCTTGGATCATTCATGGATACATAAAATATGAATGGTATTATAAATGCCCATGAAGTACAAAACTATGTCCTAGTAATATGATATCCATCAGCCAAGATTAGCTTCTAGGGTATACATCCAACACATAGGGCATTTGAAATGGGATTTATCCTTATCTCTGGGCATCTTTCTTACATCTATAAATTGGTGTGAGCACTAGGTGTTCCGAACATTCCAATTTGCCTTTCCATTTTCTCTTCATTGCTCTCCTTCGTTTCTTACTTCCCCTCTTAGTCTTAGGATAAGGCTTTGGCATTTAAGTCAAAGCCTAATCAGCTCCAGACAAAGGTGGAAAAAGTTCTCAAAAAGGAAATTTTGAAGTTCAGAAAAGGTTCTGTGAGGATTGAGTCAGGTTCTTGGAGAAACTTGATCGGTATGAGGCTAGTCAAGTTCTAGAGGCTAGAACTCTTAAAGCAAGGTTCAAAGAGCACTGTCCTTGGATCAACTTCTATGTGGATCACTGTTGGAGAAAAAATACTTGGGTGCCTAGTGAAAGTTGAGATTAGTGCTATAGATATTCTTCTTATACAAGTTTAATTTAATTATGCTTTGATTGTTATAGTCAAAGATTCTTGGGCATTAGGGTTTCGGTGCACCTAGGGATTTGAATGAAAGTTTTGAACATCTAGCTCTTCTGCTGTACCATCAAAATCTAATAGTGGTATCAGAACCTACCTTGATTTATATAATCAAGGCTTGGAATACAATCTTGATTGTGATCAAGCTAGGATTTTTGATTTGGTTCAAGTCGGGTCAATGGTTAAACCCAATTGAGCATCCAAATCCTGATTTATCTTAGAGATATGTTTAGTTATATGATATCATGATTATAATCATGAGATATGATTAGATGTATTGAATTTAATGATTAGTTATCATGATTATTATGATACAACTATAATAGTAAATCATTATGATTGGTTTAAATTAAAATATGTATGAGACCATTAAATCCCTCTTAAAAATTATATTAAGTCATAGTGTTGTAAACCAGTAGCTGATCAATTTTTTGAATCAATTAATCAATTAATGTCTAAGAAATATTTCAAATATGGTGGTTCTTTAATTGATTTCATTCACTGATCTGATCAATTTATTGATATCTAAAAAAAATAACGGAGAGACCCCTACCAATCTAAATACCTTTCTGACTAATTGGATTAGTTTGAATCTTGAATGAAGGTTACTCAGTGTTTTAAACACTACATATGCCTTCTTTTATGCTAAGATAATTACTATGTCAAGAACTATAGTAGGTATTGGAATTTGGGGTTTGAAGCATGCATATGTGTTTCAAAAACTTAATTTTTTAAGTACCACAGTGGAGAATAAGATTAAAATAATTTTAATCTAAATTTTGCATGCATAAAAATATAAAATTACATAGATCTATTTCATATGCTGAAATTGATATATACTGAAATTTAAATTATGATCAAATCACATACCTTTTGTTAGATGTGTGCCCTAGATGCCAGATTGGCTGACACAT
The DNA here is from genome assembly GCF_000442705.2 of Elaeis guineensis. NCBI lineage: Eukaryota > Viridiplantae > Streptophyta > Magnoliopsida > Arecales > Arecaceae > Elaeis > Elaeis guineensis. The sequence goes on from NC_026000.2 coordinate 54,433,463, forward strand.
TCTTGTACAAATGTAAGGGCAAATTTATAATTTTGACTATAAATGAATAAAAGGGTTATTCTACTATCACATTGTATACATTATATCTGTGATACATCCTTTGAGTTAGTAGAAATGTTAATTCATATTTTCAAGAGTTGAAAATTTAAGGTATGAATTTATATAACTAACTTATAAACAGCTCCTGACCATAGGATCATCACGAGGATGGTGATCGATCCGAAAGATTGGTGTATGATCACTTTCTTAGGGTAGATGTGTCTTGAGTCTATGGTGTGGAGACATCGAGCGAGAGTACAGATATTCATTGAGAATGAGAGTACTGAGTGTGACCACCTCGAACAGTCATAAAGAAGTCTACCTTCTCGTCGATGACTAGCTCGATGCTGCAGTTGTGTGTCTAGTTCTTTGACCTGAGGTGCATCGATAGTTCATCTTGAGTGTGTTATAGTTTGACTACACCATAACTCAATCTTCTAGCCATTCAGAACCCTGAGGTGTATGTTGGCTGTAGCATATTCATTGTAGGAACCAGATTGCACCAAGATGGGATCTATCAACCTCGATAGATGAGAGGAGTAGTCCTATGATGATCGAAAGATCGAGTCCTTAAGCCCATGGCTATGGCAGAGTGAAATAATGAAAAAAAATTTTCTATTGGGGATTCACATCAGACTCAGATCGATCGATTGATTCATATGACTGATGTTAGGTTTGACGAGTTCACCTTAATCCTAATTCAGTCGGGACTCACGATAGAAGAACTCAATCACACAGATAGCTGCACCGAGAGGTTTATCTTCATTTCTGATGGGTTGCTACCATATACTGCTAGGTGTCACTGGTGGATTTTGAGAGCAATTAGAATGATCTTGATGATCGATCATTCTAATTATCTGAATCAGAAGAGTTCTAGTCCATCGAAAGAAGTTTTAATGATGTTGATGATGAGATCATGATATATCTCATTACCATATAGAAATGAACCTAACTGGATCACACAAATAAGAGTTAGGGTCTAGATGTCATCAATCAAGCTAGCCCAGTTCGATTGATTTGGATTAGATCCAATTAGGTTCAAGAAAATCATGCTAGCACACGATTGAGCCTAACTTTCTCCTCGTATAATCTTTTCTATCTCGACTGAGCCAAATGTGATTTGACTCATCCAGAGAACCTTGAGAAGGTTTCTCTCAATCTGACTAGAGCCAGTCCAGTTCAAAAAAGTCTAGTCTTAATTCATGAGATGAATTTAAGATAACACCTGTCAATTCCTGTCACCTGCCATTTCCGTTTTAGGACATCGGTTAAATGTTGACTTATGGATCTTGAACTGAAGGCCACTTGGCAAGAGGTCATTGAAGAGTTTTTGTGAAATGTCCACCTGCTAAATTAGGCCTCAAAGTAGGTGCCAAGATCAGATTGGCCGTGCACCCCAAGTGGATAAGGATAGAGTCCCATGAGATGAGACTCTATACCTTGATCGACTCAAACTGTTGGGCGCCAATCTCACTGTGTTTATCCAGTGTTGGTGCCAACAGTAGGAGGGTTTGGTGGAGTTCTTATCTGATATGATTAGATAATATCACTCCATCAATCAAAATTTTTTCAGAATTAATTAAAATTTTTTGATTGGTCGAATGATGTGGCACTGCATGGCACAGCAGGGTCTATTTAAACCCTGTCTGCGCTTAGGGTTTAGACTCTCTACTCAATACCCAGCAAAAATATGAAACCCCTCTACTTCTCCATGCCTCCTCTACTCCTCTCCCTCCTCTCTTCACATCCAAGAAGTTGGGCATCCATCTGATGCTTGTCCAAGGTGTGGTGGCTCCCTGATCAGAAGGCTGCAGGGATTTGTCGAGAAGCTGCTGCTCAAGCTTCAGAAGATCTTTTGAAGATCTTGTAGATCAGATCTAGATCTAATTTTTGGAGAAAAGATTTGCAAGGAGAAGATGATCTAGATCTTGCTTGAGTGGATACTGGTAGAGGCTAGGTGACTGCGTGGGTATTTTTGAACCTCGGGCATTGCTGCGATCATCTACAGGATAATCTAGTTACCCTAGAGGTATTTCTCTAATCCTCAAGTTTTAGATTTAATTTTAGATTAAATATTAGATAATAAAAATTAAATCTAATAGATCTTAGATCTAAAATATCATAGGATATTTTTTTTAAAAAAAATATTCCACCCTAGATCTCATTAGATCTGGAAGATCCTACAAGGAAAAAGATGGTTTTTCCTTCAACTGGTATCAGTGCCAGGTTGATGACTCTATTTCAGATCTAATTTAGATCTAATTTTTATCATTATTTATCTGATATTAATAGATTTTAGATGTCACATCATATGTGATTAGATCTGAAATCAAAAAATTTAAAATTAAATCTAAGTAAATCTAACATGTATGAGATGCATGACTAGACTAGGAATAGTTTAAACTATGAATAATCTTAAAATTTTATGTTTTAATGTGATTAAAATATAAATTAGATCTAATTTATTCTCTAATTTTTTGATGTTATAAATGTTATATTCAGATCAAAAGAATAAAAAATAAAATTTAATTAATTCATAAGATTGATCTGCTGCATGCCTAGACTAGTTGTAGAATTATTCTAGTAACTGTCGAGAATAAATTTTATATTGAATAGTTCAATTTAAATCTTATTTTTTAGATGTTACATGTGATGTATCAGATCTGAAAGCATGCTAATTAGATCAGATTTTAATACATGAGATGTATGCAAAGCATGTATAAGTTAGATCTAAAATTATATATGTGACATGTAACTTAGATCTAACTAGTTTTGTAGTTAAATCAATATTTCTAATTAAGATGTTCCTCATGGCCGTCCGGTTATAAGAATAAAGTAGGGTTTAATACCCTCTCCTCCCATTCAATGGTGATGTTCTTATGGCGTGTAGGGGTGCTGCGCAATCATCCTTAATCAGAAATCAAACTTACTTTTCTGCAAAACCCTAGATCCTGAAATCTTAGGATTTATTTTATATATTTTATTTATGAATCCAAAACTTAATTAATGAATTAAGCTTATAAAATTAAATTAGATCTAAAATTAAGAATTTCAAATCTAAGTCATTTTCATAAAATTGAGTTTGGGCTTGGGTAGCTCAACTAGGTCTAGCAGTTGATCAAATCGAATCAAAAATTGGTTATGTGGGATTATGAAAGCTAATAATTGACCAGCCTAATAGGATTAAGTCTAGGTCAAGGTCGAATTACATTCATATGTGACTCGATCAAGTTAAGACCTAATTTGACTCAGTGGTTAGAGCCTGAATTGTAGGCTAACCCAATTGGTTTTGGTTCGGCAATTTGGTGTCTAAGGTAAGTTGGACAGATGCGACTGACTAGTTTTTAATTGGGAGCTACTCGATTCGAATGTGTTCTTGTCAAGTTAATGGCATATCCCTTCCACCGATCTCACTTATCTGGCCATATGTGTCGATCCAGTTCTGATTTGAGATGCCTAACAATTTGAGCTAACCCATGTCACTAGGTTAGTCATAATTGTTATGACTATGTCAAGTCAAGTTTAATGAGACCTAAATTAAATCTCTCTAAAAAAATATTAAGTCTAAGGTCTTCCACCATTGTGGATGTACGGGCCCTTCTCGGGGTTGATTGTTCTCGGCTGGTTACAGTGGTTCAGTTGCACCAGAAAGACGCAATCATGTCCATTAGGCATTGGATGCTACGGATTAGAGGATAGGTTGTGCTCAATATTTTGGATATGGTGAGGGACTCAATTAGAAATTTAGTTCATGCAAATGGTGGGTCTGACTTAACTAAAGATTGGAGCAATATTCCAGACACGATGAGCTTCATGAATTAGAGATCAAGTTTTGGGTGCACCATGATTAGATAATCATTGGACAAGAGTTGTCCACTCATCAGTTGACCCATCACCAATAACTATTAGGTGAGGTGGTGAGCCAGTCAGTGAGACCGCATCACCCACTAGAAATCACTAATCATGGAGATTTTCACATCTCTACCTAGGGAGTGTAGGGATCTGAGAAAATAGTGGGAGCCTAATTTGTTTAAAAATAAAATTTCTAAACAAATTGGTTAAGTTTGATAACAAAATCTAACTAAAAACTTTTGACTCTCTACAGAAAATATGTCTGCGTCCAACCCCCTGACCAAAATACTAGACACCCACAGATTGACTGGATCTAATTTCAAGGACTGGTTGAGGAACTATAGAATTATTCTGGATTCTGAGAAACTGACTCATGTCTTAGACCAGGACCCACCTGCCATACCAGCAAGTCCGACTGCTGAACAGAAAGCGTCTCTGAAAAAGTGGATGGATGAAGATAACAAAGCCAGGTACTACATGTTGGGTGCAATGTCTGATGACTTGCAGCGCCAGCATAAGAATATTATGTCTACCCGTCAAATGTTAGCTCACCTACAAGAGTTGTTTGGTGAACAAAGTTGCGCAACCAAGTATCAAATCTGCCAAAGACTTTTTAAGGCTAAAATGCGTGATGGGCAGTCAGTCCAAGATTATTATTTGACAATGATCAAGGACCTTGAGGAGCTTGAGAAGCTCGGTATCATCTTAGACAAGGATTTTCAGATTGATGTGATCCTTCAGTCCTTGTCCGATGCATATGGTAAGTTCATCATGAACTTCCATATGGATAAGATGTAGTGTACCTTGACTGAGTTAATGAACATGTTGGTTACGGCTGAGCTTTCTTTGAAGAGTTCAAAAGGCTCAGTCCTTACTGTGGAGTGGACTTCTTCCAAGAGAAAGTCTTTTTGAAAGAAGAAAAAGTCTGTGAAGAAGCATAAGGTGGATGAAAAAAGGAAGAAGACGGAATCGAAGAAAAAGACTGCTGAAAAAAAAAATATTTCCACTGCAATTCAGACGGCCATTGAAAATAAAACTATCCTCAGTACCTGGCCACCCTGAAGAACAAGAAGGATGGTCCTTCTGGAGGTATGCTCGTTATAGAATCTAATCTTACGATTTTCTTTGCATCCAGTTGGGTACTTGACTCTGGTTCTAGTGCTTATTTGTACACTTCTATGCAGGATCTTAAGGAGAGCAGGAGGCTTAGGGATGGGGATATGATCCTACATGTCGGAAATGGAGCAAGAGTTGCTGCTGTGGTCGTGGAAACCTATCCTCTGTGATTATCGTTAGGATTAGATTTAGTTCTTAGAGACTGTTATTATGTGCCTGCAGCAAGCAGGAATTTGATTTCTGTTTGTTGCTCCTAGATTGATTTTGATGATTACAAAGCAGATTGAAGGGATACAAATATTTTTATTTGAAAAAGTCTTTATGCTCTTCAGGGGCAAAATCATAATTTTACTAAAATCCTGATTTGAAAGTATCATTTGGTAGAACAAATGATTTATAATCTATTGGTGAAAATTTTATTATTTTTGGACTTATATTTTTGAAGTTATGAATGTTTGAAGTGCATGAGTCGACTCATGAGTCAACTCATGGCACAATGAGCTGCTTGGCACGCTAAAATTTCTCTTGGCACGCTAGTTTTTTGGCTTGGCACGACCTGTGAGTCGTCTCATGAGTCGACCCACAAGGCATGAGTCGACTCATGAGTCGACTTCTGCTGTTTTGGGCCAAAATATCCAGAAATCCAAATCTCTGGTTTTTGCAACAGAGGTCGACTCATGAGTCGACCCCTGAAGCATGAGTCGACTCATGAGTCGACCCTTACGACGAGAATTGTCCGCAACGGCTAGTTTTTTATCCATTTTAGTTGCCTTTAATGCTCACGTTAAATGCTCTAACGGCTCTTTTTCTGCCTAAAATATTTTTCCTTGTTTCTTAAAGTTATAAAAGTTTTCAAAAGGTGAAAAACAAAAAGGGGATCTACAATATACACGAGAGATACAGGAGATCTATAATATACACAAGAGACATACGAGAGATTTTGAAAGAGAAAAGCAAGAGCGTTCAAAAGGGCATTCAAGAGCATTCAAAGAGAGGGTTTTTCAAGCCAATTTTGCATCGTTGATCAAGAACTCTTTCAAAGCCTTCAAGAAGCCTTCAATCAAAGCTCACCTATTCCTCAAGCGTTCATTCAACTCTTCATCCACCTTGAGAAAATCCAAAAGGGGCTTCTTCATTTGAGTAAAGTATTTTTATTGTTATATTCGCTCATTTAAGGAGCTATTCTTGTACTTATTTGTGCTCTAAACTGTCTTACTATTTGTGAGTAATTGTTCTTGTTTTTGGAGGGTTTCCAAAACAAGGGAAGGTTGATCCGAACCTGAAATTGGAGTGTTTTGGGTTGGCTTGTACCCGAAAAACAAGTGGACTAGCTTGGGATAGCTAGTGTCGGAGTTTCCGACGTTTGTATTCGGGTTGAATACAAGTATAGTGGATTGGAATTCTCAAGTAGGAGCTTGGGGAGTGGATGTAGGTGCAAGGTTGGCACCGAACCACTATAAATCCTTGTGTTTGTGGTGTGCTTTATTGTTTCTCTTTATTTCTTTATTATATCCTTGCATTCTTGCTTTAGGTAATTTATCTTGAACTAAAGTCTTTCTCCTCATTCATCAAGCTTTTAACAAATACTTTTCATAAGTAATTAGTTAAGCTTAAATTTTTTTAAAACCCAATTCACCCCCCCTCTTGGGTTGGATAGCTGGGCAACAAGTGGTATCAGAGCCCGGTGCTCTAGCCCTTCTTTGATCTAACAATCAAAGAGCCAAAGATCTATGGCAACCCATGTCGGTACTTCTCTAGCCGAGGGGCAATCTACCAACCGACCTCCACTTTTCAATGGGTCTAATTACACCTATTGGAAAGCTCGGATGAAGATATTCATACAAGCACTCGACTATGATATGTGGAGTATCATAGTGAACGGTCCTCACACACTCACCAAGATTATAGATGGTGAGGAGTCAACCAAACCCGAGAAAGAATGGGATGAGGTTGATAAGAAATTGGCACAATTAAATGCTAAAGCTATGAATGTTCTTTATTGTGCACTTGATGCAAATGAATTTAATCGCATTTCTACTTGTGCATCTGCTAAAGAAATATGGGATAGGTTAGAAGTAACCCATGAGGGAACAAATCAAGTAAAAGAGTCTAAAATAAACATGCTTGTGCATAAATATGAATTATTTAAAATGGAGCATGATGAGTCCATAACTGCTATGTTTACTCGTTTTACTGATATAATTAATGGTTTGAAGAGTCTTGGCAAATCTTATACTAACAGTGAACTTGTAAGGAAGATTCTCAGGTCATTGCCAAGAACTTGGGAAGCCAAGGTGACTGCCATCCAAGAAGCTAAGGACTTGAACACTCTACCTCTAGAAGAGCTTCTTGGATCCTTGATGACTCATGAACTTAGCATGAAACAACATCAAGAGGATGAAGTCAAAAAGAAAAGAACCATTGCCCTCAAATCCACAGCTTCGCCTGATGATGAAACGGATGACACTGAAGATGAAGAACAGGATGAAGAGATGGCACTCATCACCCGGAGATTTAAGAAGTTTCTAAGAAAAAGGAAACAGGGGATGAGAAAGAAGTCATTCACAAAAGGGGAACAAAGCAAAGAGAAAGAGAAAGATCAACCCCTTATATGCTACGAGTGCAAGAAGCCGGGATATTTCAAATCCGAATGTCCACAACTGAAGAAAGGTCCCAAAAAGTTCAAAAAGAAAGCAATGATGGCGACTTGGAGTGCGAGTGATGACTCAAGCTCCGATGAGGAAACCTCAACAGAACAAGCCAACCTGTGCCTTATGGCACACGAAAATGAGGTAACTTCTGAATCTCCTAGTGAATTTACTTTTGAAGAATTGCATGAAGCATTCTATGATTTAATTGATGAATTAAAGAAACTAGGGATGAAAAACAAAGAACTGAAATTGGAAAATCAGTCCTTAGTGAAACAAGCTGAAAACCTTTCAATTGAAAAATCCACCTTGATTCAAAAAAATCAAAGCTTAAAGAATGAAATTAACAAGCTGAAACCTATAGTAGATAAGTTCACCTTAAGTTCAAACAAACTAAATTTGATTCTTGATAATCAAAAAGCTATATATGATAAGGCTGGACTTGGCTATAACCCTTGAAGAAACAAAAATTTCTGAAGAATATTTATGTAAATTATTCAAGTAACAAGTCTACAAATATTACTTGTTTCAAATATAGTAGAATAGGACATAAATCATACACATGCCTTATTAACAAATCTACAAACACAACTATAAAGAAAATATGGGTTCCAAAAGGAACCATTTTGACTAACCTAAAAGGATCCAAGAAAGCTTGGGTACCTAAGACAGAAACTTGACTTTTGCTTGCAGGTGTGTCTAGCATCCCAAGGAGGAAACATGAAATGGTATCTTGACAGTGGATGCTCGAGACACATGACTGGTGATGAATCACAATTCATCACGCTTGATGCTAAGGATGGAGGGATGGTCACCTTTGGAGATAATGGCAAAGGAAAGATCATCGGGATAGGTAACATTGGTATCACTCCCTCCAAATACATTAAAAATATTTTGTTAGTTAAAGATTTAAAGCATAACTTACTTAGCATTAGTCAATTTTGTGATAAAGGGTATAAAGTTATTTTTGAATCATCTGTTTGCATTGTGACTAGTCCTATTAACGATGGCATTAAATTTATAGGACATAGGCATGGCAATATTTATATGGTAGATTTGAATGATTTAGCCAAATTAGATATGCAATGCCTAGTATCCTTGAATGCTAAAGTTAATGAGACTAGTTGGATGTGGCATCGTAGACTTGCACATATTAGCATGCATTCTCTTTCAAAATTAATTAAGAAAGAATTAGTTCTTGGTTTGCCAAAACTGAATTTTGAAAAGGATAGAATTTGTGATGCATGCCAATTAGGTAAACAAACTAGAGTTTCATTTAAATCCAAAAATATTGTTTCAACTTCTAGACCTTTAGAGCTCTTGCATATGGACTTATTTGGACCAACTAGAACCACTAGTCTAGGAGGAAAATGATATGGTTTTTAATTATAGATGATTACTCTCGTTTTACTTGGGTTTTCTTTTTGGCACACAAAGATGAAACTTTTCATATTTTCACTAAATTTCATCGAAAAGTCACTAATGAAAAAGGGTTTTCAATTCTAAATATTAGAAGTGATCATGGAACTGAATTTGAAAATCAAGACTTTGAAAATTTTTGTGATGAAAATGGAATTAGCCATAACTTCTCTGCTCCTAGGACACCCCAACAGAATGGGGTAGTTGAAAGGAAAAATAGAATCTTAGAAGAAATGGCCCGTACCATGCTTTGTGAAAGCAACCTTCCAAGATATTTTTGGGTGGAAGCAATTAACACAGCATGTTACATTTTAAATCGTGCTTTGATTAGATAATTTTTAAAGAAAACCCCCTATGAACTTTGGAAAGGAAGAAAACCAAATATTGCATATTTTCATATTTTTGGTTGCCGATGTTTTGTATTAAATAATGGCAAAGAAAGACTTGATAAATTTGATGCAAAATCAGATGAAGCAATCTTTCTAGGTTACTCCTCCACTAGTAAAGCATTTAGAGTTTTCAACAAAAGAACTTTAGTAGTTGAGGAGTCCATACATGTTGTTTTTGATGAATCTAACGATCTTCCTTCAAGAAAGAACGAGGATGTTGATGATGCAGATCCACTAATAGAAGGTATGAAGGAGATCACTCTGAAAGATTCAGCAACTTCAGAAGACAAGGATCAAGAAGACAAACAAGATGAGAGAGGTGAAGAAATTCAAGAACAACCTCAAGGTACAAATGACCTACCCAAGGAATGGAGGTATGTTCACAACCACCCTAAGGAGTTAATTATTGGTGATCCTATGCATGGGGTAAAAATCCGTTCTTCACTTAGAGATGTAGTTAATCATTGTGCTTTTGTATCTCATCTTGAACCTAAAACTTTTGAAGAAGCTGAAAATGATCATAATTGAATTAATGCAATGCAAGAGGAACTTAATCAATTTGAAAGAAATAATGTTTGGACCTTAGTATCAAGACCTAAAAATTATTCAATAATTGGCACAAAATGGGTCTTTAGAAACAAATTAGATGAGCATGGAAATGTAATTAGAAATAAAGCAAGACTGGTTGTTAAGGGATATAATCAAGAAGAAGGAATTGATTTTGATGAAACCTTTGCACCTGTTGCTAGATTAGAAGCTATTAGACTTCTACTTGCATATGCTTGCTTTATGAAATTCAAATTATTTCAAATGGATGTTAAAAGTGTATTTTTAAATGGATATATTGCTGAAGAAGTATATGTAGAACAACCCCCTAGATTTGAAAATCATGCTTTTTCTAATCATGTCTTTAGATTAAATAAAGCTTTATATGGATTAAAACAAGCACCTAGAGCATGGTATGATAGGCTAAGCAAATTTCTACTAAATAATAATTTTTCAAGAGGTAATGTAGATACAACCCTCTTTATTAAAAGAAATCAAAATGATATGCTAGTTATACAAATTTATGTTGATGACATAATTTTTGGGTCTACTAATGAATCCCTTTGTCAAGACTTTGCTAAGCTTATGCAGGGGGAGTTCGAGATGAGCATGATGGGAGAACTCACCTTCTTCCTCGGACTCCAAATCAAACAATCAAAAGAGGGAATCTCCATCACCCAAAGCAAGTACACCAAGGAACTACTCAAAAGATTTGGAATGGAGAACTGCAAACCAATTGGCACACCAATGAGTCCCTCATGTAAGCTTGACAAGGATGATGAAGGTAAATGTGTAGACTTAAAATACTATAGAGGTATGATTGGCTCATTATTATATTTAACTGCAAGTAGGCCTGATATCATGTTTAGTGTTTGTTTATATGCTAGATATCAATCTAATCCTAAAGAATCTCATTTGAATACTGTTAAAAGAATCCTTAGATACTTAAATGGTACTCAAACTCTAGGGTTATGGTACTCTAAGGACTCACAAATTGATTTATTAGGATATTCAGATGCTGATTTTGCTGGATGTAAATTAGATAGAAAAAGCACAAGTGGAACTTGCCAATTTCTTGGAGTTAACCTAATCTCATGGTTTAGCAAGAAACAAAATTCGGTGACACTGTCTACGGCTGAGGCCGAATACATTGCAGCCGGAAGTTGTTGTGCTCAAATCTTGTGGATTAAGCAACAACTCGAAGACTTTGGAATCAAACTTAATGAAACACCAATAAGATGTGACAACACAAGTGCCATAAATCTATCTAAAAATCCAATTCAACACTCAAGATCCAAACATATTGAAATAAGACATCATTTTATAAGAGAACATGTTCAAAACAAAAATATAATTCTTGAATATGTTTGCACTGAAAATCAATTAGCTGATATCTTTACAAAGGCCCTTAGTGAGGATAGATTCTGTGAAATTAGGAGAAATCTAGGAATTCTAAATCCATATGCCTAAATTTTTCTCAATTTTCAAGAATTGATGTCAAAAATTCTTAGAGCTCAATTTCCAACATCTATCCTGGTCCCAAAAGCTCAAGTTTATCATTCTAAAAACTTATCTTTGAGCAAAACTCCTCCAAAAATTTCAAATTTTTTTGGAATTTATTCATATTTTTTCTGAATTTCTGAACTTCATGAGTCGACCCCCATGAGTCGACTCAATGGCAAACTTGTTATTTCCTCAAACTTCCCACGGGCTCATTGTTTTTATACGGGATCCTGTTTGTGAGCCGACTCATCCTTTCATCTTCCTCCTTCCAAAAGCCGACTTCCCCATTTCCTTTTGCTCCAAATCTAAGGATCTAGCTCGAGGCACTTCTCCCTCCTCCTCTCCACCAAAAATCACCACCTTGGAAAGGGATTTTTGTGCTTTCTCCCATTGTTTGGCACGATTGGAGCGTGCCCTAGCACTCCACCATTTCTTCCCAAATCCACCTCTTTTCTCCACCAAAATCTCTCTTCACTCTCTTGTGATCCCTCCTCCACTCATTCACTTGTTCCTCCAAGTCTCCTTGCCTGCTACTGTAGTGAATATGGCTCCGAAGATGAAGCTTCCCCAAAGAAGAAAGTCAGTCCGTGAGCTTGAAGAAAATGTCCGAAAGAAAAGGCAAGCTGTTCAGTCTTCCACTGCTCCCACTCCAGCTTCTGTATCTGCTCAAGGTCCCCCTCAATCCTCCCTAAGCCCCAGTAAGAATCCTTTATCTGATAGAAAAGTTGAAACCGGGAAGAATATAGATTTTCGGTTCTTTGAAAAAGAGGGTTTTACATTTGCAACCAAGATTAAAAATCAAGGATGGGGTTTCTACTGCTCCCTTAAGGAAGTCACCTATGTTGACCTAGTTAGAGAATTCTACCAGAATCTACATTATGAAAATGGGTCAGTGACTTCAACAGTCAAGGGTATTGATATTTGCTTAGATTCTAGTATATTGGGAGAAATACTTCATTTGCCTAGTGAGAGTTACTCTTATATGGAACTCCCAGTAAAAGAAGAGGGGATCAGAGTTATTCTAGGAGGAACTTATTCAGGGAGTTTAAATAAATTGGAAGCAAAGATTTTGTCCATTGAGATGAGGATCCTGCATCAGATGGTAACGAAGCTCTTCTTTCCTAGGAGTGGTAGGCATGATTTACTTTCCAGCAGAGATGTATGTATCATGTTTCATGTCATCACTCAGACCCCCCTGAACCTCCCTGCACTTATGATAGAGGCCATGAGAGAGACTTTGAACAGATCCAAGGCACACTTACCTTTTGGTATGGCCCTTACTCGAGTATTTAGGAGGTTTGGAGTTAGCTGTGAGGGGGAGGCTTCTACTAAGCTCTCTCATGTGGACACTTTCAACCAATACACCCTGCACCGAATGGGATTTACAAAGACTGATGGTGGTTGGGTCAAGGGCTCTGAAGAGAGAGCTGAGGAGAGAGCTGAAGACAGAGTTGAAGACAGAGCTGAAGAAGAAGGTCCATCATCTCCTATCCATGACTTTAGGGCAGCATCACCAAATATCCAGTTCATTCCTGATACAGAGGCTGGCCCTTCAGAGTTTACTAGGATGCCCACACCAGTGTATCAGCCAGAGAGCAGAGCACCTCAATCAGAGTTCAGACTGGCTGACGATCAGATCGAGCAGATATCACAGCGTGTGGCCTCTTTGCTATCTAGTCAGTGGAGCAGTACTACTTTTGCACCAGGAGCCACTTCTTCTGATCAGACCATGACTCCCCACATATCCACTATGTTTTAGATGATATCAGATCAGTCCATCCAGATTCAGCAGCTTGAGGATACCGTCTGGAGACTGACTGGCAGAGTTCTTGACTTGCAGGGGCAAGTCCTTGCTTTGGCCCATCCTCAGCCACAGGAGTCCACCATTGAGGTCACAGACCTCACTGCAGAGGCTGGCAGGCTCAGAGGAGCACTGGAGGGTGGATATGAGTTACTGAGGAGAGAGATCCGAGGATCGAGTGAGCATGCATCCACTCAGTTCACTGCTCTACTTCAGTCTGTTTTCAGAGCACTGAACGTACTTGATTCCATCAGACTCACCCTTTCTGTTCAGTCCTTAGCCTCTCAGCGTTCTCAGCCACCCAGTTCATCTCGCTCTCCTGCTCATGCCAGAGGCAGACGGGGTAGAGGACGCACTTCTGATCGAGATCCATCAGCTTCTCATCCCATATCTGATGACTCCGATCCATGACTTGTCTTGATCATTACTAGATCCTAGGTGTTAGTGTCTTGTTCTAGGATCTGTATTTTAGGGCCATGTATTGACAATTAGCTGGTTGACTTTTATATTATGAACTTTGTATTGAAACAATTATGGTTTTATGGTATCATCTTTTACTTATATTTTTACCTTTTGTAATGATGTCGATCATATTTTGGTTATATATATTCTCCTTGTTGAAATATTGTCTTCTCTTTGTTGTTGTTTGCTGTTAATAATTGCTGTATTAAGGGGGAGCAAACATCTGTGATAAACTCTAAAGGGGAAGAAATTAAAGAATGTTTCAGAAAAAGGAGGAGTTAACCATGTTTGATGATGTCAAAAAGGGGGAGAAATTAAACAAAAAAAAAAAATCCATCAAAAGCAAAACCATAAATTATGAGTAATTAAAAAAAAAAAAAATAATCCATCAAAAGCAAAATCATAAATTATGAGCAATTAAAGAAAAAGCAACCCATCAAAAGCAAAACTACAAATTATGAGAAATTAATGAATGAATTGGAGAATTTAAAGAACAATATCAAAAGTACAATGCTAAGTACAATGCAAATAAGTAACTTTTAAATTACTTCTTTACATATGCTCTGATTTGCTTTAAAAATTTAAATATGCTCTGATATACTTCAAAATTCCAACTTGCTCTGATACATCTTTTGAAATTTTATTTACCTTGATACATCTTAAGAAATTCAACTTGCCTTGATACATCTTAAGAAATTTAACTTACTCTGATACATCTTAAAATTTTTAACTTGCTCTGATACATTGTAAAATTTTTTTCTGATAACATTGTAAAATTATTTTTCTTGCTCTGATACATTGCAAAATTTATTTTTCTCTTGCTCTGATACATCTTAAACTCAAAATGATCTAATAAACTTTTCAAATCAACTCTTAAACATGGTTTGGCATACATAATTATTTTTTGTATCAAAAGCAATTAAAGCACATAATTATTTTTTGCTCTGATGCTAAAACTAAAATCAAATGAGAATGAGCAAATTTTCAAAATACAGCTTGATCTGATAACAAAAACAAGTTTTCTGCTCTAACACCAAAATCACATAATCAAATGAGCATATCTTCAAATCTTTAAGCAAATGGGCAAACTATTCTTGCATATGACCATTTATATCATATGCCAAAAGAATCATACTCTTTTCAAGCATATAAATCTATAATGCATTCACATAAATGCTTTTGTTCAAGTATTTTGTCATCATCAAAAAGAGGGAGATTGTTGCTCCTAGATTGATTTTGATGATTACAAAGCAGATTGAAGGGATACAAATATTTTTATTTGAAAAAGTCTTTATGCTCTTCAGGGGCAAAATCATAATTTTACTAAAATCCTGATTTGAAAGTATCATTTGGTAGAACAAATGATTTGTAATCTATTGATAAAAATTTTATTATTTTTGGACTTATATTTTTGAAGTTATGAATGTTTGAAGTGCATGAGTCGACTCATGAGTCAACTCATGGCACAATGAGCTGCTTGGCACGCTAAAATTTCCCTTGGCATGCTGGTTTTTTGGCTTGGCATGACCTGTGAGTCGACTCATGAGTCGACCCACAAGGCATGAGTCGACTCATGAGTCGACTTCTGCTGTTTTGGGCCAAAATATCCAGAAATCCAAATCTCTGGTTTTTGCAACAGAGGTCGACTCATGAGTCGACCCCTGAAGCATGAGTCGACTCATGAGTCGACCCCTACGACGAGAATTGTCCGCAACGGCTAGTTTTTTGCCCATTTTAGTTGCCTTTAATGCTCACGTTAAATGCTCTAACGGCTCTTTTTCTGCCTAAAATGTTTTTCCTTGTTTCTTAAAGTTATAAAAGGTTTCAAAAGGTGAAAAACAAAAAGGGGATCTACAATATACACGAGAGATATAGGAGATCTACAATATACACAAGAGACATACGAGAGATTTTGAAAGAGAAAAGCAAGAGCGTTCAAAAGGGCATTCAAGAGCATTCAAAGAGAGGGTTTTTCAAGCCAATTTTGCATCCTTGATTAAGAGCTCTTTCAAAGCCTTCAAGAAGCCTTCAATCAAAGCTCACCTATTCCTCAAGCGTTCATTCAACTCTTCATCCACCTTGAGGAAATCCAAAAGGGGCTTCTTCATTTGAGTAAAGTGTTTTTATTGTTATATTCGCTCATTTAAGGAGCTATTCTTGTACTTATTTGTGCTCTAAACTGTCTTACTATTTGTGAGTAATTGTTCTTATTTTTGGAGGGTTTCCAAAATAAGGGAAGGTTGATCCGAACCTGAAATCGGAGTGTTTTGGGTTGGCTTGTACCCAAAAAATAAGTGGACTAGCTTGGGATAGCTAGTGTCGGAGTTTCCGACGTTTGTATTCGGGTTGAATATGAGTATAGTGGATTGGAATTCCCAAGTAGGAGCTTGGGGAGTGGATGTAGGTGCAAGGTTGGCACCGAACCACTATAAATCCTTGTGTTTGTGGTGTGCTTTATTGTTTCTCTTTATTTCTTTATTATATCCTTGCATTCTTGCTTTAGGTAATTAATCTTGAACTAAAGTCTTTCTCCTCATTCATCAAGCTTTTAACAAATACTTTTCATAAGTAATTAGTTAAGCTTAAATTTTTTTAAAACCCAATTCACCCCCCCCCCCTCTTGGGTTGCATAGCTGGGCAACACTGTTTCATGTTTACCACAAGAAGGCTATGTGATTAGCTTTCATAAGGACTATTGTAATATATTTTATGAAAATAATAAAGTTACAAATGGTTTTCTTATTAATGGTCTCTATCAGCTACATATTGATGTATCTGTATTTAATATCAAGAAAAATATGAATGCCATAGGAATTAAAAGGCCTAGAGATAGTCTAAATGATAGGTATCTATGGCACCTAAGGCTAGGTCATATAGCAGAAGATAGAGTTAACAAATTGGAGAAATTCAGGCTATTGAGTCCATTGACTTTCGAGTTATATCCAATTTGTGAATCATGCCTTCAAGGCAAAATGACCAAGCTCTCTTTTGTGGGACATGGGGAAAGGGCCACAGACCTACTTGCCCTAGTACATACGGATGTGTGCAGTCCATTTGATGTGCCGCTAGAGGCAACTATGTCTACTTCATTACCTTCACCGATGATATGTCTAGGTACGGGTATGTGTTTCTAATGAAACATAAGTCTGAAGCCTTTGAAAAGTTCAAAGAATTGAGACATGAGGTAGAAAAATAAACAGGAAAGCCCATTAAGGTTCTTCGATCAGATCGAGGAGGTGAATACCTTAGTCGAGAGTTCCTGAACTATCTTAAGAATAATGGCATAGTCTCTCAATAGACTCCACCTAGAACACCACAACTCAACGAGATTTCAGAATGAAGAAATCGGACCCTATTAGATATGGTTCGTTCCATGATGAGCTTCACAGACCTTCCTGAGTTTCTTTAGAGACATTGTCTCATGACAGCAATATATGTATGGAATAGGGTTCTCTCTAAAATCATTCCTACCACACCGTATGAGATATGGCATAGTAAGAAGCCAAGTCTGAGTCATTTCAAAATTTGGGATTGTCCGGCTCATGTCAAGAGACAGCAGGTGGACAAGTTAGAGTTCAGATCTTTTAGAGCTCGGTTCATAGGATATCCTAAAGAGTCATTAGGATACTATTTTTATGTTTCGAAAGATCACAACGTGATTGTGAATCGACATGCTATTTTTTTAAAAAATAGTTTATTCAAGATGGTGGCATCGGAAGAATAATTAAGCTCAAGGAGAATGTCTCCCAAGAGCAACGAGCTAAAGAACCTGAGGAACCCAATCAATTAGAACCAGTCCAAACACAATCTCTTCCACCTCGTAGATCGACTAGGGTTTTCCATCCTCCTGAAAGGTACTTAGGTACTATACAAGAGGATGTAGAGAAAATGTTCCTCACGAAAAATAGGGCTCATGGTGATGACCCCAAGACCTATGACGAGGCGATATCAGATATCGACTCCGAGAAATGGTTAGAGGCAATGAGATTAGAAATTGACTCGATGTACTCAAACCAAGTCTGGACCTTGGTAGACCACCTGAAGGTATTGTACCTATTAGGTGTAAATAGATCTTCAAGAGAAAGATAGGTGCAGATGGGAATGTGGAGACATTCAAGGCTAGGCTCATAGTGAAAGGTTATAGTCAGCGTGAAGGCATTGACTATCAGGATACCTTCTCGTCCGTAGCCATGCTAAAATCCATCCGCATATTGCTTGCTGTTGCAGCCTATTTCGATTATGAAATATGGCAGATGGACGTGAAAACGATGTTCTTAAATGGATATCTTGAGGAAGATATCTATATAGAACAGCCGCTTGGCTTCACATCCAGTGATGATGATCACAAGATCTGCAAGCTGCAAAGGTCCATTTATGGATTTAAGCAAGCATCTCAGAGCTGGAATACTCGTTTCAATGATGTGATCAAAATGTTTGGTTTCATCAAGAATGAGGAGGAATTATGTGTGTTCAAGAAGGTCAGTGGGAGCGCAGTTGTCTTCCTCGTACTGTATGTAGATGACATCCTCCTAATTGGAAATGATATTTTCATGTTGATCTCAGTCAAAATATGGTTGCCTAAGGAGTTCTCTATGAAAGATCTAGAAGAGGCATCCTTTATACTGGGTATTAAGGTCTATAGAGATAGACCAAATAGGATGCTAGGACTTTCACAGAAGATGTATATAGAGGAGGTGCTAAAAAGGTTTAGCATGGAAAATTTCAAAAGAGGTTTAGTACCTTTTAGACATGGCATTCATCTCTCCAAGAAGATGTGCCCTAGCACACCTGAGGAGATTGAACGCATGAGCAAGATCCCTTATGCTTTCACAATAGAGAGCGTCATGTATGCCATGCTATGTACACGACCTGATATAGCCCATGCTGTGAGTGTCGCAAGCAGATATCAGTCGAATCCAGGCGAAGAGCACTGGACTTCTGTGAAATGTATCCTTAAGTACTTGAGAAGGCTGAGGATATGTTTCTAGTCTTTGGGAATGGAGAACTCCAGGTTCAGAGATTTACAGACTCAGATTTTATGTCTGATATAGATGATCGAAAGTCGACATCTGGAAGTCTGTTCATTTGCAATGGTGGTGCAGTTAGCTGGAAGAGTTCCAAGCAGACGGTGATTACTAATTCCACCATGGAGGCAGAGTATATTGCTGCATCGAAAGCTACGAAGGAGGTATTCTGGTATAAAAAGTTTGTCGCAGAGCTTGGAGTGATGTCATCGGATACCATCTCTCTTTACTGCGACAATAATGGCGCCATAGCCCTAGCTAAAGAGCCAAGATCTCACCAGAAGTCCAAGCATATCGAGTGGCGATTTCATCTGATCCGTGATTACCTTGAAAAGGATTATGTCGAGGTTAAGAGAGTCGACTCCACAGACAATATGGCAGACCCACTGACAAAGCCATTAGGCCAGCAGAAGATCGAAGCCACCTTGAGAAGATGGGACTTAGATATGTAGCCAATTAGCATTAGATCAAGTGGGAGTTTGTTAGATGTGTGCCATAGATGCCAGATTGGCTGACACATTCCTGTACAAATGAAAGGGCAAATTTATAATTTTGACTATAAATGAATAAAAGGATTATTCTACTATCACATTGTGTACATTATGTCTGTGATACATCTTTTGAGTTAGTAGGAATGTTAATTCATATTTTCAAGAGTTGAAAATTTAAGGCATGAATTTACATAACTAACTCATAAACAGCTCCTGACCATAGGATCATCATGAGGATGGTGATCGATTCGAAAGATTGATGTACGATCGTTTTCTTAGGTAGATGTGTCTTGAGTCTATGGTGTGGAGACACCGGGTGAGAGTACAGATATTCATTGAGAATGAGAGTACTGAACGTGACCACCTCGAGCAGTCATAAGGAAGTCTACCTTCCCATCGATGACTAGCTCGATGCTGCAGCTGTGTGTCTAGTTCTTTGACCTGAGGTGCATCGACAGTTCACCTTGAGTGTGTTATAGTTTGACTACACTATAACTCGATCTCCTAGCCATTCGAAATCCTGAGGTGTATGTTGGCTGTAGCATATTCATTATAGGAATCAGATTGCACCAAGATAGGATCTATCAACCTCGGTAGATGAGAGGAGTAGTCCTATGATGATTGAAAGATCGAGTCCTTAAGCCCATGGCCATGGCAGAGTGTAATAATGAAAAAGAGTTTTCCATTAAAATTTTACATCAGACTCGGATCGATCGATTGATTCATATGACTGATGTTGGGTCTGACGAGTTCACCTTAACCCTAATTCAGTCGGGACTCATGATAGAAGAACTCAATCATACAGGTAGCTGCACTGAGAG
Organism: Elaeis guineensis; assembly: GCF_000442705.2. Classification (NCBI taxonomy): domain Eukaryota; kingdom Viridiplantae; phylum Streptophyta; class Magnoliopsida; order Arecales; family Arecaceae; genus Elaeis; species Elaeis guineensis. Next base: position 54,453,574 of record NC_026000.2, read on the forward strand.
GTTCATCTTCATTTCTGATGGGTTGCCACCATATACTGCTAGGTATCACTGCTGAATTTTGGAAGCAATTAGAATGATCTTGATGATCGATCATTCTAATTGTCTGAATCAGAAGAGTTCTGATCCATCGAAAGGAGTTTCAATGATGTCGATGATGAGATCACAACATGTCTCATTACCATATGAAAATGAACCTAACTGGGTCACACAAGCAAGAGTTAGGGTCTGGATGTCATCAATCAAGCTAGTCCAGTTTGATTGATTTGGATTAGATCCAATTAGGTTCAAGAAAATCATGCTAGCACACGATTGAGCCTAACTTTCTCCTCGTGTAATCTTTTCTATCTCGACTGAGCCAAATATGATTTGACTCATCCAGATAACTTGAGAAGGTTTCTCTCAGTCTGACTGGAGCCAGTCCAGCTCAAAAAAGTCTTATCTTAATTTATGAGATGAATTTAAGATAACACCTGTCAATTCCTGTCACCTGTCATTTTCGTATTAGGACATCGGTCAAATGTTGACTTATGGATCTTGAACTGAAGGCCACTTGGCAAGAGGTCATTGGAGAGTTTTTGTGGAATGCCCATCTGCTAAATTAAGCCTCAAAGTGGGTGCCAAGATCAGATTGGGCGTGCACCCCAAGTGGATAAGGATAGAGTCCCATGAGATGAGGACTCTATGCCTTGATCGACTCAAACTGTTGGGCGCCAATCTCACTGTGTTTATCCAGTGTTGGTGCCAACAGTATGAGGGTTTGGTGAGTTTTTATCTGATATGATCAGATGACATCACTCCACCAATCAAAATTTTTTCAAAATTAATTGAAATTTTTGATTGGTCGAATGATGTGGCACTGCATGGCGCAGCAGGGTCTATTTAAACCCTGTTTGCGCCTAGGGTTTAAACTCTCTGCTCAATACCCAGCAAAAATGTGAAACCCTCCACTTCTCCATGCCCCCTCTGCTCCTCTCCCTCCTCTCTTCACATCCAAGAAGTTGGGCATCCATCTGGTGCTTGTCCAAGGTGTGGTGGCTCCCTGATCAGAAGGCTGCAGGGATTTGTCGAGAAGCTGCTGCTCCAGCTTCTGAATATCTTTTGAAGATCTTGCAGATTAGATCTAAATCTGATTTTTGGAGCAAAGATTTGTGAGAAAAAATATAGATCCTACTTGAGTGGATACCGGTAGAGGCCAGACGACTGCGTAGCTATTTTTGAACCTCGGGCATTGCTGCGATCATCTACAGGGTAGTCTAGTTACTCTAGAGGTATTTTTCTAATCCTCAAGTTTTAGATTTAATTTTAGATTAAATATCAGATAATAAGAATCAGATCTAATAGATCTTAGATCTAAAATATCATAGGATAATTTTTTTCAAAAAAAATATTCCGTCCCAGATCTCATTAGATCTGGAAGATCCTACAAGAAAAAAGGCAATTTTTCCTTCACCTTTTTTGCAATCCCTTTCTTCATATCTGAATTTGAAAGAGATGAGGCTCTCTGTTAGCTACACAAGTATTCAACCTCTATGAGTATCTACTCGGGATCAGTCTAGAACAGCCCTCTAAGGTTTAAATTTTGATTCTCCAAAATTCAACCTGCTGAATCTGAACGAAGTCTGGATCACGATAAACATTTGATCTTTCTCCTTGATCTTCTTCTTCTTCTCTTCTCTAATCATTTTTTCTTGCTTATGTGCTGCTATCAATACTAAAAACTAGCAATCAGTGGATGCCCAACAGCTTTGGGGCGTGAGATAACTTGGGATGCACGTCCCAAGTGGTATGGCATGGGGATGCCTAAGGAGAAGAGAAAGAGGGAGGAAGAAAGGGCATGGAAGGTTCTCCTGGGGTGGAGAGGGGCTGGCTTGGATGATCTTAGAATCTTAGGGGAGGTCTCCTTTTATAGGCACAAAGATTGAATCCTATTCAATCATATAATATAAGTCCTACTTGCATTAGGATTCTTATTAACTTAAGTTATCCAACTTACATTAGGAAGCCCATTAGGTGCCAACTATTGGAACCCTTGCACCCATAATTAGATACCCTATTTTGCACCTAAGAAACACCCTATAGAACTAAAGGCCCTCTAATCAATGGACATACCCAAATTGAACAATTCAAAGTGGCGCCCCATAATTACTATCAAGGAGATTCATAAGGGACTTGCACCTTGAATTTATGTGATCCATAACCTTAGACACCCAACAATTAAAGTCTCATAAATCTTATTCATATAGGTAATCAGCAGATAATTAAGTTAGAATTAACTTATCAAATAAGTAATCCTAACTGAAAGAGAAATTGGATCCAACCATGTACTAGCAAGGTTACCATGAATCCAATTGATTTCTCTAAACTCAATTGACACTTCATAAGCTCAATTACTAATTTCAAACATGATCTCTTTATTGTGTGACCTCATAGGTTCAATTATATCTAGTAGTGAAACATACAATGATTTCTGTCATCGTATCATTAAAACTCTTTTTAATGGATCGAAATAATTTTACTCTAACTCAACAAAGATTGTCGATCCAGAACAACTCTAGTGAGCTCTCACAATCCATCAGTGACACCTAGTAGTATATAGTGGCAACCTAGTAGAACTGTAATAATCTCTAGGTGTAGTTAATATGTGGTTCAGTCCCTCTATCATGAGTTCCAACTAGATGGCAGGTCATGGATAAATCATCAAACCTCAACATCAGTCATATGATAGATTTAATTAGCTCAAGTCTAGATGTGATGTCTATGGAAACTCTTTTCCATCAATCGCTTTACTGTGGCCACAAATTCATAGACTTAGCTTTTTAAATCCTATAGGACTACTCCTCTCTATCAAGATTGATAGATCCTATCTTGATACGCACCCTACTCTTACAATGGACCAACTATCGTCAATATCCACTACAAGGGCTCATTAAGACTCATATTTATGTGTCAATCAAACTCCAGTAGTCTCACTGTAAGTAGTAGTACATCTTAAGTCAAAGGATAGACACACAACTACAGCATCGAGATAATCACTGATGATTGAATAGAAATCCAAGTCATCTCTCGTATGGTCACGCTCAGTACTAGTTGTTCTTTAACAACATCTGCACTCATCGTCCTGAATCTCTACATAGTAGATTAGAGACCCATCTATCCCGAAGGAAGTGATTTGTACACTAGTCTATCCAGATCTATCACCATCCTTATGATGATCCTATGACGGGAGCCTTTAGAATGAAATACATGTCTCTAATTCTCAACACCTTGAGAGTATGTATCGAAACTAATTTCATGGATGATTCAAGGACACATTAGACTTGAATAAAAAGAATTTGCCCTTTTTATTGATTATATCAATATATTAAGTATAAAATTATATCCTAGATTGATTACAATGTGTCAACCATATTGGTTTCTAGGATATACATCTAACAATCTCCCACTTGGACCAAAGCCAATTGGCCATAAATCTAAATTCCATCTTTTCAAGGTGGACTTCCATTTTTGGTTGGCTCAACTACTTAGTCAGCGGGTCTATCATATTTTTCACGGAGTCTACTCTTCGCACCTCAACATGAGGTAGTCGCGTATATCGGTGCTCTATGTGTTTGACTTCTGGTGAGATCTTGGCTCCTTAGAAAGGGCTATTGTGCCATTATCTTTGCAGTACTGTGTCATGGCATGACATCTAGTTCTACAACTAATATTAAAATCAAATACATCCTACACATCTATAGCACACTCAGCCTCCATTGATCGATTACTCAAAATTCTTCTAATAAATCGAACAAGAATACACCCTCGAATCGCAACTCAGAATCACCTCCAAAGACCAAGAACAGATCCTTAGTCCTTCTTAAGTATCTAAAGATGTTCTTCATAACTATCCAGTGCTCCTTGTCTGGATTCGACTGATACCTGCTTGTGACACTCATAGCAAGGCAATATCAGGTCAAGTACATAGCATGGTATACATGAAGCTCCCTATAGTCGAGACATAAGGAATCCTACTCATGCGCTGCAACTCCTCAGATGTGGTCAAACACATCATCTTGGAGAGACTAATATCATGCCTAAGAGGTAAGAGACTTCTCTTGGAGTTTTTCATGCTGAACCTCTTCAGCACCTTCTATGTACAGCTTTTGTGACAAACCAAGCATCCGTTTAGATCTATCCCTATAAACCTTTATTCCGAGAATATAGGATGCTTCCTCTAGGTCTTTCATAGAGAATTTTTTGGATAACCATCTTTTGTTCGTGGTCGGCATGGGAATATCATTCTCAATGAGGAGAATATCATCCACATACAGTACGAGGAAGGTGATTGCACTCCCACTGACTCTCTTGTATACACAAGGTTCTTCTTCATTTTTGATGAAATCAAATAATTTGATTGCCTCATCAAAATGATGGTTCTAACTCCAAGAAGCTTGCTTTAATCCGTATATGGACCTTTACAGCTTGCAGACTCTGTGATCACCATCACCAGATGTGAAACCCATAGGCTACTCCATATATATCTTCCTCAAGATATTCATTCAGGAAGGCAGTTTTTACATCCATCTGTCAGATTTCAAAATCGTAATAAGCTATAAAAGCACGTAGAGTGTTGATGGATTTCAGCATGGCTATGGAGAGAAGATTTTTTGATAGTCAATGCCCTCATGCTAACTATAATCTTTAGCCATAAGCCTAGCTTTATAGGTCTCTATCTTACCATCGGCACCTATCTTCCTTTTGTAGATCCATTTACATCCAATAGGTATAATATCTTCAGGTAGATCACTAAAGTTCAGATTGGTTCGAGTGCATCGAGTCAATTTCTGACTTCATAGCATCTAACCATTTCTCAGAATCAATGTCAGACATCGTCTCATCAAATGTATTAAGATCATCACCATGACCCCTATCTCTCATAAGGAACATTTCCTTTACTTCCTTCGTAATCATACCCATGTACCTTTCAGGAGGTCGGGAGACCCTGCTAGATCTATGAGGTGGCTGAGGAACATCAATTACTAGATCATGGACTACAGATTCCTGAGGATCTATACTCTAGATTCTTCAGAGACCTTCTCTTTGAGTTTCACTAACCTCCCACTGCGTCATCCTGAAAAAACTATTTTTCTAGGAACACCGTATTTCGACTCACAATCACATTATGATCTTGTGGAAAGTAGAAGTAGTATTTATAGATTCTTTTGGATACCCTATAAAATGAGCTATAATAGATCTATCCTCCAACTTTTCTGCCATCTATCTCTTGACATAGGCCGGACATCCCCAAGTCTTAAGATAACTCAGACTCAGCTTCTTATCAAACTATATCTCATACGGTGTGGTAGGAACGGACTTTGAAGGAACCCTATTCAATAAGTGAATTACAGTTAACAAGGCATGTCCTAAAGAAATAAGGGTAGATCAGTGAAACTCATCATGGATTGGACCATATCCAATAGAGTCCTATTCCTCCTTTCGGATATCCCATTGAGCTGAGGTGTTCCAGGTGGGGTCCACTGAGAGACTATGCCATTGTCCTTAAGATATATAAAAATTCTTGACTAAAGTATTCACCTCCTCGATCAGATCGAAGAACCTTAACAGGCTTGCTTGTCTACTTTTCTACTTCATGCCTGAATTTTTTGAACTTTTCAAAGGTCTCAGACTTATGTTTCATTAGATACACATATCCATACCTAGACAAAGTATCAGTAAAGATAATGAAGTAGGTATAACCACTCCTAGCCTGCACATCAAATGGCCCACACAATCGGTGTGTACCAGGATAAGTAACTCGTGCCCTTTCCCATGTCCTACAAAGAGTAATTTAGCCATCTTTCCTTGAAGGCAAGATTCACAAGCTAGATATGATTCTGGGCTAAGAGAGCTAAGGATCCCATCCTTTTTCAGTCTATTTATCCTGTCCTCTCCAATATGGCCTAGTCTATAGTGCCATAAGTACTTCTGATTAATTTTATCTCTAAGTCTCTTTTGACCTACGACACTCATTATTTGCTTGTTTAGGTTTACATTCGCATCAACAAGTAAGTGGTAAAAATTATCAATTAAAAGACCTCGTGCAATCAATTTATTTTGTAAATAAATAGAACAAAAATCTTTATTGAAACTAATTTCAAAACCTTCCTGTGCTAGCACAAATATGAAAATTAAATTCTGACTAGCTACAGGAACATAATAATAATCTTTCAAACTAATCTAACATCAGACATAATCGAAGAGGGTAAGTGCCAACAGTCTCTATAGCAACCTTTGCTTCATTGTCGATCCGAAGGATCATGTCACCTTCCTCAACCTCCTACTTTCTATCAGACCCTGCATTAAGGTATATATATGAGCACTCGAGCCAGAGTCCAATACCCAACTAGAAGTAGAAGAAACTATAAGGTTAGATTCAATTATGAGCATACCTTCAGAAGGTTTATCACCTTTTTTGGTCTTTAAACTCTCCAGGTATTTTGATAGTTCTTCCTCTAGTGGCCTTTAGCATGACAGTGGAAACACTTTCCCTTTGCCTCAGCCACCTTTGGACCATCCTTCTTAAGCTTGCTCTCTTTCTTCTGCTTCTTTGCGCATTTAGCCTTCTTCCTTCCAACAAACTTTCTCTTGAAAGAAGAAGTCTGCTCCACAGTAAGAATAGAGCCCTTTAAACTCTTCAAGGTACCCTCCATTGTGACCAACATATTGACAAGTTCGAGAATAGTGCAGTCAAGTTTGTTCATATGAAAATTCATGATGAATTGACTATATGAACTAGTAAGGATTGAAGGATCAGATCCATTCGTAATTCCTTTTGCATATCCAGCCCAGTTTTCTAAGCTTTTCAATATCCTTGATCACTGCCATATAGTGCTTATGGACAGATTACCTCTTGAGTATCTTGAGGTTGAAGAGTCTCTTGGATACTTCGAAGCGTGCAGTACGGCTTTGCTCACTATACAACTCTTGCAGGTGAGTGATCATAGCCCAAGTAGTGGGCATATGCTCGTGCTGGCTTTGTAACTCGTTTGACATAGACGCCAGTACATAACACTTGACCCGACTGTCTTCATCTGTCCACTTCTCAAAAGTAGCTCTCTAATCAGCAGTAGGATGGTTTGGTAACACAATGGGATCCTGGTCGAGAACATGGCTTAACTTTTTTGAGGTCAGAATAATCCTGAGATTTTTGAGCCAGTCTTTGTAATTATTATCGGTCAAATGATTGGTTTCAAGGATGCGAGCTAGAGAGTTTGAGGCTGACATGATGGTTTAACTGCAAGAATAGAGATTCAAGTTAAACTTTTGTACTTAATATTTTAATTTACTTTTAAAGACTTTAAGATACAAATAATGACTCCCACTAATTTTTTAGATCCCTCCACTCTTTAGAAAGAAAATAGAAATCCTGACGTGATAAAGATTCCTAGTGGGTGCTGCGGTCTCACCGATGACGTGCACCTCACCTAACAGTTATTGGTAACATGCACATCAATGCATAGCAACTCCTTGCCCAGATGCTTCACCAAGCATGTTGCAGCAACTTGGTCTCTAAGTCATGTGGGCTCATCTTACAGTTATTGCCCACACTTCTTAGTTAAGCCTGACCCACCATTCACAAGCAGGTGCAAGGCCGTCATTGGGTCTCTCACCTAATAGTTATTGAGCCCAACTCCATCCTTATCCTGGAGCAACTCTTTGCTAATAGAGTGGTTGTATGTTCTCGATGTAATTGAACCACTATGACCAACGAGAATAATCAACGTCGGTAATACATCCGCACATCTACAACGGTGGAAGACCTATTGACTTAATATTTGTAGAGAAATTTAGATTTAGGTCTCATCTAATCAGTCATCATATGATTGATCTAACTGGCATGGGCTAAACCAAAATGCTAAGCAACCTAATTCAAGACCCAATCTTTCAAATTGGTCAGGTTAGTGGAGAACGGTGGGGGTCCCCCGTTGTCTTCCTTAGACACCAATGAATTGGTCAAATAGGCTAACGAAACCAATTAAATAACCATGTCTCATTAATTTGCCTTAGACACCAATAGATCGATTGATCAGAATTGATTAGCTCAAACGTATCGGGCTCAAACTAACGAGCCAAATTACATCTTTAGGTTAATCGATTCTACATATGGGACTCAATCAATTTGAACAACAATAATTGTATGATCAGTAACTTAATTGATCTATCTCAATTTAATACTTGACTTGATTTGACCAATTACTTAATCGAATCAGACCCATATGACTCAAATCAAAAATCTTAGATGTAATCCTATTACATGACCTAATTTTTGATTTTTTCATGATCAAAACTCTCATGCACAAATACAAATTTTAGATTCTAAAATTATATTTTAGATCTAAATTCTCTGCATGAAAGTAAGTTTTAAAATATAAAAATATTTTTTTAGTTTTAACATACAAACATATATCATATATATGCATGTATAATTAGATCTAAACAAAATTTTAATCTAAGTATGATATCATATATCTCATATACTAATCATGAATGAGATTAAAAAATAAATTTATGATCTAAATATATAATCATATATCATATATATGAATCAAAATTTAGATTATAAAAAAAATTTAGATTTCATGCATGCATCTATATTTCACATGAACATTAACTAGAACTCTTTCTAGATCAAAACTCAGATCTATGCATGCAACAACATATCAACTATATTTCTAAAACCAAATCTAAAATTAGATTTTAGATTTGAAGATCTATCCATACATCTAATGTATTAAGAAAAAAATTAATTTTGAAATCTTTTCAAAAATATGTATATCAAAATTTAGTATATGAAAATCGGTGGCTCTGATACCACTGTTAGAATTTGGAGTTTGAAGCATACATATGTGTTTTAAAAATTAATTTTTTAAACACCACAGTGGAGAATAAGATTAAAATAATTTTAATCTAAATTTTACATGCATAAAAATATAAAATCACATGGAACTATTTTATATGCTGAAATTGATATATGCTGAAATTTAAATTGTGATCAAATTACATACCTTTTTCATAATCTCTTTCTTCAAATCTAAATCTGAAAGAGATGAGGTTCTCTGTTAGCCTTACAAGTATCTGGCCTCTATGAGTATTCACTCAGAATCAGCCTAGAATAGTTCTCTAAGATCTGAATTTTGATTTTCCAAAATTCAGCCTGTTGAATCTGAATGAAGCCTGGATTGCGATTTGATCTTTCCCCTTGATCTTCTTCTTCTTCTCTTTTCTAATCTTTTTTTTTTACTTATGTGCTGCTACCAGCACTAGAAACTAGCAATCAATGGATGCCCAACAGCTTTTGGGTGTGAGATAACTTGGGACGCACGTCCCAAGTGGTATGGCATGGGGATGCCTAAGGAGAAGAGAAAGAGGGAGGAAGAGAGGGCATGGGAGGTTCTCTTGGAGTCGAGAGGGGCTGGCTTGAATGATCTTAGGATCTTAGGAGAGGTTTCCTTTTATAGAACAAAGATTGAATCCTATTCAATCATATAATACAAGTCCTACTTGCATTAGGATTCCTATTAACTTAAGTTATCCAACTTACATTAGGAAGCCCATTTGGCACCAACTATTGGAGCCCTTGCATCTATAATTAGATACCCTATTTTGCACCCAAAAGATATCCCATATGAGAACTAAAGGTCCTCTAATCAATGGACACGCCCAAACTGAACAATTCAAAGTGGCACCCCATAATAACTATCAAGGAGATTCATAAGGGACTTGCACCCTTAATTTATGTAATCTATAACCTTAGACACCCAATAATTAGAATCTCATTTATCTTATTCATGTAGGTAATCATAAATAATTAAGTTACAATTAGCTTATCAAATAAGTAATCCTAACTGAAAGAGAAATTGGATTCAACCATGTGTTAGCAAGGTTACTATGAACCCAATGGATTTCTCTAAATCCAATTGATATTTCATAAGCTCAATTATTAATTTCAGACATGATCTCTTTGTTGTGTGACCTTATAGATTTAATTCTATCTAGTAGTGAGACATACAATGATCTCTATCATCGTATCATTAAAACTCTTTTCAATAAAAAGAACAATTCCACTCTAACTCAACAAGAATTGTCGATCCAGAACAATCCTAGTGAGCTCTCATAGTCCATCAGTGATACCTAATAGTATATAGTGGCAATCCAGTAGAACTGTAATGAACCTCTAGGTGTAGTTAACGTATAATTTAGTCCCTCTATCGTGAGTCCTGACTAGATGGCAGGTCATGGATAAATCGTCAAACCTCAACATCAGTCATATGATAGATTTAATTAGCTCAAGTCTAGATGTGATGTCTATGAAACTCTTTTCCATCAATTACTCTACTGTGGCCACAGATTCATGGACTTAGCTTCTCAAATCTCATAGGACTACTCCTCTCTATCAAGGTTGATAGATCCTAGCTTGATGGGCACCCTACTCCTATAGTGGATCAACTGTCATCAATATCTACTACAATGGCTCATTGAGATCCATATTTATATGTTAATCAAATTTCAGTAGTCTCACTGCGAGCAGTAGTATCATCTCAAGTCAAAGGACCAAACATACAACTATAGCATTGAGACGATCACTGACGATTGAATAGAAATCCAAGTGATCTCTCATATGGTCATGCTTAGTGCTAGTTGTTCTCTAACAACCATTTGCACTCGTTGCTCTGTATCTCTATACAATAGATTAGAGATCTATCTATCCCGAAAGAAGTGATTTGTGCGTCAGTCTATCCGAATCTGTCATCATCCTCATAATGATCCTATGATCGGGAGCCTTTAGAATTAAATACATATCTCTAATTCTTAACACCTTGAGAGTATGTATCAAAACTAATTTTATGGATGATTCAAGGACACATTACACTTGAATGAAAAAGAATTTATCTTTTTATTGATCATATCAATATATTAAGTATAAAATTATGTCTTAGATTGATTACAATGTGTTAGTCATATTGACTTTTAGGACATACATCTAACAGTAGGTTTGTTGTGCTATCCACAAGGCTTACTATAGGGATTGATGTGGAGATTTCTTGGTGCATATTAGATGATTACGGTATATTTTAGATATATTGCTTTGTTGTGCTATCCACAAGGACAGTATTATTCAGATATGACTATATAAAATGAAGGGTCTAACTTAACTAAATACTATAGTTTGTTGTGCTATCCATAAGGCTATAAGTGTATTAGAGATAAGATAAAATTGAGAGTTGCATAGATTGTAATTGGATAGATTTTTCTACCTTTGAACTCATAAGAGTTTGTTGTGCTATCTACAAGGCTTCTTCGAAGAATAAGGATCTCAATCTCACTAAGAAATCAATTTAGAATTTTGTCATCTACCATAGAGAGGGCTATGGTATATGAAAAAATAGTGAGAGTAATAACTAGAATAAAAGATCTCATCTAGTTATGTAAGTCATCATTAGTGGTTTGCTTATACTATTATTCTTAATTAATATAGATTTAATTCTGTATTATTGCTTTTTCATTTTCACTGCATAAAATCATAAATGAAAATATGTTGATTGGTTCAAATAATATGGACTAATTGAGGAACATGCAAATTAGATTCGCATAGAAGAAGATTCTCGATGTTCTGGATATTCCTGATCTTGGTTCGGTCAGTGATAAGAAGGCAATAGATGTCCTCATAGATATTACCTGTTATGACTAATTAAAATATTGAAAGAATAATTACAAGAATTACCTTACAAGTTTGAAGAAGGGTGTAAGTATTGCACTGAAAGGTGTGTATATATTACAGACCTACTTTTCATTGAGTGCATCAGACTCTGATACTTGGATATTGGATACTCCCTGTGAATCACATATATGCAATTCATTATAGCGACTACAGAAAATCAAAGGTCTGAAAAGAGATGACCTTGAGCTTTATGGCGCTAATGGAAAGTCCACTAGCACAGAGGCTGTGAAAACCTATATGCTTAATTTATCTTCAGATAAGATTTTAAAATTAAAAGACTATTATTACATGTCTAAGGTCATTAAAAATATTATTCTATACCTTTGTTATTAAAACAAGATTATGAAATAAAGTTAATGGGCAATGGTTGCTCCATTTTATCTTCTAATAAATATTATGATAGTGGTTATATTGATAATAATTTTTTAACTCTAGCACTCAATAAAAATATTTTTTATATTGATAAAAGTATAAAAAAAAAGAAAGAAGATGTGAATATCATATATCTCTGGCATTACTGTCTTGGTCATATTAGTGTGTCAAGGATAAACAAGTTATATAAAGAAGAATTCTTTGATCTGTATGATTATAAATCATTAGAAACTTGTGAATCTTATCTCATGGATAAGATGACCAAGACTCTATTCGCTAGATATAAAGAAAAGACAAAAAAATTGTTAGCCCTAGTATATTCAGATGTATGTGGATCGATGATAACTCAGATCAGAAGAGGATACTCCTAATTTATTATCTTTACAATGATCTATCAAGGTTCAAACATGTGTATCTTATGAAATATAAATCTGAAGCCTTTGATAAGTTCAAGAAATATCAAAGCATGGTCGAGAAATAAACTAGAAAAGATATCAAGGTTCTTCGATCTGATCGAGGAGAAAAATACTTATCTAGTAAATTTTTTGATCATCTTAAGAGTAAAGATATTCTCTCTGAGTCGACATCTCCTTATACACCACAGCTAAATGGTATAGCAGAAAGGAGGAATCACACTTTGATAGATATGGTGTGGTCCATGATGTGCTTCACTGATCTTTCAGTATCTTTTTGAGGATATGTCTTAGAGACTACCGCATATATATTAAACAGAGTGCCTTCAAATTCTATTACTAGTACTCCATATGAGATATGAAAGGGAAGAAAGCCTAATCTTGAACATCTTAAGATTTTAGGCTATCCTACTTATATCAAAAATATCTTTGGATATAAGCTAAGTGCTAAATCAAACAAGTATAGATTTGTATGGTATCCTAAGAAAACAAAAGGATAGTACTTCTACCATCCTACTGAACAAAAGATAATTGTTAGTAGGTATGTCATTTTTTAAAAAATAAATTCATCCAAGAAGGAGGCAGTGGGAGGAATATTGAACTTGAGAAAGTTCAGGACCTATAAATCGATCCAGAAATACTTGTGGTTGGACCACAAGGAGATCTTCAACCAGAAGTACCCAAGATAAGGTGCATCCACAATGCACACCTCCTCTCTGAAGATCAGATAGAATGCATCAAGCACCTCTTAGATATGATTTTGTTATTGAAAATGATAATTCAATTAATATCATTTAGGATGATGATCTATTGATCTATTCAAAAGCTGTCATGAGTAGAGACTTAGACAGATAGCTGAAAGCTAAGAAATCTGAAATGGACTCCATGTACACAACCAAGTATAGACCTTGGTTAATGCACCTGAGGGTGTGACCCCAATAGGGTGCAAGTGGATCTTCAGAAGAAGATTGGAGTAGATGGCCAAGTGAAAACCTACAAAGTTAGATTAGTGGTGAAGGATTTTAGACAAAGACAAAGAATTGACTATGATGAAACCTTCTCACCGATGGCTATGCTCATGTTCATCCAGATTTTGCTTACTATAGTTGCATACCATGACTATAAAATCTGGTAGATAAATGTCAAGTCTATTTTTCTCAATGATAATCTTAAGGAAGAGATCTATATGACTCAGCCAGATGGATTTGTCTCAAGTGAGAGGGCAAATCAATATGCAAGCTAAAAAAATTATCTATGGATTGAAGCAGGCTTCCAAAAGTTGGAACATCCGATTTGATATGACAGTCAAAGAGCTTGGCTTCATAAAAAATGAGGATGAACCATGTGTGTACAAGAAGATAAGTAGAGTGCTATATCTTCTTGGTTCTGTATGTCGATGATATACTACTCATTGGGAATGATATCTCAATGTTACAATCGGTTAAGACTTGGCTATCGAATAAGTTTTTCATGAAAGACCTAAGTCAAGCATCTTATATACTAGATATAAAGATCTATAGAGATAGATCTAAGAGAATTCTAGGCTTGTCCCAGTCTCGATACATAGATCTCATGTTGAAGAGGTTCAACATGGAGACAAGTAAAAGAGGTTACCTACCTGTAAGTCATTGCATACGTCTCTCTAAGAAAATATATCCTAAGATATCAGAGGAGAGGAAAAGAATGAGTGAAATTCCTTATGCTTCGGCTGTGGGATCAATAATGCATGCTATGCTATGTACTAGGCCTGATGTAGCTTATGCTTTGGGCATAGCTAGCAGATTTTAGGCTGATCCAAGAGAGGATCATTGAAAAGCTGTAAAAAATATTCTTAAGTATCTAAGGAGGACTAAAGATATTTTTCTAATATATAGAGGAGATCAGAGTTGAAGCTAGAAGGATATACAAATTCTAGTTTTCAATCTGATCCCGATGATAGCAGTTCAATTTCAGGATATGTATTTATCCTAAATGATGGAGCATGAGTTGAAAAAATTTTAAGCAGTCGATAGTAGCTAACTTAGTTACTAAGGTAGAGTACATCGCTGCTAGTGAAGCCACTAAGGAAGCTATTTAGATGGAGAAGTTCATCATAGAATTAGGAGTCATTCCTGAGATTGAAGGATCGATGCCACTCTATTGTGATAATACTAAGACCGTTATTCAAGCTAAGAAACCTAGATCTCATCAAAGATCCAAACATATCCTCAAATGCTTCCATCTCGTTCGAAAAATTATAGAGCGACAAGATATTATCCTGGAATGAGTAGACACTAAGAACAATATAGCAGATTCATTTACCAAGGCCATACCACAGCAACTATTTGATCGCTATCTTGATTGTATGGGATTAAAATACAAAGATAATTGATTTTAGGGCAAGTGGGAGATTGAAAAAAGAGTACCCTACAGGCCACTCACATGTATGATGCGATAGGACTTTTTTTCTAAACTTCCAACTCATGTAATGACATATTTTTATTTGATAATAAAATGAGGTATTGATTCATCATTTTAGCTACATCTTACTATGTTTAAGATTATGATGAACCCTAAAGATTGAGGCAATGATTTTAGGAGACATGAATGGATCATGTCTGTGAGACCTAAAATCTTAAAACTTTAATCTTAAATATTCTTGATCATGGGAGCATTGAGTCGGAGATCAATATTTCAAAAAGACTGGCACATCCTATATATGCTCGACAGAGAGGGTGGCTGATCTCACTAGCTACTTGTATAGGGACACTAATAAAAAGATGTGGGTGCTCATTTAAAAATGAGTCTACTGAATTAACTCACCGATAGAGAACATCTTATGGAAGCATTACTTATATGTCAAAAAATGGTTCTTTAAATAAGAGTTATGCAAGTGTCCTTAGACCTAAGATCATCATAGAATCTTGTGCATATGAATCCATATTTTAGTTCATACCCAGGCATGGCATTAAGATATGTATGGGATGTTCTGGATATGATGGAGTGTGTATAAAGGTTGTGAGTCGGTCAACAAGGAATCGATCACTCTTAGTAAGAGGAGATTGCATCTTGTGTATTCTCATCCCTATATAACTCAAAAAAAATCTTTTGGCCAAAAGCAGAATGGAGATTAGAAAGAGTTTCTAATACTTCATCATCAGAGTCATCAATAGCTAATTGAGAATCGATATGAATATGTGTTTGAGTTTGATATTATTCCATACTCATGAACATATTTGGAATGCAGGATGATCGAAGGATTGAATTGCACGATAACTTATCACTAAAGGATATTTTTATCAATTGTTTTATCTTTTGGATAGTCATTATACATTGCTAGACATCAATCTTAACTTGTAGGTTTGATCAAAATAAAGAGTTTAATTCGATCGTCAATTAGAAAAGGTTCTAATTGCTGAACTTAGATTAGCTCGTATTAGACCTTAATCCATTAGAAGGAGTCCAATCAAATTAGGTCAACTTATATCTAGACCTACTGCTAGCTAGATGTAGAACCTAATGGACCACACACATAAAAAAATTTGCCAAGGACCCTTTTCATAAGGTTGATTGGAGTTTTGGATCCAGTCAGGGTCTCCAGTAAGTATGCTAGCATATGTGGAAACCCTAGTTCTTTGAATCAGACTCAGATTTGGTTCAAATCTTGCTTTCTGATCAAATCAAATTGAGCCATAGGCTAATTTGGATTTAGATCTAGGTGTGGCAGCCATTATATGGCACCACCTAGCCTTATGGGGCATCCTAACCAAAAGTCCAAGCTTGGTTGGACTCTTGGTGCGCAAAAAGGATTATGCGTGTGTGTATTGGTGTGAGGAGAAGGAATGAATCCTTTTGCCTTGGTTTTATGATGTGTGTGGTAATACACATTTCCCTCCATCATTTGGCACACATCTCAAAGGATGAGATGTATTTTTTCTGAACTTATTTTGGCATAGAGAATTTTTTGGAATGAAGCTACACGTGAAAGCGAGAAAAGTCACACGACTCTTTGCATTAAGAGTCCTTCTGTCATGGGTAGAAGGTGGTGACCCTATTAGATAAAATTTACTATTTGAATTCAAAATCAAGTGAGGATTCACATGGCAAAGTTTTAGATTAATTTGATTTATGAAGGATGCCAAAAGGACTCTTGAATGCAGGGCACGCGTGGGTGATCTACAGATCAGGTGAAGAGGTGCCGAAGAGTCCTTCTGCTTTAGGCAGAAGGGAATGCCTCTTATCTACTTATCATGCCTATTGAATTTCATTTTGAGTCTCCTTTCCACATGGTAATTTGTGGATTTTTTGAATTCAATTGGGATGCCTTATGCATCTCTCTTTGACGCACATGTAGGGAAATGCTGCAATTGATGTATTAGATAGAAGAGTCCTTTTGCTTAAAAATTGTTAATTTTCTGATATAGCGATATGATAGGGCATTTGAAATAGGGTGTGTCCTTACCTCTGGGCATCCCTCTGACACCTATAAATTGGTATGAGCACCAGGTGTTCCAAACATTCCAATCTGCCTTTCCATTTTCTCTCGGTGGCTCTCCTTTCTTTCTTACATTCCTCTTAGTCTTAGGACAAGGCTTTGACATTTAAGATAAAGTTTAATCAGGTCTAGACAAGGGTGAAAAAAGTTCTAAAGAAGAAAATTCAGATGTTCAAAGAAGATTCTAAGAGGATTGAGTCAGATTCTTGGAGAAACCTGATAGGCACGAGGCTAGTTAAGTTTTAGGGGCTAGAGCTCTTGAAGCAAGGTTCAAGGAGCACTATCCTTGGATCAACTTCCGTGTGGATCACCATTGGAAGGCAAACACTTGGACACTTAGTAAAAATTAAAATTAGTGCTACAGATATTCTTCTTATTCAGATTTAATTTAATTATGCTTTGATTATTATAGTCAAAAATTTTGGATATTAGGGTTCGGTGCACCTAGGGGTTTGAATAAAAATTTTGAACACCTAGCCCTTCCGCTGCACCATCGAAACCCAATAGAAAGGGCCCGCACAACTACAATGGTGGAAGACTGCTAGACTTAATATTTTAGAGGAAGATTTGGATTTAGATCTCAACCTTAATTAGTCATAACTGTTATGACTAATTTAGTGGCATGGGCTAGCTCGAATCATTAAGCAACCTGGTTCAAAACTTAATCGACCAAGTTGCCCAGATAAGTGTGATCTTGAGAGGGTTGCAAATGCTTGCCTTAGACACCATTTGTTCATGATCAGATAAGCATGATACCAATTAAAAATCATGATCGAGACTTATCTTAGACACCAATTGATCAATTAGAATCAAATAGGTCAACCTAAACTCGATCTCAATTCACTGAGCCAAATTAGGTTCTTGAATTGATCGGCAACATATGGCTATTAATCGATTTACCAATCTACAACTATTGGGTTGGTCATGACTACACTTAACCTGATCCTAGTCAACTTTTAATTCGATTTGATCAACTACTCAGAACTAGACCTAATTGAGCTACCCATGCCCATAACCCATGTTTTATGCAATTAGATCTTAAATTCTCAATTTTAGATCTCATAATTTTATATCTTAAGTCTCAATTAAGTACATTATGAATATGAGTTTAATTTATACATTGAAATAATTTTAGATCCAAATAATTTAAATTTGCATGATATACAAAAGATCCTAGGATTTTGTAAAAAAATTAAGTTCTTTTCACTATTCTTCTTCATGAGATATCATAGTGGCACCCTTACACACCATAATAGAATCTATTGATTGGACAAGAGAGGGACTTTAATCCTTGCTTCTTCTTATGACCAGATGGCCTGGTGATGACCCTTTTTGAGTCATAGGCTACTAATATATTAAACAAGATCTATATATATTTGCATATATCTCATATATGAAATAATGATTTAGATCTATGCATCTCATACAACATAACAATTATGTAACGTTTTATGCACTTAAATAGGTTACTTATTTTTAATTTTTAGATCTTTTACTTTCATATCTAATCCTTACTATCAGATTAAGCATAAAAATCAGATCTAATAAGAGCATAAAAATCAGATCTAATACTATACATGCTGATCATATCAAAAAGCTGAAATCTGGATCTAATCTAACTTCAGTTGCATGCATCAATCAAATCTAATCCCTTTTTAATTCAGATCTAAACAAAACTCAGATCTAATTTGATTTAGATCTGATCCTAATCTTAGATGCATGATTCTTCCAAATCTGGCTCTAATGCCAGCTGAAGGAATGATCGCATGCCTAATCGATCAAATCAAGATGCAGTGAAATTCAATTTTTTTCTCGATCCGATGTACGATCAGATCGAGATCCTATCTTGATCATGGCTAGATCAATCATACATCTAATATTAAAGAATATTAAAATAAATATTTAATAATTTTAACTCAAGTTGGAATGTGATCATGTCACCTTACGCAAATAGAAGAACTCCGCAATCCGATGATCCGTGGATTCATGGTTCGCTATTGAGCTGCACACGTGTTCGACCTCTACAGGTATCTACTCAAACTTAAACTAGGATGATTTCTCTATCTTTGATCCATCTACTCCTAGATGGATCTGCAAGCTCCTGGATCAGCCTTGAATCTAATCTCCGACAGGGTTCCAATCAATGCTTGATCGCAGCCTTCTTATTCCTTTGCTCAGATCGGATGGATCTCGACACCTCAAGACCACCAGATGGAATGCCCAACACCTTTGGATGTGGGAGAGGATCAAAGATCAGAGAGGAGAGGGTAGATGGCATGGAGAAGAGGATAGGAGGCATGGAGAAGATCTTATGATCAGCAAACTTGTCAAACTATTTGATAGGGACATTTTTATAGACATTTGATTGGATCAAATGCCTTAAAGTAGAAGGACTCTGCTAAGGCACCACCCACCCTAATTTTTTCTTTCATTTTATCAAACAAAACAAGAGAAAATTTAGATTGTCATGCACTATAGATAGGGTTGTTGTTGCCCTCAACTAATCTCCCCTCATTTCAAATTCGAACACTTCGAATTTGAATTTGAATTTGAATCTGAATCTAAATTCAAATTCAGATAGAGCTTTATCTTTTATCCTCTAATCAAATTTGAACTCTTCAAATTCAAGTGGGGATGAAGCTCTTATCCTCTCACCCTTATCCATAAGTGGTGCCACCCCTAGGATCTTATCCATTTGGGCGCCACTCATTCTGCAAATAAAACATCGAAGAATAAATGTGGGGTGCCAATTGCCAACCATTGGCGCCCCTACCATGTCTCTTAATTCTTACATGAAAGGCTTGCTTTAGGGACTCCAACTCTTGGTATCTAAAATGAGCATGCTTAGATTTGATAAGTCCTATCCAATAGGGAATCCAAATTAAGTTGGAGAGAATGGGTTTAACCATGTGCTAGCATGATTTCTTTAAATCCAAAGTTAGGACTTAATTAATCATAATCCAATTAAACTACACTTAACCTAATTATGCAATCCTAGACTAAAACTCTTATTTGTGTGACCCCATAGGTCTAATTCTATCTAGTAGTGAGATATATTGTGATCTCCATCAACAACATCATTGAAACTCTTTTCAATGGATCAAAACTCTTTCCAATTCAGCCAATTAAGAATAATTGATCATCAAAATGATTCTTAATTAGTCTCATGATCCACTCGTGACATCTAGTAGTTGTTAGATGTATATCCTAGAAGCCAATCAGGCTGACACATTAATTTTTTCTAGGATATAATTTTGTACTTGATCTAATTAATGAGGATAGTTAATTCTATTCATATAGTGTATGTGTCCATAAATCATTCAAAAAATTAATAAATGATGATACATATTCTTAAGAATTGAGAATTTGAGACATGTGTCATTAATGGTTAATTCTTAAATTGCTTCTGATCGAAGGATCATCATGAAGACGGTGATTGATCCAGTAAGATTGGTGCACGGATCACTTCCCTTAAGATAGACAAGTCTCAAGTCTACAGTGTAGGGATACTTGAGTGAGAGTACAGATGATTGTTAGAGAATAACAGTACTGAGCATGTCTAACACAAGAAGTCATTTGGATGTCTACTCACTCATCAGCAACTTTCTCAATACTGTAATGGTGTAACTAGTTCTTAGCCCTGTAGTACCTCGACTGTTCATAATAAAATTACTGTAGTTTGACTGCACCATAACTTGGTCTCCTAGCCATATGAAGCTTTGAGGTGTATATTGGCTGCAGTAGGTTCATTGTAGGAATAGGATATGCACCTAGGTGAGATCTATCGACCTTAGTAGTAAAGGAGTAGTCCTATATGATTTATGAGATTGAGTTCGAAAGACCTCTTGACCAAGATAATATGAATGATGAAAAAGAGTTTTCATCAAGTTTCACAAAAAAACTCAAGTCGAATAAATCTTATATATGACAGACGATGGGATTTGATGAGTTTTCTATGACCTCCGTCTTATCGGGACTCATGATAGAAGAACTGAATCATACGATAACTACATTTAGAGTAGAGGTTCATCCTTCTATTCTGCTGGGTTGCCACTATATGCTGTTAGACATCACTGATGGATTGTGAAATCAAAAAAAATTATTTTGATGGTTAATAATTCTCGAATCGTAAGTTGAAATCATTCTAATCCATTGAAAAGAGTTTCAATGCTATTTTGATGGAGATCAAAATATGTCTTACTACCAAACAAAATAGAACCTATGGGGTCACACATAAAAAAAATCTTTACTAAGCAGAGAGAGTCCTTCTGGACTGAAACTTTTGAGTCTTACTTGATAGGGACTCTATCAAATCACAAGTGGTCTTAATTATCAATTTGATTGATGGACTTAAATGTAAAATTGTATTAAGGACTTACTAAGAGTTAGTAAGTTATAGGAGGACTTAATTGCAATTGATGCATATTATTTGATTTGATCAAATATTGAAACTAGGTCCTAATCAAATTAAATTAGATTTAATTTGATTAGTTTTGTTTTGAGTTTGATACAAATTAAGTTTCATAAGTCTAATGAGACTAGATCTAATGAACACTTGACCCAAACCTGTCTAGATTAGATTTGACCTAATCTTTACCCATGTTGATTTAGATAGGGACTTAGTCAAATTAAATCAAATTTAATTTGATTTGATATGATTTGAATTTGACTTGGATTGAATTTCATTAGTCTCATGGGATTGGACTTAATTTATGTTAAAACCTAATCTAAGTTGGACTCCAAATTTGATTTGGTTTTTAACCAATCTTGACCTAATCCAAGTGGATCCCATGCCACATAAGATGGGATGCCCAAATGTGTTTTCACATTAAAACAAGGAGGGCATGGGGGCTTTTGGCATGAAGGTAGGGAGAGCACAAGGGGTGGGGCGGCAATTCCTTCTAAAGTCCAATCCTTCTTCGACTCTTCAAACCCTAACTACCTACCCTTTAAATAAGGGATTAAGGGGCCACCTCCTACTACTAGATAAGATCTATCTTGGATGCCCCAATAGAGTTGGATTGGTGTGAGAGATCAAGGGATCATGGGCATTAAAATGGTGGCATGAAGACTTTCTACGTGATGAAAATTGGGGGCTACCTTTCCTTTTCCCTATCCCTTTTTCTAACAACCAAGAGTTGGTTGTTTGAAGGTAAACCCCCACTCTCTCTTGTGTCCAAAATATTCCTTACCCTCTCTTATAAAGATGTCCAAGAGTTGGACATGAATAAAAATTAGATTTGATCTACTTTTTACTCTCTTCCTCTTGGTCCATGAGATGGACAAAAGATTTCCCTCTTCCTTTCCTAGATCTAGTCCAAGGGTTGGACAAGAAAGGAAGAAGAAAGAGATTAAATCTTCTGTCCTCCTCGGTAGATCTTTGATTTTTTCTTGAGAACAGAAAAGTGAAAAAAAAATCAGATGTGATCTAAATTCAACATTCTCCTATAGATTTGATTGATTCTCTTGAGAAGAGAATCAAAAGATCAAGTTGATTCGATAATCTAGGGAGCGATGTCTGCAAGAAAGCTAGCATCCTGATGAGATCGAGTCCTCCTAATTAGGTTAGCCTCGGTGGATATCCATAGAGGTCAGACACATGTATAGCTCTACAGAAATCTCATCAGATTATCACGGACTATCAAATTACGGTGAAGATCTACCCGTGCAAAGATAAAAGTAACTCTTAATCTGATTTTAATTTTCAGCATCTTAATTTCAGTATGTAAACATTCTTGGCATGTATAGATTAGATATATATTTTATACATGTTAAGATTTAAAATTATTTTAAATCTATATCAAGTTAAGTTTCCACTGCATTCATGATTTTTAAAAGTTAAAAATTTATATGTTCTGATCTCCGCATGTATATCTTGGATGTGTGTCATTCTTCAAGTGGTATCAGAGCCATAGATTTGTTTTACATGCATGTTATTAAGATCTGAAAATTAGATCTTTAGATATATTAAATTAGATTAGATATAATTTAAAATTACATAAGATGTACATGATTGGATCTAGATTATACACGAGATGTATATGTGTATGTGATATGTGTAGATCTGAAAATTAAATCATTAGATCTGAAAATCAGATTTAGCAAATTAGGTTAGATCTAATTTAAATACATGTGATGTATTAGAGATGATGTGCATATGTGATATGTGTAGATGTAGTTATGTATGAGATATATAATCTTTTTTAATATGCATGAGATGCATGTTAATAGATTTGAATATTGGATAAGATGGATGTTTGTTAGATCTAAAAGTTACATGAGATGTACATGATTAGATCTTGTTTATACATGAGATGTTTGATTGATAAAACCAATGTTAGATTAGATCTAAATTGGTTGGACAATCAAAATCATCCTGACATAAAGTTGCACCGGTATAATG
The DNA here is from genome assembly GCF_000442705.2 of Elaeis guineensis. Classification (NCBI taxonomy): domain Eukaryota; kingdom Viridiplantae; phylum Streptophyta; class Magnoliopsida; order Arecales; family Arecaceae; genus Elaeis; species Elaeis guineensis. The sequence continues at coordinate 54,476,994 of NC_026000.2, forward strand.
GACATTATGCTGAATGGTTGTCCTAGGATGATGTGAGATGAGACCTTTTAATTTAAAACCCTAGATTTGTGTATGAGATACATAAATTATTAGTTTAGATATGAAAGTATTTTCAACATCTAAACTACCTCATGTTCATAATGTACTTAATTAAAGATCTGAATTTGAGAATTTAAGATCTTAATCTTAAGCAAAAAACATGAGGGTTTAGGCTTGGGTAGTTTAATTAGGTCTAGTAATTTGATTACTTTTGGATAATCGATTAGTACATGGTAGGGCTCAATCGAGATAAGCAATTGATCTAATCCAATTAAGAGTTGATTAGAATTAGGTCAAGATGCTCAAGATCAACCTAATAATTATAGATTGGTCACATCGATTAACAGCCTGATGTTGGATCGATTAACTCAAAGATCTAATTTGACTTAGTGGCTCAAGCCTGAGTTACACAAGCTAACCTATTCAAAATTGATTGATCTATTGGTGTCTAAGAAAAGTGATTTGGTTTGGCCTAAAGAAAGATGGTTATTTAATTGGTTTCATTCACTAATCTGATCAATTTATTGATGTCTAAAAAAAGCAACGGGGGGGACCCCATCGATTTTACACTTTTCTAATCAATTTGATTGATTAGTCTTGATGTAGTTGCTTGGTGATTCGAGCTAGCACAAGCCCTTAGGGTTAGTCATAACAGTTATGACTAATTAAGATTAAAGAGACCTAAATTAAAAATCTCCTTAGTAATATTAAGTCGAGGGGTCTTCCATCATTGTAGAGTATCGTGCCCTCTCTGATATTGACTATTCTTGACTAGACACAGTGGTTCAGCTGCATAAAGGGAGAAGCAACCACTCTAGAGGCATGAGATGCTACTGGGTGAAGATGGGGTTGGGCCTAATAATTGTCAGGTGAGGATCCCAATGATGGCTTCACTTGTACTCAATGGTGGGTCTGACTTAACTAAGAAATGAGACCAATAACTGTCAGATGAGTTTTAAAGACCTAGAGATCAAGTCTGCTACAATTTACTTGAGAAGTATTAGATAAGAGTTGTCCACCTATTGATTGACACATTTATCAATAACTGTCAAGTGAGGTAGCATGCCAGTAGGTTGGACTGTAGTACCTATTAGGTTCTGATGATGCAGCAAAATATAAATTTCAAAAATTTTTACTTACATTCAATAATTGAAAATAAGTTTAACATTTAAACTAGACTATCGGAACACAAAAGTCCTAGGAACACCTTGATGATTGCAATCAAATATCATAAGTGTTGGGTATAAAATACCTCCAGCCAAAGTTCGTAAAAGACCGACCCTCCCAGGGCTCTTCCGACTTCTGACCTTGTGCGGTGTCTTTCTGAACCCCCCCGACTGTCCGAGCTTCCATGTACCATCCAGACTTCTCCAGTGGTCGACCTTCCACAGTGTCCTCTAGATTCCTCCAACAGACGAACTCCTATCATGCCATCCGGACTTCTCCAATAATGAGCTCCCCCATTCATCTACCGGACTGCTCCAAATGCTCTCCGGGCTTCATTATCAGCTGACTTTCTATAGTGATCAGCTACCCTCTAAATCTCTTCCAGACTTCTTCCTACCACGAGCGACTTTACTCCGAATGTTGCCCAGCTATGCAACCCAAGAGGGGGGGTGAATTGGGTTTCTAAAAATTTTAAGCCCAACTGATTACTTATGAAGAACAAAATAAAGACTTTAATTCAATATTAATTACCTAAAGCAGGAATGTAAGAATATAATAAAGAAATAAAGTGAAGCGATAAAGCACACCACAAACACAAGGATTTATAGTGGTTCGGTGCTAACCTTGCACCTACATCCACTCCCCAAGATCCTGCTTGGGAATTTCAATCCACTATACTTTGTATTCAACCCGAATACAAAACATCGGAAACTCCGACACTAGCTATCCCAAGCTAGATCACTTGTTTCTCGGGTACAAGTAAACCCAAAACACTCTGATTTCAGGTTCGGATCAACCTTTCCTTGTTTTGGAAATCCTCCAAAAACAAGAACAAAAACTCACAAAGAGTTAGAAAATTTTGAGCACAGATTAATACAATAATAGCTCCTTTAAATGAGCGAATATAACAATAAAAATTTTACTCAAATGAAGAACCCCTTTTCAGATTTTCTCAAAGTGGATGAACGCTTGAATGAATGCTTGAGAAGAGGTTGATTGTTGATTGAAGATCTCTTGAAAGCTTTGGAAGATCTCTAGATCAAGGTTGAACAATAGGCTTGAAAGATCCTCTCTTTGAAAGCTCTTGAATCACTTTCACAATCTCTTGTGTGGATTTTGGATCCTCTTTTCTTTTTCTCTCGAATATCTCGTTGATCTCAGGCTTTTTCATGCAGATTTCGGATCCTCTCTGTTCTATTTGATCTCACATTTGATCTCTATTTAATCTATAATTTCTTTCACTATTTTAAGCATTTTACAGCATTAGAAGCAAGAGAAAACAATTTAGGCAGATAAAGAGCCGTTAGAGCAATTTTAGGAAGCATAAAAGGCAATTAAAATGGGCAAAAAACTATCCGTTGAAGATATTTTCCATCGCAGGGGTCGACTCATGCATCAGGAGTCGACTCATGCATCAGGAGTCGACTCATGAGTCAACTTCTGTTGCACAGATCAGACAGTCTTGATTTCTGGATTTTTCGGCTCAAATCAGCAGAGGTCGACTCATGAGTCGACTCATGCCTTGTGGGTTGACTCATGAGTCAACTCACAGGTCGTGCCAAGCCAGAAAACTAGCATGCCAAGGAGAATTTTTGCATGCCAATCAGCTCACAGTGCCATGAGTGGACTCATGAGTCGACTCATGCACTTCAAACCTTCATAACTTCAAAAATATAAGTCCAAAAATAATAAAATTTTCACCAATAGTTTACAAATCATTTGTTTTATCAAATGATACTATCAAATCATGATTTTAATGAAATTACGATTTTGCCCTTGAAGAGCATAAGGACTTTTTCATTTTAAAATTATTTGTATCCCTTCAATCTGCTTTGTAATCATCAAAATCAATCTAGGAGCAACAATCTCTCCCTTTTTGATGATGACAAAATATTTGAACAAAAATATTTATGTGAATCACTAATTTCAAAAGAATGCATTATAGGTGTATATGTTTGAAAAGAGTATGATTCTTTTGGCATGTAATATTTATGCAAAAATAGTTTATCCATTTTCTTAAAGATTTGAAAAGGGTATTAGATCATTTTGAGTTTAAGATATATCAGAGCAAGAGAAAAGAAATAAATTTTGCAATGTATCAGAGCAAGAAAAATAATTTTTATAATATTATCAGAAAAGATTTTACAATGTATCAGAGAAAATTTCACACTGTATCAGAGCCAATTTTATAATGTATCAGAGCAAGTTAAAAAAATTTTAGAGAGTATCAGAGTAAGTTAAATTTCTTAAGATGTATCAAGGTAAATAAAATTTCAAAAGTTGTATTAGAGCAAGTTTGAATTTTGAAGTATATCAGAGCATATTTAAAAAAAAATTTTAAAGCAAATCAGAGCATATGTAAAGAAGTAATTTAAAAGTTACTTATTTGCATTGTACTTAGCATTGTATTTTTTGATATTGTTCATTCATTAATTTCTCATAATTTGTAGTTTTGATTGCTTTTTCTTTAATTGCTCATAATTTATGATTTTACTTTTGATGGATGGCTTTTTGTTTAATTTCTGTCTGATACCAAATTTCTCAAATTTTTGTTTAATTTCTCAAATTTTTGTTTAATTTCTCCCCTTTTTGATTAATTTATCAAATTTTTGTTTAATTTCTTCAATATTTGTTTAATCTTCCAATTCTTGTTTTTGTGTAATTTCACCCCCTTTTTGACATCATCAAACATGGTTAACTCTTCCTTTTTCTGAAACATTCTTTAATTTCTTCCCCTTTAGAGTTTTTCACAAATATTTGCTCCCCTTAATATAGCAATGATCAACAACAACAACAGCAAAGAGAAGATAATATTTCAAGAAGAATATATACAACCAAAATATGATCGATATCAATACAAAAGGTAGAAATATAAGTAAAAAAAGATTCCATTAAAAACATAATTGTTTCAATACATAATTCTTAAAAATAAAATTCAACCAGCTAATTGTCAATACATGGCTCCAAGGTACAGATCCTAGAACAAAATACTAGCACCTAGGATCTAGTAAAGATCAAGATAAGTCAATGATCAGAGTCATCAGATATAGGGTGAGGAGATGATGGATCAGAAGTGCATCCTCTATCCCGTCTGCCTCTGGCACGAGCAGGAGAACGAGATGAACTGGGAGGCTGAGAACGCTGAGATGCTAAGGACTGAGCAGAAAGGGTGAGTCTGATAGAATCAAGTACGTTCAGTGCTCTGAAAATAGATTGAAGTAGAGCAGTGAACTGGGTGGTAGCATGCTCACTCGATCCTCGGATCTCTTTCCTCAGTAGCTCATATCCACCTTCTAGTGCTCCTCTGAGTCTGCCAGCCTCTGCAGTGAGGTCTGTGACCTCAATAGTTGACTCTTGTGGCTTGGGATGGGCCAATGCAAGGACTTGCCCCTGCAAGTCAAGAACTCTGTCAGTCAGTCTCCAGACTGTGTCCTCAAGCTGCTGTATCCTGACGGACTGGTCTGATATCATCTGAAACACAATGGAGATGTGGGGAGTAATGGTCTGATCAGAAGAGGTGGCTCCAGGTGCAAAAGAAGTACTACCCCACTGACTAGACAGCAAAGAAGCCACACGCTGTGATATATGCTCGATCTGATCGTCAGCCTGTCTGAACTCTGAATGAGGTACTCTGCTCTCTGGCTGATACACTGGTGTGGGCATCCTAGTAAACTCTGAAGGGCCAGCCTCTGTATCAGGAAAGAACTGGATATTTGGTGATGCTGCCCTGAAGTCATGTACAGGAGAAGATGGACCTTCTTCTTCTACTCTGCCTTCAGTTCTGTCCTCAGCTCTTATTTCAGTTCTATCCTCAGCTCTTATTTCAGTTCTATCCTCAGCTCTTTCTTCAGAGCCCTTGATCCAACCACCATCAGTCTTTGTAATTCCCATTCGGTGCAGGCTGTGTTGGTTGAAAGTGTCCACATGTGAGAGCTTGGTAGGTGCCTCCCCCTCACAGCTAACTCCAAACCTCCTAAATACTCTAGTAAGGGCCATACCATAAGGCAAGTGTGCCTTGGATCTGTTCAAAGTTTCTCTCATGGCCTCTATCATAAGTGCAGGGAGGTTTAGGGGGGTCTGAGTGATGACATGAAACATGACACATACATCTCTGCTGGAAAGTAAGTCATGTCTACCACTCCTAGGAAAGAAGAGCTTTGTTACCATCTGATGCAGGACCCTCATCTCAATGGACAAAATCTTTGCTTCCAATTTATTTAAACTTCCTGAATAGGTTTCTCCTAAAATAATTCTGATCCCATCTTCTTTAATTGGGAGTTCCATATATGAGTATCCTTCACTAGGCAACTGAAGTATTTCTCCCAATATTCTAGAATCCAAGCAGATATCAATTCCCTTGACTGTTGAAGTCACTGACCCGTTTCCATAATGTAGATTCTGGTAGAATTCTCTAACTAGGTCAACATAGGTGACTTCCTTAAGGGAGCAGTAGAGTTCCCATCCTTGGTTTTTAATTTTGGTAGCAAAAGTAAATCCTTCTTCCTCAAAGAACCGAAAATCTATATTTTTTCCAGTTTCTACTTTTCTATCGGAAAGAAGATTCTTACTGGGGCTTAGGAGGGATTGAGAGGGACCTTGAGTAGGTACTGAAACTGGAGTTGGAGCAGTTGAAGATTGAGCGACTTGCCTTTTCTTTCTGACACTTTCTTCAGGCTCGCGGATTGATTTTCTTCTTTGGGAAAGTTTCATCTTTGGAGCCATATCCACTATACTAGCAGACAAGGAGACTTGAATTGAGTGGAGGAGGGATCACAAGAGAGTGAAGAAGGATTTTTGTGGAGAAAAGAAGTGGATTTGGAAGATCGGTAAAGTGCTAGGGCACGTTCCAACCGCACCAAGCAATGCGAGAAAGCACAGAAAATCCTTTTCAAGGAGGCGATTTTTTGGTGGAGAGGAGTAGGGAGAATTGCTTCGAATTGGATCCTTTGATTTGGAGCAAAAAGAGTTGGAGAAGACGGCTTTTGGAAGGAGGACGATGAGAAGATGAGTCGTCTCACGAACAGGGTTCCAGTTTAAAAAACAATGAACCCGTGGGAAGTTGGTGGGATTTACAAGTTTGCCATTGAGTCGACTCATGGGGGTCGACTCATGAAGTTCAAAAAATCAGGAAAAATATGAATAAATTCCAAAAAAAATTTGAAATTTTGAGTGAAGGAATTTTGCTCAATGATAAGTTCTTAGAATAATAAATTTGAGCTTTTAGGATCAGGATAGATGTTGAAAATTGAGCTTTAATCAATTCTTTGGAAATTGAGAAATTTTAGGCAAATGGATCTAGAATTCCTAGATTTCTCCTAATTTCACAGAATCTATCCTCACTAAGGGCCTCTGTAAAGATATCAGCTAATTGATTTTCAGTGCAAACATATTCAAGAATTACATTTTTGTGTTGAACATGTTCTCTTATAAAATGATGTCTTATTTCAATATGTTTAGATCTTGAGTGTTGAATTAGATTTTTAGATAGATTTATGGCACTTGTGTTGTCACATCTTATTGTGTTTCATTAAGTTTGATTCCAAAATCTTCGAGTTATTGCTTAATCCATAAGATTTGAGCACAACAACTTCCGGCTGTAATGTATTCGGCCTCAGCCGTAGACAGTGCCATCGAATTTTGTTTTCTTGCTAAACCATGAGATTAGGTTAACTCCAAGAAATTGGCAAGTTCCACTTGTGCTTTTTCTATCTAATTTACATCCAGCAAAATCAGCATCTGAATATCCTAATAAATTAATTTGTGAGTCCTTAGAGTTACCATAACCCTAGAGTTTGAGTACCATTTAAGTATCTAAGTATTCTTTTAACAGCATTCAAATGAGATTCCTTAGGATTAGATTGATATCTAGCACATAAACAAACACTAAACATGATATCAGGCCTACTTGCAGTTAAATATAGTAATGAACCAATTATACCTCTTGTAGTATTTTAAGTCTACGCTTTTACCTTCATCATCCTTGTCAAGCTTACATGAGGGACTCATTGGTGTGCCAATTGGTTTGCTGTTCTCCATTCCAAAATCTTTTGAGTAGTTCCTTGGTGTACTTGCTTTGGGTGATGGAGATTCTCTCTTTTGATTGTTTGATTTGGAGTCCGAGGAAGAAGGTGAGTTCTCCCATCATGCCTCATCTCAAACTCTCCCTGCATAAGCTTAGCAAAGTCTTGACAAAGGGATTCATTAGTAGACCCAAAAATTATGTCATCAACATAAATTTGTATAATTAGCATATCATTTTGATTTCTTTTAATGAATAGTGTTGTATCTACATTACCTCTTGAAAAACCATTATTTAGTAGAAATTTGCTTAGCCTTTCATACCATGCTCTAGGTGCTTGTTTTAATCCATATAAAGCTTTTGTTTAATCTAAAGACATTATTAGGAAAAGCATGATTTTCAAATCCAGGGGGTTGTTCTACATATACTTCTTCAGAGATATATCCATTTAAAAATGCACTTTTAACATCCATTTGAAAATAATTTGAATTTCATAAAGCAAGCATATGCAAGTAGAAGTCTAATAGCTTCTAATCTAGCAACAGGTGCAAAGATTTCATCAAAATCAATTCCTTCTTCTTGATTATATCTCTTAGCAACCAGTCTTGCTTTATTTCTAATTATATTTCCATGCTCATCTAATTTGTTTCTAAAGACCCATTTTGTGCCAATTATTGAATAATCTTTAGGTCTTGTCACTAAGGTCCAAACATTATTTCTTTCAAATTGATTAAGTTCTTCTTGCATAGCATTAATCCAGTTATGATCATTTTCAGCTTCTTCAAAAGTTTTAGGTTCAAGTTGAGATACAAAAGCATAATGATTAAGTACATCTCTAAGTGAAGAACGTGTTTTTACCCCATGCATAGGATCACCAATAATTAACTCCTTAGGGTGGTTGTGAACATACCTCCATTCCTTGGGTAGGTCATTTGTAGCTTGAGGTTGTTCTTGAGTTTCTTCACCTTTCTCATTTTGTTCGTCTTCTTGATCTTTGTCTTCTGGAGTTGCTGAATCTTTCAGAGTAATCTCCTTCATACCTTCTATTAGTGGATCTGCATCATCAACACCCTCATTCTTCCTTGAAGGAAGATCGTTAGATTCATCAAAAACAACATGTATGGACTCCTCAACTACTAAAGTTCTTTTGTTGAAAACTCTAAATGCTTTACTAGTAGGAGTAGCCTAGAAAAGATTGCTTCATCTGATTTTGCATCAAATTTACTAAGTTTTTCTTTACCATTAATTAATACGAAACATCGGCAACCAAAAATATGAAAATATACAATATTTGGTTTTCTTCCTTTCCAAAGTTCATAGGGGGTTTTCTTTAAAAATTGTCTAATTAAAGCACGATTTAAAATGTAACATGCTGTGTTAATCGCTTCCGCCCAAAAATATCTTGGAAGGTTGCTTTCACAGAGCATGGTACGGGCCATTTCTTCTAAGGTTCTGTTTTTCCTTTCAACTACCCCATTCTGTTGGGGTGTCCTAGGAGCAGAGAAGTTATGGCCTATTCCATTTTCATCACAAAAATTTTCAAAGTCATGATTTTCAAATTCAGATCCATGATCACTTCTAATATTTTGAATTAAAAACCCTTTTTCATTAGTGACTTTTCGATGAAATTTAGTGAAAATATGAAAAGTTTCATTTTTGTGAGCTAAAAAGAAAACCCAAGTAAAACGAGAGTAATCATCTATTATTACAAAGCCATATCGTTTTCCTCCTAGACTAGTGGTTCTTGTTGGTCCAAATAAGTCTATATGTAAGAGCTCTAAAGGTCTAGAAGTTGAAACAGTATTTTTGGATTTAAATGAAACTCTAATTTATTTACCTAATTGGCATGCATTACAGATTCTATCCTTTTCAAAATTCAATTTTGGCAGACCGAGAACTAAAATCCTTTTTAATTAATTTTGAAAGAGAATGCATGCTAATATGTGCAAGTCTACGATGCCACAGCCAACTAGTCTCATTAATTTTAGCATTCAAAGATACTAGACATTGCATGTCTAATTTGGCTAAATCATTCAAATCTACCATATAACATTGCCATGCCTATGTCCTATAAATTTAATGCCATCGTTAATAGGACTCGTCACAATGCAAACAGATTGATTCAAAAACTACTTTATACCCTTTATCACAGAATTGACTAATGCTAAGTAAGTTATACTTTAAACCTTTAACTAATAAAACATTCTCAATGTATTTGGAGGGAGTGATACCAATGTTACCTATCCCGATGATCTTTCCTTTGCCATTATCTCCCAAAGGTGACCATCCCTCCATCCTTAGCGTCAAGCGTGATGAATTGTGATTCATCACCAGTCATGTGTCTCAAGCATCCACTGTCAAGATACCATTTCCTGTTTCCTTCTTGAGATGCTAGACACACCTGCAAGCAAAGGTCAAGTTTCTGTCTTAGGTACCCAAGCTTTCTTGGGTCCTTTTAGGTTAGTCAAGATGGTTCCTTTTGGAACCCATATTTTCTTTGTGTTGCATATTTGTTAATAAGATATGTGTATGATTTATGTCCTATTCTTCCACATTTGAAACAAGTAATATTTTAAGACTTGTTACTTGAATAATTTACATAAATATCCTTCAGAAATTTTTGTTTCTTCAGGGGTTTATAGCCAAGTCCAGCCTTATCATATATAGCTTTCTGATTATCAAGGATCATATTTAGTTTGTTTGAACTTAAGGTGAACTTATCTAACTATAGATTTCAGCTTGTTAATTTCATCCTTAAAGTTTTGATTTTCTTTAATCAATGTGAATTTTTCAATTGAAAGGTTTTCAGCTTGTTTTACTAAGGACTGATTTTCCAATTTCAGTTCTTTGTTTTTCTTCTCTAGTTTCTTTAATTCATCAATTGAATCATAGAATGCTTCATGCAATTCTTCAAAAGTAAATTCACTAGTGGATTCAGAAGTTACCTCATTTTCGTGTGCCATCAGGCACAGGTTGGCTTGTTCTGTTGAGGTTTCCTCGTCGGAGCTTGAGTCATCACTCGCACTCCAAGTAGCCATCATTGCCTTCTTTTTGAACTTCTTGGGACCTTTCTTCAATTGTGGACATTCGGATCTGAAATGTCCCAGCTTCTTGCACTCGTAGCATATAAGGGGTTGATCTTTCTCTTTTTCTTTGCTTTGATCCCCTTTTGTGAATTTCTTTCTCATCCCCTGTTTCCTTTTTCTTAGAAACTTCTTAAATTTCGGGTGATGAGTGCCATCTCTTCATCCTGTTCTTCATCTTCAGAGTCATCCGTTTCATAATCAGGCGAAGTTGTGGATTTGAGGGCAATGGTTCTTTTCTTTTTGACTTCATCCTCTTGATGTTGCTTCATGCTAAGTTCATGAGTCATCAAGGATCCAAGAAGCTCTTCTAGAGGTAGAGTGTTCAAGTCCTTTGCTTCTTGGATGGCAGTCACCTTGGCTTCCCAAGTTCTTGGCAGTGACCTGAGAATCTTCCTTACAAGTTCACTGTTAGTATAAGATTTGCCAAGACTCTTAAACCATTGATTATATCAGTAAAACGAGTAAACATAGCAGTTATGGACTCATCATGCTCTATTTTGAACAATTCATATTTATGTACAAGCATGTTTATTTTAGACTCTTTTACTTGATTTGTTTCCTCATGGGTTACTTCTAACCTATCCCATATTTCTTTAGCAGATGCACAAGTAGAAATGCGATTAAATTCACTTGCATCTAGTGCACAATAAAGGACATTCATGGCTTTGGCATTTAATTGTGCCAATTTCTTGTCAACCTCATCCATTCTTTTTCGGGTTTGGTTGACTCCTCACTATCTATAATCTTGATGGGTGGTGTGAGGACCGTTCACTATGATACTCCACATATCATAGTCGAGTGCTTGTATGAATATCTTCATCCGAGCTTTCCAATAGGTGTAATTAGACCCATTGAAAAGTGGAGGTCGGTTTGTAGATTGCCCCTCGGCTAGAGAAAGTACCGACATGGGTTGCCATAGATCTTTGGCTCTTTGATTGTTAGATCAAAGAAGGGCTAGAGCACCGGCTCTGATACCACTTGTTGCCCAGCTATGCAACCCAAGAGGGGGGGTGAATTGGGTTTCTAAAAATTTTAAGCCCAACTGATTACTTATGAAGAACAAAACAAAGACTTTAATTCAATATTAATTACCTAAAGCAGGAATGCAAGAATATAATAAAGAAATAAAGTGAAGCGATAAAGCACACCACAAACACAAGGATTTATAGTGGTTCGGTGCTAACCTTGCACCTACATCCACTCCCCAAGATCCTACTTGGGAATTTCAATCCACTATACTTTGTATTCAACCCGAATACAAAACGTCGGAAACTCCGACACTAGCTATCCCAAGCTAGATCACTTATTTCTCGGGTACAAGTAAACCCAAAACACTCCGATTTCAGGTTCGGATCAACCTTTCCTTGTTTTGGAAATCCTCCAAAAACAAGAACAATTACTACAAAGAGTAAGAAAATTTAGAGCACAAATTAATACAATAACAGCTCCTTAAATGAGCGAATATAACAATAAAAACTTTACTCAAATGAAGAACCCTTTTTGAATTTTCTCAAGTGGATGAACGCTTGAACGAATGCTTGAGAAGAGGTTGATGTTGATTGAAGATCTCTTGAAAGCTTTGAACGATCTCTAGATCAAGGTTGAAACAATAGGCGTGAAAATCCTCTCTTTGAAAACTCTTGAATCTCTTTCACAATCTCCGTGTGGATTTTGGATCCTCTTTTCTTTTTCTTTCGAATATCTCGTTGATCTCAGGCTTTTTCGTGCAGATTTCGGATCCTCTCTTTTCTATTTGATCTCACGTTTGATCTCTATTTAATCTGCAATTTCTTTCACCATTTAAGCATTTTAGCATTAGAAGCAAGAGAAAATAATTTAGGCAGATAAAGAGCCGTTAGAGCAATTTTAGGAAGCATAAAAGGCAATTAAAACGGGCAAAAAAATAGCCGTTGGATATTTTCCATCGCAGGGGTCGACTCATGAGTCGACTCATGCATCAGGAGTCGACTCATGAGTCGACTTCTGTTGCAAAGACCAGAGAATGCGTTTCTGGAAATTCTTGGCTCAAATCAGCAGGGGTCGACTCATGAGTCGACTCATGCCTTGTGGGTCGACTCATGAGTCGACTCACAGGTCGTGCCAAGCCAGAAAACTAGCGTGCCAAGGAGAATTTTTGCGTGCCAATCAGCTCACAGTGCCATGAGTTGACTCATGAGTCGACTCATGCACTTCAAACCTTCATAACTTCAAAAATATAAGTCCAAAAATAATGAAATTTTCACCAATAGTTTCAAATCATTTGTTCTATCAAATGATACTATCAAATCAGGATTTTAGTGAAATTATGATTTTGCCCTTGAAGAGCATAAGGACTTTTTCATTTTAAAATTATTTGTATCCCTTCAATCTGCTTTGTAATCATCAAAATCAATCTAGGAGCACAGAGATATCACCTGATCCATAAGTCTTTTTAAAACTGATTCTCTCCCAACTTAGCCAAGATTATTTTTAGATCCCTACAAAAGACACAAAGCAAGATTTGATTGACCTAAACAAAATACAAAAGATAGCAAAAAGTACAAAATTAAAAATTAAAAAATTAAAAACTAGGTTGCCTCCCAGGAAGTGCTAAGTTTACCGTCTTCAGCCAGACCATGCTGATTTTCTCACCTATCCCGTGTCAAATATTGGATTGAAAAATTTTAATGGTTTTAGATTGCCAATATTATGAAGATGGCCTATGATAAATTTCAGTATTTTATTGCCAATCTTCAGAAAATATTTTACATCTTCATTCTTAATTGTAGTAAGATAATTTTCAGATCCTTGTTTGTTGAGAATTTCTCCTATTTGTTCTTCTAAAATACTCATGAATTGAATTTTTAGTTTAGGAGTTAAGTTCGATGTAATGGGTACTGGAAAGATGTCATTTGATTCTAAACATGTATTCTCAAGTGTGATCAAAGATAAGTTTAATTCTGAAGGAGATGGTAATTTTAAAGTGGAAGAACTGGCTTTCAAGGCTGAAGAAAATGGAACTCTTGATGGATATATCTTGGATAACACATCCATTCTCTTCTTTTCTTCACTTAGATCAACATCAGTACTAAGCTCAGGTTCTTCTATTAGGTTAGTCTCAAGTACTAATCTCCTCTTCTAAATTCTCTTTTTGGCTAGCATCAGTACTAGCCTCACTCACTTGGTCTTGGTATGAGTCCTTAAGAATCCTGTCACTTTTAAGCTCAGAAATTGTATTGTCACTTTCAAATTGGGGATTCTTAGGTGGGCCATTGGACTGATGATTAGGTCCAGGTGATTGGTGGATGGGTGGATCATTTTCAAAATTCGATATTTGTTCGTTTGGCAATTGACCTAGTTCTCTCCTCATGGTAGATTTAGTTAATTGATCTATTTGTGCTTCTAGCCTAGCGAGGGATTGCTATTGGGTCCTGATCATTTGTTGAAGTTGGCTAAATCTATCGTTGGCTAGATTGATCTGTTGAGGAGGTGGATATAATGACTGATTGTAATAGGATGGCTGGATAGGCTGACTAGGTCGACCACTATTATAAGCATAGTTTTGATATTGGGGCCTACTCTGAAAGTTTTGCAAAGGAAGAATTTGGGTCTGAGCCTGAGTCTGTTGGAGTCTCCAAGAAAAATTAGGATGGTTCCTCCAATCTTGGTTATATGCATTTAAGAATGGGTCATTGATAGGATTAGAGTAATCTTGAGTAGCTTGAACTTGTTCTTGGATGAAAGGTGAAAACTGTGCAGCCGTAGGATATTCACTAATATGATGGGCCGGACTAGCATAGATAGAACAAATCTCTTGATAATTAGGTGATGGTGTGTATTGTGCAGGAGATTGTTGACCTAATACTAGGAATTGATCAAATTTCTAGGCAAGAAGGTCGACTTAATCTAATCTTTGGGCTATTAGGCTCAGATCAGCCTTGGGACTAGAGTCTGAATATTTGATCCCATAGAATAATGGGAACATCGATGGATTATAGGTGGAAGGAATAAAATATTCTTTCATCTGCCTAGGTGGTTCTTAGAATTTCTAGCCATTTGATTATCATGTTTAGTATGGATCAGTCGTTCAATTTCAGAATTAGGTTCAACTAGGTCAGAAAAAATTATACCGTGCATGTATTAATGCAAACCCTATTATGTGTGTTGTTGAGATTTTTTTTTTTTTAAGAAGGAGGAGAAAAAGAAGAGAAAAGTTTTAAGGATGAGATCCTTAAGAAAAATCTTAGACCTAAAGACGTAAGATGAGAAGAATTAGTTGTGGTTAAGTGTTAATTGCAATCAAGTTAGCAAAAAATTAAACCTAGACACCTATGGGTTTGTTAGACCTAACAGTTCGATGTAGAGTGGCTTAGTCTAGATACAAATTGGGTTTGTTCTCACTTCCTTCAACTAGCCAGATAAGAGGTGGGATCGTGGGGGTCCTCCCATTGCTTGCCTTAGACATCAATTGAATTGGCCAGATAAGCTAACAGAATTAATTAAATAACCACAAATCCACTTAGGCTGAGCCTTTATAACCTCTATCTTTAGACACCAGTTTTAAGGGTGAGTTCGAACTTACTTTGTACTTGACTTCACCACAATACTCAAAACTGAACTCGATTAATACTAAGGGCCAATGTCTACTTGATTTTAGTTAGGCTAGGGTTAATGTGGAATGCTGGTTGGTTGTTTTTGGGCCAAGGAAGGGTGATGAAATCCCTACCTTATCTTGTTATGGGTGTTGCCTCTAAATTGATTTGAGATGAATATGCACAACCAATTTCAAACAAAGGGTTCTATGCAACTAAATTAGATGCATGAAATTAATAAAACTTGAAAGCTTACCTTGTCTCCAGTGATCACCAAAAATAAATCTACAATGATGAATGCTCCTAAAATTAAGTTTCTACTCTTGTCATGCAATTTTTATTAGGTTTATGTGGATGAATTTTAAGTTAATTAAAAAAATAGTAATTAATACTAAAAAAAATTAGTTAAAGCTAGGGTTAGGATTGATCTCACCAAGCAAAATTGAAAGCTTTCTATCTTTTTTTGAATTTTTTGAATTTTTTTCTGCACAAAAAAAAAAATAGAAAAGTTAGTAAGTTAAATTTATAAGAAAATCAAATAAATCAAACATTAAAATTATTTCCTTCCCCAGCAACAGCGATAAAAATTGATAGGATCGCGATGCTGTCGTTAGGACACCGTGATTATCAATCAAATATCGACTTCAATAAAAATTAAAAATATATAGAAAGTAGTGAGTCGGGTCGAATCCATAGAGAAAGTAGGATTTTGACTTAAAATCTTTGATTTTATAAAAAAAAAATTTGGAGAAAGCAATTTAAGTCGGAAAATAAAAATTAAAAGTGTGAAAAATAAATCGGATACTAAGATCTACTAACTAGATCCTAGCATCTACTTGAAATAAAAATAAATAATAAAAATTTAAAAAGTATAAAAATAAATTGGTACTAAGATCTACTAATTAGATCCTAGCATCTACATGTAAAAAATAAAAGACAGGAATTTAAAGTGTAGGAAAATAAATTTTGCATTAATTGAAATTAAAATTCAAGTACAAGAAATTTAAAATAAATAATAAAATAAAATAAAAATAAAACTATAATAAAGATCTGAAGTTGATCAGCCAAGCCTCGTCAGAAAGATGGTTGATGACCTCTCCATCTTCCATCGTACTTCGTAGAGCGAACCGACTTTTCTCCTTTTTTCCTTGGGTCCCTAAAGCTATTTTATATTTTTTTATTTTTTTTATACTTTTTACTCAATTTTTCTGCTCCCTAAAGCTTATTCCCGGATTTCCTATTTATAGATGAATTTTTCATAATTTTTTGGTAGGAAAAGGAGTCCTAAAACCTTTAGAAATCGTATTAATCTCCTTAGGAATATTCCTGACCGTCGGATCAGCTTCGGACCATCCAAATCTGCTCAAAAATTAGAGTTATAATCTTTATCAGGGTCGGATCAAATGTCAGCCATCCGATCTGGATTCTGATGAAGTTTTGGCCGTTGGATCGCACAAAAGAATCCTATTCAAAGTCGGCAACGAGTCTGAACTGTCGGATCTGGGTCTGATTGAATCTCAGCCATTGGATCGCATCCAGATCTTTCTCTCGCTGTGAGCCATGCCTGTGGACCGCATACTATTCCTGTGGACCGTGCCCTAGCTCTGTGGATCGACCGACCGGTCCACCGTGCACCTGAGGTAATTTTTTATTTTTTAGGATATTTTAGCTCTATTTTTTGCTTCGATTTTTATCTGAAAAATTGGAAAAAATATGCGTTAAATTCTTCAAAAATTTTTCTTCATTTTGGTGCTTAAATTGCTCAATTAAATTAACATCTATTTTTTTATAAATATATCTAATTTCATATTTTTTTTCAAAATCACTTATTTTTTAAGAAAATTTAATAAATTCATGAAATTAGGATTTTTAAGAAGATGTTAGCACCATAAATTACCAAAAATACTTTTAATAAATATAAAAATATACCACTTATCAAAACTCACTAGAGTTATTTAGGATCGATAATCCTTGTTGAGTTAGAGTGAAATCATTCTGATCCATTAAAAAGAATTTCAATGATACTATGATAGAGATCATGATGTATCTCACTACTAGACAGAATTAGACTTATGGAGTCACATAATAAAGGGATTAGATCTGGATTAAGCAATTGAGCTTATGAAGTCTCAATTGGGTCTGAAAAAACCTTATTGAATTCAGGATAACTTTGCTAGCACAAGATTAAACCTAATTTTCTCTTTGAGTTTGAATTACTTATTTGATAAGAAATAATTCAAGTTAGTTATCTGCTTAGAATCCAAATGAATTAGATTCATTGGGCTCTAATTGTTGGGTGTTTAGAGTTTTGGATCATATGGATTAGGGGTTTAAACCCCTAATCAATTTCTTGATTGAAATTAGTGGGGCACCACTTGATTTGATTGAGTGTGCGCATCCCCACTTTGAATGGTGGCGTGATGGACAAGGGAGAGGCACCCCCTCTTTCCTAGATGGCATCTAAGAGAGAACCCTAGAGGGTGCAAAGGGTTGGCACCCCCTTGGTCCAATTGGGCATGGGCAAAGGAGAGAGCTATAAGAAGTCCTAATGCGAGTAGGACTCGCATTAAGGGGCTAATTTGATTTTGAATAGGATTCAAATCTCTTCTCTATTTAAAGGGCTCTTCCCTATGATTTAATCATTAGAAAATTAACAAGCTCTAAGCCATCTATCAACCCCGCATGCCTCCCTCTCTCCTCCCTCTTGGTTCCAATGCCCAAAGGTGTTGGGTGCCCACCATATTCCAACGCCCAAGGAGCTTGGGCATCCCCTCTTGGTTGCTGATGTTTAGACCTTGGTTGCTCCTAAATCAAGAAAAAGTGATTAAAAAAAATGAGAGAAAAAGAAGATCAAGAAAAAGATCATAGAGTTGATCGTGATCCAGGCTTCGTTCAGATTCGCAAGGTGATTATTCTTGGAGAAGAAAGATCTACATCAAAGAAGACTGATCCAAACTGATTCTGAGTGGATACCTATAGAGGTCAGGTACTTACATGGTTAAGAGAAAATCTATCTTCTTTCATATTCAGATTCGAGAAAAAGATTAGCGAATCAGGTATGTGATCCGATCATATATTTAATTTTAGCACAAAAATCAGTATGTGTTAATTTCAACATATAAAGTAGATCCTTATATGTTATGTTCTCATGCATGCATGTTTTAGATTAAAAAATATTTTAATCTTCAATTTTGCTGCATTGTTTAGAAAAAAAATTTTTGAAACACACATATATGCACACCATAGAAATTCCAACAGTAAGTTGCCGTGCAATTCAATACTTCGATCATACAACATCTCAAATGAGTTATGGGCATAGAATTATGTCAAACTCAAATATTTATCTATATATATATCTCGATCAAAAGATGATGATTCAATTAATGATACATTAAATTTTTTTTTTAATTATCATCCTATTTTAGCCAAAGACTTCTTGAATTATCAATCCATGAGATCACATAAGATGTTCTCTCCCCTTATAAAGAATGACTGATTCTTTATTGACCACTCACAACCTACATACACACTGCACTATATCCAAAACATCCTACATAAGGCTCTAAGAATCAAGATAGAAAATAAATTGAGACATAGATTCGTATACACAAGGCACCATGGTGATCTCAGATCTGAGAATCACTTACACTACTCCTACTAGAGAACAATCAGCTGACAAGAATATAAGACTCCATTAGATGTTCTCTTGATTGGTCAATTCAATGAATTCATTCTCTAATAAACATCTATATCCTTGTATTAGTGTCACCATATAAGTGATTGTGAGATCAACCATCCTCTCCATCGAGCATTCATAGGATGTGCCAGTCTTATCGATATCACTGATCCCCAACTCAAAGATCTTATAACTGAAATATTTTAGATCAGAACTATCAAGTATTTAGGTCTCACTGGCATGACTCATCATGGCCCTAAAGCTATTATCCTAATCTATGGGGTTCATTATAATCTTAAATAAGTATTAAGATGCAGCATATAATAAAATAAAATATCTAATTTTATTAATAATTAATATCAAATATATGAGTTTAAAAGATAAAATATAGAAAAATATTCTATCACATCACTCATGTGATTGATTTGCAGGGTATTATTCTTTTACAAGATCTATCACTAAAAAATATGTTGATCTAGATCTAATGCCTCCTACCATTGTGATTAATGATAATAAAAAAGACATACACGAAGATGATGGTAATGTAGTTGATGAGCCCATACCTGATAATGATATGCCAAATGAGCATTCTGAGCAAACCCCTCCAGAACCACTAGTTGAGTCTCAGTTGAAAAAATCTACAAGAGAGCATCATTCTTTTCAGAGATATTCTCCTTATGAGTATGTGATGATCACTGATAAGAGAGAACTAGAATGCTACCAAGAGGCCATGAATCATGAGCAAAAGAGAGAGTAGTTAAAAGCTATGTAGAAGATAAAATCATTACATGAGAACCACACATTTGAGTTGGTGGAACTACTTAAGGGCAAGCGAGCACTGAAAATTAAGTGAGTGTTCCGATTGAAGACTGAAGAGAAGAGTTCACAACTAAGGTACAAGGTATGGTTGGTTATGAAAAAATTTGGTCAGAAAAAGGATATTAATTTTGAAGAAATTATCTTATATATGGTCAAGA